>NC_047113.1:40872134-41472134 GCF_902500255.1 Thalassophryne amazonica | reverse complement strand
TTCTCCTTCTAGTTTGATGATTATGATGATGATGTTTTTGGTTCTACTCACCCCAGAGCTCTTTTGAGGTTTGTGTCATGTGTTTGTCAGTTTTTGTGTGTGTTAGGTGTGTCTTGTTACCCGGTCTCCTTACACCTGTTGTACTGCACACCTGTAGCTCATCTGTTCATTTTTGTGACATTAAGTACTGCACCATTCTGCTTTGAGTTTGCCAGATGATTCTTTGTCACCTCCCGTGTGTAGCTGTTTTATACATTCATGAGTACTGATCTTCTTGGACACCTCTGTGAGTTTCCCTGTGGTTTTGACCTCCCTGTATTCATTGCCCTTCATTTAACCTAATTGTTTTGTTGACTGTGTTTTGGTTTGTGTTTCACGTTAACTCCTGTTGTTCCCTTGGTGCACCTTCTGTTTGTTAAGACTGCACTTCCGTGTTAGGAAATAAATCACCTTTGTTTTCCATTTACATCCTGTGTGGTTACTTCCTGCAACTTTGGGTTCACCCTGTAACTGAAAACATAACGCGATGTTAACGTTACACATCAAGTTGTTGTTGTTGTCCTTTCTGCTGCTCCCATTGGTACAAGGTCACCACAGCAGATAGAGCCAGATCTGCATTGGTATTTGGCACATGTTTTACACTGGATGGCCTTGCTGACGCAACTCCAGCTTCACCTGTAGAAACACACACACACAGCCCCTGGTCTTCTAAAGAGGTCTCCCATCCACGTTCAGCACTGTGCATCACGTAATAAAGGTTTTCATTCAGATCAGTACAGCTGAGTGAGAGCCACAGTTCTGACACCACAAAATGTAACATGATTTAAGTCAACTAGCGCATGAAGGAGGAATTGCATGCCAATTAAGAAAAATTGGAACTGCCTCCAACGCCTTGTACACGTGTCGCTACTGCCTCCAACGCCTTATACACCTGTTGCTACAACTATTTGTGCACACCAGCGGCTGAAAGACAGAGTGTGCCCTGTGAGAGCCCATTTGATCACTCTCACGGCAGGTGTCGACCAAATTCCAGGTGACACACACAAACATCTAACACTGCTCACTTGGCACTTAGAAAATGTGTGGCCATTCACGCTGTTCGCACGAAAACAGTCAGCAGACGATCACTTTCAAGCTGGCGGTGAAATTTGTCTAAGTGCCCCCACAAATTTGGAAATGCTGAGTACACATGTTGTGTGCCAGAGTGTCAGCCCCCCCCCCCCCCCCCCCCCCACAACACGTGTGTGTGTTTCGCCTGTTTCCCCCCGCTGGCAAGGCGCCTCTCATCTGATCACAGAGTGACACCTTGGTGTGTGCGCTGAACAGACAGGGGGCGTGGCTGACTGTCTCTGGTCCTGGGTGTCACAGCTGCAGAACACATACCATGTTGATGGACAGACGCATGTGTGTACTTGCTGTCCTCACGTGGAAATACATAAAGATATATCGCTTTTGGGAGGGGCTGGAGAGCGCACACAGCGTGTACTTTGACAGGCTGGCCCAGGTGATACGGACTATCAGATCATAACACGCAGTGGGCGATCTGAATGTCACATCTGTCTGGTAGGACACGGCCTGACACGCGTGTCCTATGAGCGGTGCACTGCAGGACTATATGACAAGCCAACAGTGTGACAAATACGCCACTTTCAGTCATGTATCAGCAGAAATACACCGCAACAAATGCAGTTTGGTCAGTTATCACAGCGTTTTTTTCTCTTTTGTTTTTAAAAAAAATGTTTATCTGCTTGTTGATTTTAGTCATTTTACCCTCCTGTTATAAGACAGTGATTGTAGCACAGTGATAAAATTTACATCTGGGAATCACAGCTTTTGTAAATTGCAGGTTTGAATCCCATGAGTGCCATTTATTTTCTATTTAACTAGGGTTATTTAACCGCGGGGTCCTGTATTGCATCCCCTTTTATTTATTATTTATATCAACCCAGTGATATTCACTAATTATACAGCTGGTTTTATTTTATTTTTCTCCACATCAGCGGCACTATGTGGTGCAACACATCCCAGCTGCTCACACTGTGTTCCTGCTGCGACACCGACGACACCGACACCGTTACATGCATGAAACTGTCGCAGCGGGATCGTTCACGCCTGCCCGTTGGCTTGTTTTTCATTTTCATGGTTTGCTCATACGAGCTGTTCAGCCGTGATTCGCCCTGATTTGTACTTATTCGTACGATGTGTGAAGGGGCCCTTAAACAAGTGTAGTTTGAACTCGTCATGTCTAATACTGCTCTGTAACTTTTTTTGGTCACAGTGTGCAAACAGAAACAAGTCATGAAGGATTTTGTAGTCGATACACAGCTGTTACTGCTGCAGTGGCATTTCATACTGTAGCTGTTTTTCATGCTTCGTATTTAACTGCATTTATGAAAAAGAAATGTATATCCTTTAATAGCTACGGCACCACCGATCCTTCAAAATCAGTTCTCATGACAACACTTTGACATTTTTAGAGGTGTGTGTGTGTGTGTGTGTTTTAATGAAACCTCAAATAAAGTAGATTTACTGCAGTACGCACTTGATTACTGCATAGTGCAGGGCCGTATATAGGAATGTGAAAGGGGGGGGTCAAATCCTTGAGTTGGGGGTCCAGTGGTGGGGGGCAATGCCCTCGTGGGGGGGCTCAGGGGGATGAAGCCTCCTGAAGCAGAAGCTTTTTGAGGATTTCGAGGGGTAAAAAGCTACATAAATTTCATTTGAAACCCAAAATGTATCATTTTAGGAAATACATTTTTATATACAAATAGTCCTTGCTTGGGATTGGATCAGTTGCCATAAGAACCACCCAGGAAGAACCAAGATAACATTAATGCAAACTTTATACCTGCCTGTCGGTTGCGAATGACGCAATGACAGGGGGGTTGGTTGAACCCCCTGAACCCCCTCTATATATGGGCATGCAGTGCTATAAGGTTCTGCTGTAACTGCCCAGAAGTGTCTCGTACCTGCAGCCACATCCTTATTTTTATTTATTTTATTTTTTTTTTGGTTGTTTTTCCTGATGTCACTCTGTTTGACAGTGGGAGGGGCAAACCTACATACATGTAGAGCAGACAGGAAGAAAAAGCTTGTGCTTTGGCAACATTTATACAAATTTCTCCCTGCAGCATTACACAGAAATGTAGTCTCCTTTAGAACATAACCACCTGTGAAACAATCACAGAATAACCGCTTATTTCTCCGATTCCTCTCTGCATTCACTCTCTAGCTCGCTCAGCCACTGCTGTTTGTCACTGTTCAGATAAAGGGGAGTGGAGTGGATTTAGGACAAGCAGTGAAGGTTTTGCACAATGATAAAAAATACCAGCTGGAAACTACAGCTTGCATTGTTTGTATCAATGTGCTCTTGATTTGAATTGAGCATAAGAGCACTAATCCACACAAAACTGCATATTTGTACAGTAAACATGAATGTTCTAAATAGTCGTGTTTTTCAGGTTGAAGGTTCATGCATTACTAGCACGTTGCTCGTGGGGATCCACGGGTTCTAGACTGGGTAGTGTTTGTAAAATAGGTAGCTGACATTTTTCAAGGGTGGTAATAAATTATGCAAAGTTTCTATTCGGTTGTCAAGTTTAATGTAACGCATCATGTGATTTTCAACTTCCGGGTCCAAACAAAAAAAAGCATGCTTTGTCATGAATTTCATCAATTTACATAGCCATAAGTGGTTTGTTCGGACCCAGAAACAGATTTATCACATGATGCATTACTTCAGAGCTTCACAGTCCCATAATGATTTTAACTGAAAGTGCAGGAAATTAAAATGAGAATTAAAATGTGAATAATTGTATTTATTATTTGGCACATTTACAACTGTCAAGGCTGAGATATTTCCTTTGTTCAGAGCTTGTCTGGTTACCAGAGACTGATTAATGGTGATATCAATGTCCATTGTTCACTGTTGTTACCTATTATCCCTAATTTCTCCAAAAATATTAGTCCTACCAACTTTCCATTTTCGTGGTGTACATCCTTGACCCAAAATACATACGCAGACCAAATGGCAAATGTCAGCTCTCCCCAGTTTCTCTGTGATCAAAGTTACACACACATACACACGCATACACAGAGACCACTTTGCATTTAATATACAGCGGACCCTCGCTATAACGTGGTTCACCTTTTGTGGCCTTGCAGTTTCGCTGATTTTTTAGTGCAATTTTGCATGCTTTTTTTTTTTTTTTTTTACAGCACATTGTGTTCTGCGTTCTCATCAGGCGGGCCAGTCGCGGCACTGGTCGGCATCACCGCGATTGGCTAAGGGAGAACACATGCATTGTGTTCTGCGTCCTGATTGGCTAAGGGACTGTACACCATTGTCAATCATTCTTCTCCGTGCCGTGTCTCCTGTACAGTACAGAATGCGTTCAGCTTGCCAAATTTGTTTATAAGAATCTTCTCGCCCAGAAGAAAGAAAGAGCGCCAACAACTACCCATAACTATGTTCTTCACTCGGAAGAAGACACCTGCACCGAGGTGTCACTCAGTGGAAAAAGACGCTACAGCGGAGCGGCGCCAGGATGAAATGGCGCGGTCAGAGGAACTGTGAAATACTGGTGAGTCACTATTAATAATTTCTTATGTGTCCAACCTTGTAGGTTGATTGTTAAAATTAAATTCGTTAGTTCTCAAAGCATCATAATTATTTATAGGAAAACGTTCTGTTTTTATTTCTCAAACAAATGTTTGGGCCTGAAAACAGGTTTTGATCTTTGGTTTCATTCTATAATACTGGACTTATTTTTCTACTAAGGTTTGAAAAGTGAGAAAATGTTAATGCCTCTTTGAGAAAAGTGTATAAAGTTTGTAGTGAGGGGTTTTACAGCCTTAAAACATCTATAATAATTGTAAAAAAATAAGGCTGACTACTTCGCGGATTTCACCTATTGCGGGTTATTTTTAGAACGTAACTCCCGCGATAAACAAGGGACCACTGTATAGATTTCATGAGAAAAAAAAGCTGGAAAATGCCCGCTGTTAATATGAAAACCAGCTCATCTGGATCCACGCATCTCCAGATCTGTGCCAAAAACTAGTGCATTCTTTCATGACTGTATACCAAACTTCAAACAAGTTTCATGAAAAACACTCAATATAATTTGAATAACCCCGGTGACAAAGCAATAAACCAACAAACACCACTCAAATTATAACTTTCCAGGCAGTGATAAGGATATGAATAAAAACTGCTACTTCTGATAATAATAAGTCATTCAGATGGCGACAGTGCCTTTGCTCCGCTATGCCATGTGGCGCAGTTGACATCAAATATCTGACACATTTCTTAGCCTCAGGAGAGCAGACATCTGTGCAGAAAACTACAATTCTGATATGACCTTGACCTTTGACCTATGAGTTTGACGTGACCTGTGTTGTGAGAGGATGGTGCACCGTAACCATCAAATTTGATTAAACTTGCTCTTTATCTTTTGGAAATGTCACTGCAGAGGGTTGAATGATGACTTCTGATTTGACCTTAACCTTTGACCTTGACATACCCTGTGTTATGGGAAGATGTGTTCACTTTGGAGTTTATCCATCAGGTTTGCTTGAAATTGCTCTTTGTGTTTTGGAGATATTGCAGCAGACAGACAGGCATGGTCATTACAACAGCCTCTTTCTCACTCACGATGAAAGCTAAAAACAACAAAAAAGTGCAGATTTCACTTTAGGTTCCAAAACTGGGGGGAGAGAAGAAGAAAAAGACAAATTAATGGCAGTACAATCCCACAGCAGCTGTAAAGTCTCTCTCTGACATATTGTCAATCCTTTTCATTCTGTATTAATAATATCAGTGTTACACACCAAGGATTTTCTCGATAACATCAGAATCCACAATGACTGCAGCAGCTACACACACACGCGCGCGCGCGCGCGCGCACACACACACATACACAATGTCTTCTCACATTCTTTTAGAATTCTTTTCTCACACATTTGAGTCAAACTGTCCAAGGCCAAATAAAAAATGCATGAATTCTGCTGCAGGCCAGACATATCTTTCTATTTAAGCAACAAAAACAGTGCTGTACAATATTATTATTTATAAAGTACCCATGAAAATGAGTAGTTAATGAAAGGAGTATTTATGGATTCCGGGTGGATACGCTGAGCTACACTGAGGTTACATTAGCATGATGAAGATCAGAAGTAAACACATTTTGCAAAATAAAATATCTGATAGGACTTTGGCGTGTGAGGGCGCGAAGTTTCATTGTTAAAAACTAGAGCACCGCACTCGTACAGTGCAAACCTTCGACAATACTATTTTCCAATTGCACAAATTTTTACCTTGGAAAAAATTGCAAGGTCAAAGTCCTGATAGAAGTTAGAAGTTTTTTTTGTGGTGTTGTCAAAAACATAACCTCATTGAAGGAGGTAATTAAGGCAACACTAGCAAATGCACACACACGCACACACACACACACACACACACACACACACACACACAAACCCCTGCATCAATGCTACACAGATGTGTAATAAAACAAGATTAATCAGAGATTTCTGACAGCCGCCAATATGGGTGGAGCATTTCATGACCTATATCTGTCTGTGGTGCAACTTTGGTGAGAATCTGTGAAGTAGTTTTGACATAATCCTTCAAACCATATATAACGTGAAATCTTGAACCAGAATCCAGATCCAGATCCCTTCCAAAATTTAATGGAGTCTTCCTTTTTTAATAGATTATGCAAAGTTTGTATTTGCTATGATTGTACATCTGCTTGTATATGATTGTAACCAAGTATTGCTGAACACACCTGAGTATGTGCAATTCCCATTACACGATTGTTGATGCGCCTGCGGAATGTGCTACTTCTGTATTTTTCCCCACACTTTTCCAAAAAACTGAAATGTCTCTGTTAAAGTATAAAAAAATGTCTCCATTTGAAGAGCACAACATGGTTTTCATGGGTTTCAAAAGGATCAGGAGGTGTTTGCTCAGACCATAGTAGGTCCCAATTCCTCCATATTGTACCCACTTTCACACAAGTACCCCAAGTATGCATCAGTGAAATCTTATTATTCACATTTTGTGGATCACAATTGAACCTGATTTAATTTTTTAAACATGTTTCAAACTTTCCATATTGCTAACAATGCTCTACAATGCTACTTTTACCACCAATTATGCCCATTTCCAGGCCCTAATTGGGTGATTCTTGAAGCACTGTTTCTGAAACCGTTAATGCTAGGCTGTCGAGCATTCATTTACAAAGTATGTCAGTGCACATTAACTGCTTTACACTCAGAATAAAATTTTGCACACCTGGAAACACAACTTTGCAGTTTAATAGCACACTTCTGGCAAAAGTGTAAACACCGGTGTCTACATTTCAGCACTATTTTGCCAACTGCCTTTCCACTTTGACATGTGGAAAAAATAATGAGTTCACTTACATGTCAGAGCTTGAACACTATAAAGAGGTCTCATTTGGCTTGGACAACGCTGGAGCCCAATATTGGACAGACAGTAAAAGGGGTGAGGACAAGAGGAGGATCTGGAGGATGAAGAAGTGAGAGTGGTAGGAAGAGGTGATGGAGGATGAAGGAGAAAAAGAGCACTGGCAAGAGGGGGAGGGGGTAGGAACACACAACTTCAGTGGTTGACCATACTGTCAACCAATGGATGATCATGAGGGATGTTGGACAATGGGTACAGCACAATCAGAGTCTTTGCAGGTATCATTTTGGCATTTTTACATGCAGACCTGGTATGTAACTGCAAATTAAATGGACTGCATTTATATAGCACTTTTCCATCTGCATCAGACGCTCAAAGCACTTTACAATAATGCCTCAAATTCACCCCGATGTGAGGATGTTACCATACAAGGTGCTCACTACACACCGAGAGCAACTAGGGGATTAAGGACCTTGCCCAAAGGCTCTTAGTGCCCTTAGTGATTTTCCGGTCAGGCTGGGATTTGAACAGAGGATCCTCTGGTCTCAAGCCCAATGCTTAACCACTAGACCATCACCTCCCCAAAGTTCTATTGTCTTCCTGGTGCAGTAATATACACTATACTTTCACACTGTATAATGAGAAGAATATATCATGAACACTTTTACACGTGAAAGAGGTCAACTGTTCAGCCCAGAATAGGAGACCTACCTTGTAAGTTTGGTCATTGCAAATAACTGAGCTGAGCCTGTGAGCTAGTTCAGGTAGACAACTCGAGCTGCTTACTCTATACACACTGACATGCCTCACACTGTATAATTGCTACATACTTCCTACAAAAACACACTGTCAACATAAACCAATAAACACTACCTCAAAATTGGGCGGGCTATTTAAGATGCAAATTTTGCTGCTCCTGCTATATGTGTGTATGCATGCAATCATGAAATCAAGAGGAAGAACATAAGTATGTGAGAAGACGTGAATGAGTTATGACTGTGCCTCCATATACAGTAAATGTTGACGCTAACAGGACCAGTCAGGAGACAAAGAAAACCTTACAGCTCTGATGTGGTAGATTACACTCACACTCTGCTCGACTCCTCTCCACTTTGACGGCAGATGGCCTGCTGGGTAACATGTCAGCAGAGCGCTTACGACGCATAAAAATACAACTTTCTGCAACAGAGAGAACAGCGTGAAGAAGCGTAGTGGAACAACAGCGGAAGAACGAGGAATGACAAAAGCACTCTGAGGTGACTGCGGCGCTGAATATGAATGAATTTCGGCTCAGATGGATGGCTCATCGAAACACATTATCATATATAAGAGGCTTACCCTGTTTCATATTTGTTTCGATAACTGCTAATTCCCATTCAAAGCGAGGCGAGTGTGTTCCAATCACGCAGCAGTGTCGAACACACCCCTCTATAAAAATGACAACAAGCCAGCGCGCCTCACATTCAGACAGCCGTGTCATATTTTCCACAGAGAAGAGGAGCAGACTCTTGGCTCACAGATCTGACTATCAGGCCATCTGCTGTGCCACCCCCCCCAACACAGTTTTTTTTTAAATGTGACGCTTGGTAATCAAATCATCTAATGTTTCCATTTACCTCATGCTACCGCTCATCACCACGTGCACGCTCTTCCCTGCCATTAGACTGCAGCTGTATATCCTCTTAATCAAGGTTGGGGGGGGTTACAAGGACCGCAGAGATGGCAGGAATGGTGCATCTTAACCTCTCCACATGCACTTACTCCACAGGAGCATATTCATGCCACAGATTTAAAAGCAAGCAAAGTGTCCCAATTGAAATGCTGTGAGAGCGAGAAGCATTATGGAGAGAGGAAAATGGTGCAGAATTAGGAGATTAAAATAGCTGCAGGATTAGGCATCAGGTTTTAATGATGAAAATGGGAAAGCTGTTAGAAAGAGTCAGAATCATTGTGCACCGGTCCTCTCTCTCCTGCTGATTGCGTGCATGGCCTCCGGTTACAGCACCACTGTCTGTTATATAACATACGTTTGGATTGGGAACGTTTACGATGCATCCGGAAAGTATTCACAGCGCTTCACTTTTCCTGCATTTTGTTATGTTGCAACCTTATTACAAAATGGATGAAATTGATTTTTTTGCCCTCAAAATTCTACTCACAACACCCCATAATGACAACTTGAAAAAAGTTTTTTTTTTTTAATTTTTGCAAATTTATTAAAAATAAAAAACTAAGAAATCACATGTACATAAGTATTCACACCCTTTGTTCAATACTTTCTTGATGCGCCTTTGGCAGCAATTACAGCCTCAAGTTTTCTTGAATATGATGCCACAAGCTTCATACAGCCATCTTTGGGCAGTTTTGCCCATTTCTCTTTGCAGCACCTCTTAAGCTCCATGATTCACTGTAGGGATGGTGCCTGGTTTCTTCCAAACATTACACCTGGCATTCACGCCAAAGAGTTCAATCTTTGTCTCATCAGAAGAGAGAATTTTGTGTCTCGTGGTCTGAGAGTCCTTCAGGTGGTGTTTGGTAAACTCCAGGTGAGCTGCCATGTGCCTTTTACTAAGGAGTGGCTTCAGTCTGGCCACTCTACCATACAGGCCTTACTGGTGGATTGCTGCAGAGATGGTTGTCCTCCTGGAAGGTTCTTCTCTCTCCACAGAGGAATGCTGGAGCTCTGACAGAGTGACCATTGGGTTCTTGGCCCCCTCCCTGACTAAGGCCCTTCTCCCCCGATCGCTCAGTTTAGACTAGGCTGTAAGACAGGGGTGCGCAATCATGTGCCATGAAGGGCCAAGACACTGCAGGTTTTCCTTTCTGCTAATCATCTCAACAGGTGAATTTCATTGATGATCAGGTGTTTATATTCAGGGGAGAAGCTCATCAGCAAACCCATTTGCTGAGGTGATTAGTTGCAAGGAAAACCTGCACTGTCTTGGCCCTCGTTTCCCACCCCAGCTTTAGGAAGAGTCCTGGTGGATCTGAACTTCTTCCATTTTTGGAGGAGGCCACTGTGTTCATTGGGATCTTCAAAGCAGCAGAAATGTTTCTGTACCCTTCCCCAGATTTGTGTCTCGAGACAATCCTGCCTCAGAGGTCTACAGACAATTCCTTTGACTTCATGCCTGGTTTGAGCTCTCACATGCATCATCAACTGTGGGACCTTATATGTAGACAGGTGTGTGTCTTGCCAAATCATATCCAATCAACTGAATTTACCCCAGGTGGACTCCAATTAAGCTGCAGAAACATCTCAAGGATGATCAGTGGAAACTTTTGAGCTTCATGGCAAAGGCTGTGAATATTTATGTACATGTGATTTCTTAGGGCCCCTTCACACATAGTGTGAAGTTTGGATGGCGTTTGGATGAAAACGGCAAAACAGCTTGAAACAGCTCAACATTAGTGAACGAAACATTGTACATGAAACATCGCGCCAACAGGCAGGTGTCCACAAACCCGGTGCGAGAGTTCGTGCATGCGCTGGTGTCCCTCAAGCAGGAACAGTGCCAGATGCACCACATGGTGCCACTTATGTGGAAGAAATGAAAACCAGCTGGTACGTGTGGGATTACATTGCTCGGCTTATGTGGAATAATTAAAAAAAAAAAAGAAAAAACACACCACCTGGGACACGAACTTGCGCCTTTCAAAACCACTGATTCCAAGTCAGAGCCTTTGCCACTGAGCTACAGAGCTGTTTTTTGAAAGCTGTGGGAAGCTGCCTCATATCAGGAAGGACATGGAAGTATTACAAAAAAAAATTAAAATCTCAAAAACACCGCATTTATCAAGCGAGCAACACAATACAAATATGATCCATTCTGTTCCTCTGGTGATGATCCATGGTCACAGACATACAGTCATGAAATGACATGAATAAGACGCAGTGTGCTCTGATGTCCACATCTACTGGTCAGGTGCCTCCAGTCGGCCGTGCGCATGTTCTGCCCAACACGCATGTCTTGTGGACAGTGCGCCACAGCACAGACACCACATCATGTGGAACAGAGCTCACATGGGTGACGTGACAGTCAGGTTGCCCACTGCGTGTTCTAATCTGATGGTCCGTTTCAACCTGCAGGGTTGTCAGTGTCCGCTCTATGCGTGCGCTCACTTGCTGAAACTTGTTGCCACCACGGCGATATATGATTTTATTTATGTCCACGTAAATACAGCAATCAGACACACGTGCCTCACAGTGGACAGTTGTTAGTCCATGACTGTCCAAACACAGTAGGTGTTTCCAGCTGGAATGTCCAGAATGACAGATCACCACAGCTGCTTCTGTCAGAAGCCATGCCTCCCATGAGTGGAGCGCACACACCTACATGTCAGTGTGTGTTTGCAAAGTCACACTCGTGGGGAACTTAGACGAAGTGGTCGTCTGCAGTCTGTTGTCATGTGAAGAGTGCGACTGGCCACACATTTTCTAAGTGCCATGCGAGCGGTGTTAGATGTTCATGCGTGTCACCTGGAATTTGGCCGACACCTGCCGTGAGAGGGTGCGATGGGTTTGCACAGCGCACACTTTGTCTTTTAGGTGCTTGTGTGCACAAATAGTTGTAGGAGTACGAGGCATTGGCAACAGGTGTTGTATGGCTGGGGGTGCCTGGCTGTCTTCTGTTTCTGTCTTTTGTTTTTCCTTCCAGGTGGCACGCGTTTAGGACTGAGTGGCTGTGTGGCTGAGTTATCAGGACCTCACCCTGATCACCTGAGGCTGATCATGTGCAGCTCGTCAGGACTCACAGCTGTGGTGCATCTATATGGATTGGAGCATGGTGGCATTTAAGTCTGGAGTACACAGTGTGTATTTGCCAGAGACTCGACCTTGTGACCAGACGGGTGAGATCGTCGTCTTGAGAGCCATCTCATCATTATGGATGCAGAGACCATCCAGGTTTGATGCCATGGTCTGTGAAAGAGGAGGGGGTGAGGTCTCACGCTCGTCAGCACACTTCCTGAGGTACATTAGGTTTTGTGACTAACATTAGTACAGTCAGTAAATGTGGTGTCCCTCACACCTTATTATATTGAGCTGTTATGTTAGTCGTTTAATCAGCTTCCACTGCAGTTGAGAATGTGAACTGGGTGTTCCATGCCTGCAGGGTGGGAAGCTGATTAGTGATTAAGCCAGGAAGTGTTTGCTGGTTATGTACACCTTTGAGTGGTCTCTCTGTGTGTGGAGTGTGGACTCACATGATGGTTTCTTCTTTCACAGACTCGGTTTGTCGCGGCCACCTGGGGGGTGTCGGCGGGGTCCTTGGGTCCGAACTGTTTCTGGCTCCGGACCGTTAGTGCTGCTGGGAGCACACCGTCATCTCCACCTCGCAGACCGCGCACTCATTTGTTTGTAATCAGCACGTCACTGTTATGTCATTAAATTCAGTTATCCTTTGTACCGTGCTCTGCTTATTTCATACTGGGTCCTTCAAACGCTGGTCGGTTCTCCGTCCTGCGTCCGACACATAACAACAGGGACAAAATTACACAGTTTGCACACGATTCCTGCGTCATGTGCACTAAGTGTACACTTCATCCAAACTTCACACTATGTGTGAAGGGGCCCTTAGTTTAGTTTAGTTTAGTATTTTTTTTTTTTTTTTTTTTTATGAATTTGCAAAAATCTCAAAAAAAATTCTCCACATTGTCATTAGAATAATTTATTTGTTCATACTCATGTCATGTCATTTCATTCGTTTCTCATCCACATAAATACACATCATGAACAAAAAGGAACAGAAGGAAGATAAATCTTGTATTTTCTGTTCCTTGTAACAAAATAAAAATAAAAAAACAAAATAGACAGAAATCCACTTGTCGCTTCAATTTAAACCCCAACGCCGCTCCATCATCAAGCCACCAAACATCAAACATCATCAACATCAAAATGATTATCCTACATTTCAACATCCACATTCACACTTCAGCAGCTGTATTCATTTTTCTTCTCGCTTACTGTATTCTCTCATAATTTTATCTTTATACATTTTTTGAACTTGTGAACATTTGTACAATATTTTGTTGTGAAAGTGTAGGTACACGGACCCACAACAGGGGGCGCAATGAACGGACAATGGAGAAAAGTAAAGAACAAGTTTTACTGTTGTGAAAAAGCACAACCAATACAACAATTAATAATTTGGAGGTGTAAGCCGAAATCTGCTGGTGTCGTGTGGGCAGGCTCGAAGGTAGGAGATGTCCGTCCTAGTCGAACCGGAACCACCCAGATCTCCTCTGCCACCGAAACCCAGAAGTACTGGAACCGCCAAGTCCCGAATTCCCAGGTGGCCACTGCCTTCGCTCGTCGGATCCGGTACTGCTGGCGGGAAAGAGCACAAACACACAGGTAGGAATGCGACAGCACCCAGTAGAGGGAGAGGGGCGAAGCCGCCTCCACCTCTTGTTACAATGAAGCAGGAAAGGTGAGTACTTATCCGAGCAAGTTGCTTTCTGTAATCAGCTGTCCTGAAAAGGTTTAGCAAGGTTTATCAGAATCTTTAATATATGTTTGCAGAGAAGGATTACCTTAAACTCAAGGCGATATCTCGGCACTGAGGTGGAGACGCCGTCCTACTGATATACCTCCGTGCTGAGTGGAACAGCTGTGTCCAGTGATGGGTGACAGCTGTCACCCAGGCTGCTCCCATAAGGTGGCAGCGCCCTCTGGTGCCTGGAGCCCGCACTCCAGGCAGGGCGCCCTCTGGTGGTGGTGGGCCAGCAGTACCTCCTCTTCAGTGGCCCACACAACAATATTTAATTTCTTGAGTCAGTGCATTCCAAAGCTTAACTCCATACACAGAGGGACATTTTCGTTTCACAGTAGTTTGTGAGTACGTAATCTGAAGGTCATATTTTCTTCTATGGCATTATGGGGTATTGTGTGTAGAATTTTGAGGAAAAAAAACGATTTAATCCATTTTGGAACAATGCTGTAACATAACAAATCATGGAAAAAGTAAAGCTTTGTGAATACTTTCTGGATGCACTGTATGTGCAAGTGCACATTTACTAAAGCAATGCAGCCACCCTGGTTCACATTATGCAGGATGGAGTCAGTGAAGCAAACATTTAGGTCCATGCTCATACACATAACAGCTATTCAGGCACTCAAGTGGTTTCTGTACAAACTGCGCACATGATTTACACAAAACAAGATTAGTTTTGATGAAGCATTTGCACAACTTTCCTTTCTACTTGAGTTTGCAATCATTTTATCCGCAAGTATGTGTGGCTGTTGAGGAAATCATAAACAGAGTGAGACAGAGAGTGAAATGCAGGAATTCATGAAGCACCTTATATAATTTATGCTGCTTGTGAGGATTCATGTCGCTGTGATAGGAAAGCTGTTGTGCCCTGCTTGCTGTCATGGAGCGCCATTTTCTGAGCATGCACAAAATCAACTTGCAAACCTTTTCCACATGCCACAGAGCGACAGCGTAAAAAATTACACCTGTCAGTCATGCCTGCCCATTAGCCAACTGAAAAAGAACAGCGTGATCTACCACCGAGCCCTGCCCCCATTATTCATGACATCATACTGTAATGTAAGAAATGTTGGTTTGTTCCACTACTCCCCCAATGTACTTCGTCTAATTTCCACCAAAAATACTGTGTGTATGTAGACTGACCTTAGAACTGCCCTTCATGGAGTTGTTTTAGCGAAGGTCAGAGTCACTGGGGTGAAAGGAGAAAATTATACGTAGTTTTAAAACGTCTGTCCACTAACTTTGGCACTCACATGAAGGTGGGTCATCGAATTGACTAGGTGAGGTCAATTTCGACAAAGGTAGTCACTGGGGGCAAAGGTCAAACATTTTTCACTCTGATTTTCACCAAACATGGCACACATATGCAGGTGACTTCTGGAATTGTCCAGTGCCACTTTTGCAAAAGGTCAATCATTGGGATCAAGGTCATATGTCAAATGTTAGATTGCTGTAGCGTGTCCTATACTGTCTTCATGAACACGGGTACTATTATGTGTTTATGAGTAACTCACCTGTCTGACTGTCTAATAATTATGACATCACACAACTATGATATTCTTGTCATTCTTTCAATTACAACTTTGCATCACAAAAGAGGATTCACTGCATCACAGGTATTACTTACAAGGTTTATTAGAAAACTAACCGGCAGTTTTATTAAAAAAAAAACTATATGGATTTGAATCACGTGCGATTACACCAGACATGCTTGAACCCTCGTGCACATGCGTGAGTTTTTTCACGCGTCGGTGACGTCATCCGCCTGTGGGCAGGCTTTGAGTGAGCACTGGTCCAGCCCTCTCGGCTGAAATCCTTTGTCTGAGACGCTGCTGGAGACGGTGCGCGTTGGTTTATCAAAATTTTTCCAGGACCTGTGAGGGATATCCGAGTGGACACTATTCGAGAAATTCAGCTGGTTCTCGGTGAAAAGTTGAACGGCTGATGAGAGATTGTGGAGTTTCTTTTGCTTTAAGGACAGCCCACAAAGTGGATCGGCGCGGTGTGGTCGCAGGTGGCATCCGTCGGGCTGTTTCGAGCTGAAAGCATCCTAATTTAAGGCTCTGTTCACCCAGGACATCGTCAGAGAACAGAGAAGTTTCAGAAGAAGTCGGCATGAGGAGTTTATGTGGACATTCCACTGTTAAAGGAGATTTTGTAATGAAAGAACGTGCGGGCAAATTCGCCGAGTCGGTTCCGTGATGACGACGCAAATCCGTCTGCGCCGCGACAGAAAAAACACCTCCGTGTTGAAAACCATTTGTAAAATTCAGGCGGCTTTTGATGGCTTTCAACAAGTGAGTATCTGAGAAATTGTTTAACAGCTGGGCATGTTCTAACTTGTCCGTTAAGGTTTCCAATGGAGGTGTTTTTCCTGTCGCAACCCCCCGCGGTCGGGTCCGCACGTTCTTTCATTACAAAATCTCCTTTAACAGTGGAATGTCGGCATAAACTCCTCATGCCGACCTCTTCTGAAACTTCTCTGTTCTCTGACGACAACCTGGGTGAACAGAGCCTGAAATGTGGACGTTTTCAGCTTGGAGCGCAGATCGCCGTCAGGCGCCATGGGCCGTCCTTAAAGCGACACTTACAGACCAAAATCTCTCATCAGCCATTAAAATTTTTACCGAAAACCAGCTGAATTTATCGAATGGTGTCCACTCAGTTGTGCCTTACAGTTTTTGAAAAAATTTTGATCAAACAAAGCAGCAGTCTCTGAGCCATTCCTAAACAATGAAAAAACGACGAGGGTGGGCCACTCCTCACTCAAAGACTGCCCACAGGCGAATGACGTAACCGACAGGCGTGAAAAAAATAATAAGGTCGGATACTTTTCTAATAGACCTCGTATGTCTCTCTCTCTCAAACACTTCTCCTTCTTCTTCACTTCTTCAAACACTCAAACACTTCTTCATTCTCCATCTTGTGTTCTATGGCTGTTCCGCTGAGCGGGCCCCCTGCAGGTTTGGAGCACTTCCATTATAGTGACTGGTTATGTATGCAGTGTTTTTTGTTTGCATGTGTTTTCATGGTTTGCATCATTTTGTGCTTTGCATCATTTCTCTATTTGCAGCGTATTTAATGACGATGCATTCGTTTTTTGTTTCTTGCAGCTCTTTTTTTTTAATTTGCACCACATTCCGCTTTTGTCACCCCTTTGAGTCTGGTCTGGGGTTATTGAGGTTTCTTCCTCAATAACATGAGAGGGCATTTTTCCTTACCACTGTCGCTTGTGTGTTTGCTCTAGGGGCTGCTAAGGGCTCCTTCACACATAGTGCGAAGTTTGAACTGTTTCGTGCTGTTTCGCAGTATTTGACCAAATTTGCGCACCACAAAACATTGCACCGATGGGCAGGTGTGCACGATCCCGGTGCGAGAGGTTGCGCACGCGACGGTGTCTTTTTAGCAGGAACAGTGCAAGGTGCACCACATCTCACCGCTTATGTTGAATAAAAAAGAAAAAACAAAACAAAAACCAGCTGGTACCTGTGGGACCACATCGCACCGCTTATGTGGAATAAACAAAAAAACATACCACCCACAAGATTCGAACCCGCAGCTTCCAAAAGCCAAATTGTCAGTTAGAAACTTTACCACTGAGCTATAGAGCTATCCTTTGAAAGCTACGGGAATCTGCCTCATATCAGGAAGGACATGGAAGTATTATAAAAAAACAAAATTTAAATCACACACCATATAAATACACCTCATTTATCAAATGAGCAATAAAAATATGATCCATCTATATTCCTCTGTAGATGACCCATGGTCACAGATGTACAGTCATGAAATGACATGAATGAGACGCAGTGTGCTCTAATGTCCACAACTACTGGTCCGGTGCGTCCAGTCGCCACGCAGGCGTGTTCTGCTTGTGGACGGCTTGTGGACGGCGTGCCACAGCACAGACACCGCATCATGTAGAACAGAGCTCACATGGGTGACGTGACAGTCAGATCGCCCACTGCATGTTCTGATCTGACGGTACGTTTCAACCTGGCAGGCTGTCCGCTCCGTGCGCACGCTCACTCACTGCGGCTTGTCACCATGGTGATATATGTTTTTATATCTATGTCCACGTAAGTACAGCAATCAGACACACGTGCCTCACAGTGGACAGTTGTTAGTCCATGTCTGTCCAAACACAGTAGGTGTTGTCCAGCTGGAATGTCCAGAATGACAGATTACACAGCTGCTCCTGTTGGAAGCCACGCCTCCTGTGAGTGGAGCGCACACACCCACGTGTCACTGTGTGTGTTTGTAAAGTCACACTCATGGGAACGTAAGCAAATTTCACTGCAGTACAACAGTGATTGTCTGCAGTCTGCTATTGTGTGAAAAGTGCGACTGGCCACACATTTTCTAAGTGTCATGCGAGCGGTGTTAGATGTTCGTGCGTCTCACCTGGAATTTGGCCGACACCTGCAGTGAGAGGATGCGATGGGTTCACACAGTGCACACTTTCTCATTTGGCCGCTGGTGTGCGCAAATAGTTGTAGCAACAGGTGTACGAGGTGTTGGAGACAGGGACTACATTACACGGTTTGCACATGATTCCTGCGCCATGCACACTTCGTGCGCACTTCGACCAAACTTCGCACTATGTGTGAAGGGGCCGTAAGGTTAGACCTTACTCGTGTGAAGCACCTTGAGACAGCTTTATTGTGATTTGGTGCTATAAAGACTAAATAAAACAATAAACATTAATACTGCCTTCAAAATATTTAATAAATAGCCATAAATTTGTGTGTTTCCTTAGATTATTATGAAATCACAACATTAAGATATATATACTTCTGGATGCCACAGTATTGAGGACTCTGGCAACAGGAAAAGCCCCTGGGATATGACCAACTTTCATCTGGCTGTAGCAGATACACAGTTACTTTTGAGAGATTGGAATGGACTGGTTGTCTATCTGGGTGGTTGCCATCCAACACCCAACAGTATTCTGTAGTGTGGTGGATGTAGCAACCTGTGGCACCAGTGTATGCGCCCAAACCTTTACCTGAGCTATGAGGGCAGTGCATAGTTAATAAAATGAATAAATAAAAGCGTCTAAAACAAATAAATAGGTGGAAGGCTGAAATAAATGTAATATTGGTTAGGAATCATATTGTGGTGGGTAAATTATTTTTTTCTTTTCAACATGCTGAAATGGATTTCAATAACATTGGGTATAAAAGGCGTTTACAGGACAGGGGTGTGGGATTATACTATGAAAATCTGTTGACTTTTAAATAGGAATGATTATTCCTAAAGTTTCAAGGTTATAGTGAATCACTGCAGACAATAAACACAGTGAAGTGTGACAGCAAACCATTAAAAAAATGAGAAAACTGCAGATGTCTCTGCTTTTGCTGGAGTATGAAGATGTGAGTGTCACACAGCTTGAATGGACACATTTTTAGGACTAATGATAATTAAAGCCTTCAGTGCGCTTACTCACCTAAAGCTACATTTCAGTAGCTCATATACACCATACACAAAAGGTTTATCTCCTCCTGCAAAAGTATCCCAAGACCCTCCCTGCAGTGTGAGGATCACTTCCAGCTCAGCTTTAATTGTCAGGAGGGACGACTGTACTGAAGGTAAGTGTTGGCCTGAAGAAATGAAATGCTAATGTATTTCATGCCATTTGAAACAAATCTGCAAGGTGCTTTTTAATGTGTGTTTGAGTGTCAGCAAAAAGAAGGAAAAAAGCATTTGAGAAAAGAGGAGCTCGGGATTTTGTGGATTTCTTACGCATTCTGTTCTTGCTGAATGCACAAGTGTTGGACTTGGCATATACCAGTGATTTTCAACCTTTTTTGAGCCGCGCACCCTTTTTATATTTACAAAATCCTGCGGCACATCACCAACCAAAATAATATTATAATGCTATTACCTCTGGTTTTGCACAAAACCCAATTATCGCAGTAGAAAATCTATACAGAAAACACCGCATTTCGAAAATCCTCAAGCATTTTGCGCTCTGATCTCAAGTAGGGCTGTCACGATTAGGAATTTCTGGAGACGATTAATTGTCAGACAAATAATTGCGATTGACGAATATATTGTCTATTTTTTTTCTTTTTTTCCCCTTCTTTATATTCTACTATTGTAGTATAATTACACAACTCTGAAAGAATGTTTGGTTTCTGTGCGTGGGAAACTGGGAATGGTGCAACATTTTTATTTTTATCTTCATTTTACATACAGTCAATCAATCAATCAATCAACTTTTTTCTTATATAGCGCCAAATCACAACAAACAGTTGCCCCAAGGCGCTCCATATTGTAAGGCAAGGCCATACAATAATTATAAAAAACCCCAACGGTCAAAACGACCCCCTATGAGCAAGCACTTGGCAACAGTGGGAAGGAAAAACTCCCTTTTAACAGGAAGAAACCTCCAGCAGAACCAGGCTCAGGGAGGGGCAGTCTTCTGCTGAGACTGGTTGGGGCTGAGGGAAAAAACCAGGAAAAAGACATGCCGTGAAGGGGGGCAGAGATCGATCACTAATGATTAAATGCAGAGTGATGCATACGGAGCAAAAAGAGAAAGAAACAGTGCATCATGGGAACCCCCCCACAGTCTACGTCTAAAGGAGCATAACCAAGGGATGGTCCAGGGTCACCCGATCCAGCCCTAACTATAAGCCTTAGCGAAAAGGAAAGTGTTAAGCCTAATCTTAAAAGTAGAGAGGGTATCTGTCTCCCTGATCTGAATTGGGAGCTGGTTCCACAGGAGAGGAGCCTGAAAGCTGAAGGCTCTGCCTCCCATTCTACTCTTACAAACCCTAGGAACTACAAGTAAGCCCGCAGTCTGAGAGCGAAGCGCTCTAATGGGGTAATATGGTACTATGAGGTCCCTAAGATAAGATGGGACCTGATTATTCAAAACCTTATAAGTAAGAAGAAGAATTTTAAATTCTATTCTAGAATTAACAGGAAGCCAATGAAGAGAGGCCAACACGGGTGAGATATGCTCTCTCCTGCTAGTCCCCGTCAGTACTCTAGCTGCAGCATTCTGAACCAACTGAAGGCTTTTTAGGGAACTTTTAGGACAACCTGATAATAATGAATTACAATAGTCCAGCCTAGAGGAAATAAATGCATGAATTAGTTTTTCAGCATCACTCTGAGACAAGACCTTTCTGATTTTAGAGATATTGCGTAAATGCAAAAAGGCAGTCCTACATATTTGTTTAATATGCGCTTTGAATGACATATCCTGATCAAAAATGACTCCAAGATTTCTCACAGTATTACTAGAGATCAGGGAAATGCCATCCAGAGTAACGGATCTGGTTAGACACCATGCTTCTAAGATTTGTGGGGCCAAGTACAATAACTTCAGTTTTATCTGAGTTTAAAAGCAGGAAATTAGAGGTCATCCATGTCTTTATGTCTGTAAGACAATCCTGCAGTTTAGCTAATTGGTGTGTATCCTCTGGCTTCATGGATAGATAAAGCTGGGTATCATCTGCGTAACAATGAAAATTTAAGCAATACCGTCTAATAATACTGCCTAAGGGAAGCATGTATAAAGTGAATAAAATTGGTCCTAGCACAGAACCTTGTGGAACTCCATAATTAACTTTAGTCCGTGAAGAAGATTCCCCATTTACATGAACAAACTGTAATCTATTAGACAAATATGATTCAAACCACCGCAGCGCAGTGCCTTTAATACCTATGACATGCTCTAATCTCTGTAATAAAATTTTATGGTCAACAGTATCAAAAGCAGCACTGAGGTCCAACAGAACAAGCACAGAGATAAGTCCACTGTCCGAAGCCATAAGAAGATCATTTGTAACCTTCACTAATGCTGTTTCTGTACTATGATGAATTCTAAAACCTGACTGAAACTCTTCAAATAGACCATTCCTCTGCAGGTGATCAGTTAGCTGTTTTACAACTACCCTCTCAAGAATCTTTGAGAGAAAAGGAAGGTTGGAAATTGGCCTATAATTAGCTAAGATAGCTGGGTCAAGTGATGGCTTTTTATGTAATGGTTTAATTACTGCCACCTTAAAGGCCTGTGGTACATAACCAACTAACAAAGATAGATTGATCATATTTAAGATTGAAGCATTAAATAATGGTAGGACTTCCTTGAGCAGCCTGGCAGGAATGGGGTCCAATAAACATGCCGATGGTTTGGACGAAGCAACCAATGAAAATAACTCAGACAGAACAACCGGAGAGAAAGAGTCTAACCAAATACTGGCATCACTGAAAGCAGCCAAAGATAACGATACATCTTTGGGATGGTTATGAGTAATTTTTTCTCTAATAGTCAAAATTTTGTTAGCAAAGAAAGTCATGAAGTCATTACTAGTTAAAGTTAATGGAATACTCAGCTCAATAGAGCTCTGACTCTTTGTCAGCTTAGCTACAGTGCTGAAAAGAAACCTGAGGTTATTCTTATTTTCTTCAATTAGTGATGAGTAGAAAGATGTCCTAGCTTTACGGAGGGCTTTTTTATAGAGCAACAAACTCTTTTTCCAGGCTAAGTGAAGATCTTCTAAATTAGTGAGACGCCATTTCCTCTCCAACTTACGGGTTATCTGCTTTAAGCTACGAGTTTGTGAGTTATACCACGGAGTCAGACACTTCTGATTTAAAGCTCTCTGTCCAACAGTCCCAACTTTTTCTGATTTGTGATTGTTTCTCCTCATCAGTCACATTTTGTGCTTAAACACTACATTAAGCTCAAGATTGAACAAATAAATACCTTTGGAAAATAACAGCTGTTAAAGTTCAGAGTTCTCACCTGCTTTTTGTGATCTCTGCGTCTGAACAGTTTTTTTTTTCTTTTGTGGCTCAGTTCATTCATATATTCTCATTTTTTAAATATGTTTTTAAAGATATTTGACCGTTTATTTCATCTCATGATCTCATAAATTCAGCACATGGTGTGAACAGGACGGTAACGGCAGAATCACACCTTTAGAGAAAGTTCAGAGAGAAGTAAAGGCAGCTTCACGTTTCCGTTTTTTTAACGTTCACTCGGGTTAAAATCCTCTCTCTGCTCCGCGCTCGATGCGCACTGAACGTGTCACGCCTGCATTCAGGAATCTCCCTCACCCACCCCCCCTCCCTCGCAGTCTGCAGCCTGTTAACTCCGCGCGCGCACACACAGGCACAGACACACACACCGACAGCTCCGCATTTTAGACGGCTTTTGAAGACGGCAATGTTTTAATCGGCCGTCAGCCTCCTTGTTATTGTCCCGCCTTAAGACGAGAGCGAGGCTGCAGCACGTTTGACGTCAGATTCTGTCATTTTATGCTTTGTGGATAAAATAAATAATTCACGGTAATCGCGAATATGAAAAATAATTGCGAATATGAAAAATACCCACGGCACCCCTGACGATCGATCACGGCACCCTAGGGTGCCGCGGCACCCCGGTTGAGAATCACTGGCATATACCACGACGGAGAACCCATCTTCTGATCTAATTCACGATCCAGCTGCACTGACTGCCAAAAATAAATAAATTAATTAAAAAATAAAAAATTAAATAGTGTAGTTCACTATATTCCATCTCCATGTCCTTTTCCAACGATGTTATTCCACATATTGTTGGGAATGGATAAGATGTTACTGATATTAGTGCTGTTCTTCCCGTGAACCTTAACTGGAATAAACGGATGTAGAAAATGTATGTGTGTATATCATACAACCCCAATTCCAATGAAGTTGGGACGTTGTGTAAAATGTAAATACAAACAGAATACAGTGATTTGCAAATCTTCTTCAACCTATATTCAATTCAATACACCACAAAGACAAGATATTTAATGTTTAAAGTGATAGACTTTTTTGTTTTTGTGCAAATATTTGCTCATTTTGAAATGGATGCCAGCAACACGTTGCAAAAAAGCTGGGACAGTGGTATGTTTACCACTGTGTTACATCACCTTTTCTTCTAACAACACTCAATAAGCATTTGGGAACTGAAGACACTAATTGTTGAAGCTTTGTAGCAGGAATTCTTTCCCATTCTTGCTTGATGTATGACTTCAGTTGTTCAACAGTCCGGGGTCTCCGTTGTCGTATTTTGTGCTACATAATGCGCCACACATTTTCAATGGGCGACAGGTCTGGACTGCAGGCAGGCCATTCTAGCACCCGCACTCTTTTACTACGGAGCCACACTGTTGTAACATATGCAGAATGTGACTTGGTATTGTCTTGCTGAAATAAGCAGGGACGTCCCTGAAAAAGACAATGCTTGGATGGCAGCATATGTTGCTCCAAAACCTGGATGTAGCTTTCAGAATTGTTGGTGCCATCACAGATGTGTAAGTTGCCCATGCCATGGGCACTAACACACCCCCATACCATCACAGATGCTGGCTTTTGAACTTTGCGCTGGTAACAATCTGGATGGTCTTTTTCCTCTTTTGTCGGGAGGACACAACATCCATGATTTCCAACAACAATTTGAAATGTGGACTCATCAGACCACAGCACACTTTTCCACTTTGTGTCTGTCCATTTCAAATGAGCTCAGGCCCAGAGAAGGCGGTGGTGTTTCTGGATGTTGTTGATGTGTGGCTTTCGCTTTGCATGGTGGAGTTTTAACTTGCACTTGTAGATGTAGCGACGAACTGTGCTAACTGACAACTGTTAACTGGTTTTCTGAGGTGTTCCTGAGCCCACATGGTAAGATCCTTTACACAATGATGCTGGTTTTTAATGCAGTGCCACCTGAGGGATTAAAGGTCACGGACATTCAATGTTGGTTTTCGACCTTGCCGCTTACGTGTAGAAAGTTCTCCAGATTCTCTGAATCTTCTGATTATATTATGGACTGTAGATGATAGAATCCCTAAATTCCTTGCAATTGAATGTTGAGAAACATTGTTCTTAAACTGTTGGACTATTTTTTCATGCAGTTGTTCACAAAGTGGTGATCTTCACCCCATCTTTGCTTGTGAACGGCTGAGCCTTTTGGGGATGATCCTTTTATACCCAATCATGACACTTACCTATTTCCAATTAGGTGTTCTTTGAGCATTCATCAACTTTCCCAGTCTTTTGTTGCCCCGTCCCAACTTTTTTGAAACGTGTTGCAGGCATCCATTTCAAAATTAACAAATATTTGCACAAAAACAACAACGTTTATCAGTTTGAACATTAAATATCTTGTCTTTGTGGTGTATTCAATTGAATATAGGTTGAAGAGGATTTGCAAATCATTGTATTCTGTTTTTATTTACATTTTACTCAACATCCTAACTTCATTGGAATTGATGTTGTAATATAATATCAGTGCAATTATTACCGCCGCCATTAAAGTTGGAGGGAGGCTATGTGATTGCCTGCATTTGTTTGTTTGTTCATTTATTGGTTAGTCAACAGTCTCATGGGCTGTTCTGCATCTATCATTATAAAATTTGGCCATACAGTTCAGATAATCCTAGAATCCTAGCTCAAGTTTTCAAGGTCATGCAAAAAGTGAAAATCGCATAACCAGCCAGGTTAGTTAACAGTCTCACTGGCACAGTTCTTAAAGCGACAGAATCACCTCAAAATCTCTCATCAGCCGTTAAAATTTTCACTGAAAACCAGCTTAATTTTTCGAACCGTGTCCACTTCGATGTGTCTCACAGGTTTAGAAAAAATTTTGATCAAACAACGCGCCAGTCTCTCAGCAACTTCTCAGACAAAGGAATTCCGACGAGGGGCTGGACGACTCCTCCCACAAGGAGTGCTCACAGGCCAATGACGTCACCGACAGGCGTGGAAAAACTCACGCATGCGCACGAGGGTTCAAGCATGTCTGACGTAAAAACATATGAATGAAATCCATATAGTTTTTGAAAAAAATAAAAAGGACCGTTACTTTATTGACAGCCCTCGTATATGCTACTCTGGAACCACCCCTAAATCCAAACAGTTCAACTGTCAGCTCCACTGAGGTCCTTCGTCTGGGTCTCATTAACATAAGATCACTATCCTCAAAATCATTGTTGATTAATGATCTAATTATTGATCATCACTTAGATATGATTGGGTTATGTGAAACCTGGCTTAAACCTACAGCTGTCCTCCCCATAAATGAGGCCTGCCCACCAGCATATACATTTAGTCACGTCCCTCGTGATGCAAAGCAAAGCGGCGGTGTTGCTCTTATTTACAAATCTAGGTTTAGCTTATTACTTGTTGGGGGTCACAAATATAACTCGTTTGAGCATCTGATTGTCCACTCTGCTCAAGATATTACGCATTGCCAATGTCCGAAGAATAGAAATCAGCCATATTACTTTGTCACTGTATATAGGCCTCCTGGCCCATATTCTGAATTCTTAGATGAATTTGGTGCGTTCATCTCTAACTTGTCAACTAGTGCAGATAACATTCTAATTATTGGTGACTTTAGCATTCATATAAATATGCCTTCTGATCCCCTCTGCAAATCATAGATGGAAATTGTGGATGCATTAGGATTTCGGCAATGTATTCGGGACTCGATGCACATTAGGGGAAATACCCTGGATTTAGTTCTCGCATGTGGTATTGCTGTCACAAATATTGACATCATGCCTCTTACATCAGTGGTCTCTGAGCACTCACTTATTAAGTTTACAGTTTCGCTGCCATGTTTACTGGAACAACAATCTTCTACGAGGTCTGTGAGAAAAGTATCCGACCTTTTTATTTTTTTCAAAAACTATATGGATTTGAATCATGTGCGCTTGCATCAGACAAGCTTGAACCTTCGTGCGCATGCGTGAGTTTTTTCACGCCTGTCGGTTGCGTCATTCACCTATGGGCAGGCTTTGAGTGAGCACTGGTAAACCCCCCTTGTCGGATTTTTATTGTCAGTGAAATGGCTGAGAGGCTGCCGCTTTGTTCCATGAATGTTTTTTCAGAAACTGTTAGAGACAGCCAGTTGGAAACCATTCGAAAGATTCAGATGGATTTCAGTGAAGATTCTGTCGGTATCACACGGATTAAGGACCATTAACACTGGATTAAAAATGGCCCATGGCAGCGGAGGGTGCACCGCGCCCTGAGCGGCCATCGACAGGCTGGAACGAGCGGATCACTTCCAAATTTAAGGCTCTGTTGATGCAGGATGTCATGTGACTAGCAGAGAAGTTTCAGAAGAGGTCGCGATCAGCACTTTATCGGCACATTCCACTGTTAAAGGAGATTTTGTAATGAAAGACGTGTGGACGGATTCGTGCTTTGGGACGCAGCCGCTCACAGCCGTTGGACAAACAACACCTCCGTGTTGGAAGTCTCACAGGACAAGTTGGAACGTGCCCAGCTGTTAAACAATTTCTCGGATACTCACTCGACTGAAAAGCCATCAAAAGCCGTCTGAATCTTCTGAATGGTTTCCAACACGGAGGTGTTTTTTTTTTTTTTGTGCACAATGAGCGGTTCCATGCCGACGCGCGAAATCCTCCGCACGGCTTTCGTGTTAGATCTCAGTGCTGCATTTGATAACGTGGATCATCATATTCTACTTGATAGGCTGGAAAATCACTTTGGGATTACTGGGAGTGCCCTTGCATGGTTGAGGTCATACTTAACCAGTCGTTCTCACTGTCTTTTGTACATTAACACTACCTCTAACCTTAATGACATGAAATTTGGGGTTCCACAGCATCCGTCTTAGGCCCCTTGCTTTTCTCCCTTTATATAGCACCCCTTGGGCACATATTGCGGTGTTTTGGGATTACGTTTCACTGCTATGCTGATGATACTCAGTTATACATGCCAATATCTGCTGGTAATCTCATTCACATAAAATCCTTAGAAGATTGCCTTGCATCAGTGAGAAGTTGGATGTCTAGAAACTTCCTTCTTTTAAACTCTGATAAGACTGAAATGATGGTTCTTGGTCCAGTGAGACGTCGGCATCAATTTGACCAGTTAATGCTTAGCCTAGGCTCGTGTGTCATACATCACACTGACAAAGTGAGGAACCTTGGGGTAATTCTTGATCCACATTAGAAATATTATGAGGACTGCTTTCTTCCACCTATGAAATAGAGCGAAAACTCGTCCCATCTTGTCTGTGGCTGATGCTGAAACTCTGATTCATGTGTTTATCTCTTCTAGATTGGACTACTACAATGTTCTATTTTTTTGGTTTACCGCAGTCCAGCATTAGGGCTCTCCAATTGGTTCAAAATGCTGCAGCCAGACTTTTGACACAAAGCAGAAAGTTCAAACACATTACACCCATTTTGGGATCGCTTCACTGTCTTCCTGTCCCAGTGAGATCAGATTTTAAGGTTCTGCTCTAGTCTATAAAATTGTTCACAGACTGGCACCTCCCTACCTAGCTGACCTAATTAAACCTTATGTACCGGCCCAGGCTTTGCATTCTTAGGGTGCAGGACTACTTTGTGTGGCTAGGGTGAATAACAAGTCTGCGGGTCATAGAGCTTTCTCTTATCGTGCCCCTGTTCTATGGAATGATCTCCTTGCGTCAATAAAACAGTCTGATTCTGTGGAAACTTTCAAGTCCAGACTTAAGACGCACTTATTTTCTCTTTTGTATGGCTAGCATACTGGCATAGTATCGTTCTACGCTTTATACTCTTTTAATTAATTTTATTAGGAAACAGAGCGTGCCGCAGCCTCAACTTTACCTAAATTCTGGGTCTTTTAGTGAAGCTAAAGGCTAGTTGCTGGTGATTACCTTAGTATTTCCTGTTTTTTTTTTTTTTTGTTTTTTTTTTTGCTGTTTAATGCTGACAAATTATACTGTATTTCTTGGCTTTCTGATGCCCGATTCTGTTTTTTTCTCTCTGTTTAAGGTGCAGCTCCATCCAGAGATGGGTGTGGTATTTGTGCTGGAGATCCTCCTGCCCTGTGCACCAATAGCATTTCCTGTATATTAATTTTGTGAATTGTTCTGTAATTTATGTCTGTTGCATGGCCCAAGCCGAGGGTCACCCCTTTGAGTCTGGTCTGCTTGAGGTTTCTTCCTCAAAGGGAGTTTTTCCTCACTACTGCTGCTCTGGGGGTTAATAAGGTTAGACCTTACTTGTGTGAAGCGCCTTGAGGCAACTCTGTTGTGATTTGGTGCTATATAAATGAAAAAAAAAGTTTATTTTCATACTGTAAATTGGACGAACAGGAATTCTGGTTGTTCTGCTGTTGAGAAAGAGTGCAGTCCTTTCCGTGAAAATTCCCAAAATCCATGAATGCACACGACACTTCCTGTCATCATCTACAACAGATGAAATCAAAGAAAAATTTGTTGTCCATTTATCACCAAAGATCACAAGCAGATTGCAAGTTTTTGTTTGCCTTGAGGTTGTCATATTAACACACTATTGGACAATCAAAACTAATTTAGAAGATTTTTTTTTCTTTGGATAAAGCAAAGAGCAATGAGGAGGAAGGATTAAAATTGCTGTTATTTCATTAATTTTCTATCAAGGGGGGCTGGAGCCTATCTCAGCAGTCATAGGCCAAGATGCAGGGTACACCCTAGACAGGACGCCAGTCTATCGCAGGGCCACATATAGACAACCACACCCTCACTCATAACTACAGTCAATTTTAAAGTTCTTGCTGTGAGGCAACAGTGTAAACCACTATGCCAACATGCTGCCCAAAAATGGTGTTAACTTTGCAAATTAAAAACGCCTCCAAGTTTCCATGTAATGCATTTTATTCTCTGCTTGTTGCACATTGAGTAACAGTATTGAAAACTGGCAAGACTCTTTCTTCATACCCTTGTCCGTTGATAATCACCACAGCTACAGTTCTTGCGGTTGAACTGGTTTCCTGTCTATAGCTGCGTTACCTCCTGGTTTCAAAGCCTAAATATTCCCTTTGCTGTGAGGCTGAGACTTCATAGAGCAAATCTTCAGAGTGCATCCATGATAAGTCAAAAGGCCAGCTTCAGAAGGCTATACAGAAAAACACAAAGCCTGAAAGAGAATTTAGAAGTCAACATATTCGATGTAGAGATGTCCAAATTCAAATCGAGAACTTTTAGTTTGGAAGAGGTGCGCCAGGTTTTGTGTGGCATTGCAGAAGAATCTGCTACAGTAAAAACGGATTTTAAATTGGGAAGACTTGTTGTTGCAATCTTCTGCGTGCATCCCAAATCTGATGACACGACTCGGTGCCCGGGCGGGCGGCCAGCATGCTGTCACTGTACAAGCCAAAGCCCAATGCCAAATGTGAGAAAAGGAGCTGATGAGGCAATACTCTGTAATGAGTTGCAAAGTAGAATCTTTTCATTTCTCAGCTATCGGCGGTGTGTTGGAGATGGCCTAAGCACTGATGCAGGTGTGAAAAATGGCTGACATAAGTTGTGACTGTTGTTCATCTTGTGAGACGAATGGCCTGCTGTTTAACCCCTTTTTAGGAGCGTGACAGATTCTAATCTGTTGCTAAACCTCCACTCGCAGCAGGACGATATCCGTGTTACACCTTCGTGGTTACCAGTGCACCTGATGACACTATTCAGTTACTGAGATATTTAACAAGATCAAACTTCCCTCTTAGGCAGCTCTTAAGGATTAATGCCTTCAATACTAATCAGAGGGAAAGCATCAGACGAAGCTTAACAGACATTTTAAATGGATTCACCAATCTCATGTGTGGAGTGATCAACTGTGCACTGGGGTCAGGTTGACATCAACAAATAACAAATGGATCGCAATGATGAGGCAAACGCTGATTCAGTCCATCAGTTCTGTCGTTCCTCTCATAAGTGCAGTCCAACTGAGACTCTAAACACAGGAGAGACACACAAACCTTCTGCAGAATTTTCCAACACCAGAACTTCCCACCAGAGTAACTGAAGCTGCGGATGGGGCTCCAACGCAAACGATAAGTTTACCATTTAATGCAGAAGGCTTTCAAAAGATACAGTGCATTAACTTTACATTTGACCTTTTCACCTCCAGAATGAATAGGAATCTTGGGGTCACCATACCTATCACACATATACCAGGTTTGGTGACAATCGGGCAATTAGGAAAGACATTATTCCACACACAGCATTTTTCCAAAGTATGTGCCAGTGACCTTCACCTTTGACCCCAAAGACATTAAGCTTGTTGGGGTCAATATACCTAACACACATACTAAGTTTTGTGAGAATTGGACAGTTTAAAACAATAAGTTACTCCACTCACAAAATTTTTACAAAAGATGCTCCGGGGACTTTGATCTCTGACCTTTTGTCCCCCAAATCAACTGTTTTCTTGGGGTCAGTGTGTGTAATGCATATTGTTATGTGTCGACGCGGGTTGAGGAGCGGACCTGCGTCAGACGGAACCCAGCGCTAAAAATAACCAGAAAGCGGTTCCAATAACAAAAACAATTTATTTATTTCACCCGCTGGTGCATAATAAAGTGTAAAAACTGAAATAGCGTCCTTCTGGTGGAGTGAAGGCTGGCACGCTGTCCAGCGCCCAAAAGGATCGAAGCCCGGCGCTCCTGGACCCACTATTACCGCCAACCACCCCCCAGGTGGACACGACAAACCGACTCTCTGCGAAGGATAGAAGAGGTAAGGTAAGTCAGCAGTTACAACTAATATCCTTCAAAAGACACACACCATCAGCAACACATTCAGGTCTGTATTTTGAGCTTTATGCAAATGAGCAGCTTCTCACAACAGGTGGAGGATCACTTGTCCGCACGTCACAGCCGTGAGAAGCAAGCTGCACCATTCTCATCACAATTCAAATATACTGCGTAACAAAATAGCAAGTTACTATCAACAATTAGTCAAACACTTAATCACCTCTGATGTGTGCTGACAGCATGTGTCCCTCACCCTTCCTCCTTCACGGACTCGATGTGTCAAACCCAGGCGCGGTCCTCAGCGTCTCACAAACGAACATCACAAGGTCGAGTTCCCGGCAGTTCTGCTTGAATCACACATGACTTAAATGCAGAACGCCATCCAATTATCTGCTTCAGCTGAAAGTCTTTAAGGCTGCACGTGAGCACCATTCACAGGTGCTGCACATGATGTTGATGAGGGTGAAGGACTCTTCAGCCAGCACCCTCTCCACAGACAAATCAGTTTTCATGTCACCTGGAGAGCAAAGAAAAGAAACACCAAAATGTCCAGCCACACCCCCCAACACACAACACATATACTAACTTTGGTGATAATTGGGCCAGTACAACTGAAGGAATTTTGCTCACCAGTAAAATGCCGAATGACTGAGTGACTGAATGAAAAAGTGTGCACAAACACTTCACTGGTAGTGTGGGTTAATGAAATAGCATCACTTTCTGATTTCTGGTTGAACTTTGAGGAAATGTTGAAGAGCATCGAGCACAGATTTTTTTTTTTTTTTTTTTTTTGAGGTAGCACATTATCAATTTATTTTATTTTATTTTATTTCTTTATTTATTACATTATGCTCGATGTCAAGGCTCAGGTCTTGTCACACCCACAACATGCTCTCTAATTGTAGCTACATCCTGTCTGGTCCCTCAAGCAGTTCTTAAAAAATGCATTAGGGGAGCAGATGGTACAGGTGTTTCTCTCTCGCTCTCTTTCCCACTTTGTGAGTCATTTCCAGCGTGGCCCTCTTTAGTGAGCACTGATTCCACAACGTAGACATTTTGTCCAAAGTCAGTTCACATGAGGAGGATCTTCTGTAAGAAGGACGGTCTGTGGACATGCTGCGTCTTGTCAGTTAGAAGGCACCTCACAGGTACAGAACCAAAATATTCCTGCAGTCTTGAGGAGGTGGAGAAGCCACAGACCAGAACTTTTAACTGCTAGAACAACTTTATGAGATGGTTTTAAGTGGTAAAGTAATTTTTACTCAAAATGCAAGCACAGGTGGAAAGACAGCAATGATGGGGCACTCAGCTGAGTGCATACCTCTGCCAGGACAGGCCTTTAAACGTGATTAAACCCAAACCATATTCCAACCATTCATCCAAATATATGAAAAAAAAAAATTTTAATGAAATGAAATAAAGTGAAATCGATGATACTGCTGAGATATAACCAATCACAGTGTTGACAAAAGTGAAAAACGTGTCCTGGATTCACTCCTGTATCTGATTCCACACCAAAATGTATATTGTTTATTACTTGGCCCCTGCCTCACTGCTCTGCCAAAGTTTAGGAAAAAAAAAACTTGGTGACAAACCATCCATCCATCCATCCATTTTCTTCCGCCTTATCCGGGTCGGGTTGTGGGGCAGCAGCTCAAGCAAAGCCGCCCAGACCTCCCGATCCACACACACCTCCCCCAGCTCCTACGGGGGAACCCAGAGGCGTTCCCAAGCCAGCCGAGAGACGTAGTCCCTCCAGCGTGTCCTGGGTCTTCCCTGGGGCCTCCTCCCAATGGGAGGTGCCCAGAACACCTCTCCAGCGAGGCGTCCAGGGGGCATCCGGAAAAGACACCTCAGCTGGCTCCTTTCGATGTGGAGGAGTAGCGGCTCGACTCCGAGCTCCTCGCGAGTGACCAAGCTCCTCAACCTATCTCTAAGGGAGCGCCCAGCCACCCTGCGGAGGAAACTCATCTCGGCCGCTTGTACTCGCGATCTCGTTCTTTCGGTCATGAGCCAAATCTCATGACCATAGGTGAGGGTCCGAACGTAGATCGATCGATAAATCAAGAGCTTTGCCCCCCTGCTCAGCTCTCTCTTCACCACGATGGTCCGATACAGTGACCGCATCACTGCAGATGCTGCACCGATCCGTCTGTCGATCTCACACTCCATCTGTCCCTCACTCATGAACAAGACCCCGAGATACTTAAACTCCTCCACTTGAGGCAAGGACACTCCACCGACCTGAAGAGGGCAAGGCACCTTTTTCTGGTCGAGAACCATGGTCTTGGACTTAGAGGTGTTGTTTTTCATCTCGGACGCTTCACACTCGGCTGCAAACCGCCCCAGTGCACACTGAAGGTCCTGATATGATGAAGCCAACAGAACCACATCGTCCGCAAACAGCAGAGATGAGATTCTGTGGTTCCCAAACCGGACCCCCTCTACACCCTGACTGCACCTAGAAATTCTGTCCATAAAGGTAAGGAACAGAATCGGTTTTTTACCAGGTTTTTTAAAAAAAACTTGGTGACAAACACACAAATAAACCTCAAGACACAGGTGAAAACACAATCTCCTTATTAAGGTAATAATATCATATTTTTGAATGTGTACAGTGCAATGGAATGGAATAATTTAGTGAAACATTTCCATCAATTTTTGATTACTATCACTGTCAACTTTGAAAACCCTAATTTTTGTGAAATGGAGGATCATACATTTTACTTATCAGAAGAGAATGCAATAGAGAATGAATCCCCATCACTAAAGGATGTAAATATAACACAATGCTGAAATACCCTCAGATGTATGAGCATTGTTGTCTATATAATTTGCAGTTGTTTAATTCTGCAAAGTATATCTATCTATCTATCTATCTATCTATCTATCTATCTATCTATCTATCTATCTATCTATCTATCTATCTATCTATAAAATTAACTAATTATGCTTTTATTGTTATTTACATTAATTTTTAAGATCCTATAGAAGGGATCGCTGTTGTTATTTACTTCCGCCTTTCTTGCGCATGCGCACACAGACAGGTAGGCAGAAAACTCCAGACTCCAAGCAGACGTGATGAGAAAACACACGGGAAGATGACTTCAGACTACGTGTCAACTCTTGATCCCGAAGATCGAAAGCGATATGGTGAGAAATTAAATCTTGGAGACGACGACCATGAAGGATTTCACGTTTTTGGAGGCGTGCAATTATTTTATCAGCGGTCACGTGAGGGATCGCCGTTATCAGCCTGCTGCTGCAGACGTTGATGTCTGTCTGTGTTCTATCTGTTGGTATGGTTCTGTCTGTGTGGGCTGAGTGCAGCAGCAGGACGTGCTCTGAAGTTGAGGAACTTTTTAAACGCGGTCCAAAAAAGACACTCGTGTACAGTCCAGCCGGTGTGTGCATCGTGTCTCAGGCTGCAGTTCACCTTTGTTACAGAGTCCTTAAATGCAGTTCTGCGTGTGCGTGCAAGGTTGAAAAAAAATGATGGGAGGAAAAACAACGAGCCAAAGGTTTCTCTTTGATCAAACAAACCAAAAAACAAAAAAAAACAAAAAGCCACCACAAGGAGGTGGCTGCTTTAATTACATACACCCGCACGTTGATTATATGTGTGGATCATATGACTTCCCAAAAATAAAATAAAAAGAAACCACAAGATCTACAAACATTTTATATATATATATATATATATATATATATATATATATATATATATATATATATATATATATATATATATATATATCTGTGATTGAAGCCATGCACACGCACGCACACATGCACGTACACAGAGGACACTTGGCACTCTATTGGTGGTTGGCTCTCACTGCGGTATTGTATCACTTCCTGTTCCGGAGCACAGCGGTGTTTTGCTGCATCTGTTAGCTGCGTAATCTGCATCTCTAGAAATCTGGCCAATTTTATTCAACCCTCCAAATCGTGACTATCCAGGGTTGGGACCAGGAAGCAGAGTTGTAGTCTTACACACCTCTCTGCAGCTTCTCTCCCCCTGCCATCCCCCCAATACCCCATCCCCGTATTGACGGTGCCTGCTCCCAGACCACCAATAACCAGTAAAAATCTATTTAAGCATAAAAATTCAAAAAGGAAAAATAATATAGCACCTTCAACTGCACCACAGACTAAAACAGTTAAATGTGGTCTATTAAGTTTCTATTGAGTTTCTCTGTGATTTTTCAGACCTTTTCTCTGACTTAGTGCTTAGCTCAGATAAGATAATTATAGTGGGTGATTTTAACATCCACATAGATGCTGAGAATGACAGCCTCAACACTGCATTTAATCTATTATTAGACTCAGTTGGCTTTGCTCAAAATGTAAATGAGCCCACCCACCACCTTAGCCACACTTTAGATCTTGTTCTGACATATGGCATAGAAATTGAAGACTTAACAGTATTCCCTGAAAACCCCTTTTTGTCTGATCATTTCTTAATAACATTTACATTTACTTTAATGGACTACCCAGCAGTGGGGAATAAGTTTCATTACAGTAGAAGTCTTTCGGAAAGCGCTGTAACTAGGTTTAAGGATATGATTCCTTTTTTATGTTCTTCAAAGCCATATACCAACACAGTGCAGAGTAGCTACCTAAACTCTGTGAGTGAGATAGATTATCTCTTCAATAGCTTTACATCCTCATTGAGCACAACTTTGGATGCTGTAGCTCCTCTGAAAAAGAGAGCCTTAAATCAGAAGTGCCTGACTCCGTGGTATAACCCACAAACTCGCAGCTTAAAGCAGATAACCCGTAAGCTGGAGAGGAAATGGCATCTCAGTAATTTAAAAGATCTTCATTTAACCTGGAAAAAGAGTCTGTTGGTCTATAAAAAAGCCTTCCATAAAGCTAGGACATCTTACTACTCTTCACTAATTGAAGAAAATAAGAACAACCCCAGGTTTCTTTTCAGCACTGTAGCCAGTCTGACAAAGAGTCAGAGCTCTATTGAGCCGAGTATTCCTTTAACTTTAACTAGTAATGACTTCATGACTTTCTTTGCAAATAAAATTTTAACTATTAGAGAAAAAATTATTCATAACCATCCCAAAGACATATCTTTATGTTCGACTGCTTTCAGTAATGCTGGTATTTGGTTAGACTCTTTCTCTCCGACTGTTCTGTCTGAGTTACTTTCATTAGTCACTTCCTCCAAACCATCAACATGTCTACTAGACCCCATTCCTACCAGGCTCCTCAAGGAAGCCCTACGTTAATTAATGCTTTGATCTTAAATATGATCAATCTATCTTTATTAGTTGGCTATGTACCACAGGCTTTTAAGGTGGCAGTAATTAAACCATTACTTAAAAAGCCATCACTTGACCCAGCTATCTTAGCTAATTATAGGCCAATCTCCAACCTTCCTTTTCTCTCAAAAATTCTTGAAAGGGCAGTTGTAAAACAGCTAACTGATCATCTGCAGAGGAATGGTCTATTTGAAGAGTTTCAGTCAGGTTTCAGAATTCATCATAGTACAGAAACAGCATTAGTGAAGGTTAAAAATGATCTTATGGCCTCAGACAGTGGACTCATCTCTGTGCTTGTCCTGTTAGACCTCAGTGCTGTTTTTGATACTGTTGACCATAAAATTTTATTACAGAGATTAGAGCATGCCATAGGTATTAAAGGCACTGCACTGCAGTGGTTAGAATCATATTTATCTAATAGATTACAATTTGTTCATGTAAATGGGGAGTCTTCTTCACAGACTAAGGTTAATTATGGAGTTCCACAAGGTTCTGTGCTAGGACCGATTTTATTCACTTTATACATGCTTCCCTTAGGCAGTATTATTAGACAGCATTGCTTAAATTTTCATTGTTACGCAGATGATACCCAGCTTTATCTATCCATGAAGCCAGAGGACACACACCAATTAGTTAAACTGCAGGAATGTCTTTCAGACATAAAGACATGGATGACCTCTAATTTCCTGCTTTTAAATTCAGATAAAACTGAAGTTATTGTACTTGGCCCCACAAATCTTAGAAACATGGTGTCTAACCAGATCCTTACTCTAGATGGCATTACCCTGGCCTCCAGTAATACTGTGAGAAATCTTGGAGTCATTTTTGATCAGGATATGTCATTCAATGCACATATTAAGCAAATATGTAGGACTGCTTTTTTACATTTGCGCAATATCTCTAAAATTAGAAAGATCTTGTCTCAGAGTGATGCTGAAAAGCTAATTCATGCATTTATTTCTTCTAGGCTGGACTATTGTAATTCATTATTATCAGGTTGTCCTAAAAGTTCCCTGAAAAGCCTTCAGTTAATTCAAAATGCTGCAGCTAGAGTACTGACAGGGACTAGAAGGAGAGAGCATATTTCACCCATATTGGCTTCTCTTCATTGGCTTCCTGTTAATTCCAGAATAGAATTTAAAATTATTCTTCTTACTTATAAGGTTTTGAATAATCAGGTCCCATCTTATCTTAGGGACCTCATAGTACCATATCACCCCAATAGAGCACTTCGCTCTCAGACTGCAGCAGGCTTACTTGTAGTTCCTAGGGTTTGTAAGAGTAGAATGGGAGGCAGAGCCTTCAGCTTTCAGGCTCCTCTCCTGTGGAACCAGTTCCCAATTCGGATCAGGGAGACAGACACCCTCTCTACTTTTAAGATTAAGCTTAAAACTTTCCTTTTTGAAAAAGCTTATAGTTAGGGCTGGATCAGGTGACCCTGAACAATCCCTTAGTTATGCTGCTATAGACTTAGACTGCTGGGGGTTTCCATGATGCACCCAGTGTTTCTTTTTATTCACCTCTTTTTGCTCTGTATGCACCACTCTGCTTTTAATCATTAGTGATTGATCTCTGCTCCCCTCCACAGCATGTCTTTTTCCTGATTCTCTCCCCTCAGCCCCAACCAGTCCCAGCAGAAGACTGCCCCTCCCTGAGCCTGGTTCTGCTGGAGGTTTCTTCCTGTTAAAAGGGAGTTTTTCCTTCCCACTGTCGCCAAGTGCTTGCTCATAGGGGGTCGTTTTGACCGTTGGGGTTTTTCAGTAATTATTGTATGGCTTTTGCCTTACAATATAAAGCGCCTTGGGGTGACTGTTGTGATTTGGCGCTATATAAATAAAATTGATTTGATTTGATTTGATTTTGATATATAGATGATGGCTTCTCCAGGCAGACACATGTAAAGTAGACTTTTTGTTTTCATGCAATTTATGAACCCTTGTTGATAATCACAAGGTCCTGGTGGCCACGAAGGTCACTGTTGCTTGTAATTCAGTGATGCTTTAATCATGTACAATGGGTGCTCAGGGAGTGATGCTCATCATTTATCCCCATGACAAAAACAGTCACAGTCTGCAGGTGGGTGCCGGGACGGAGGCAAGACAGATAAAATGATGAATAAGCAGTTGCATAGCGAGTGCTCAGATATGATAAGTTAAGTAGGTTGTCACTTGTCTGACAAGCAGCTGAACTACTGTGTACTGTGAAATGAATCTCCTGCCAGATCAGTTGGTGTTGGTCAAAAGCACGAGTATGATATGTTTAGTGGAGAAAGCAAAAGTCAGCAGGTCATGTGTCCTACTGAATAAGCAGTGACTGGTCAAGCGTGTACAGCAGGTAGCTCAGTAGACAATACAGTATGTAGAACAGGATTCAAGTCACGCTTATGCTCCCTGTCTGTGTCCTTGGACAAGATACTTAATCTTCATTGTCCCTGTCGGGTTTAGAATACTGTATCTTTGATAAGAGGAAGAGACAACCAGGCAATAAAACAAGTGAGAGATAGAATTCAATTTAAGCTCGCGAGGAGTGCAGTCAGGCTGTACACCAAAGCTACACTAAAGTCTGGCCTGCGCTCCCGCTCTTTTTATTTAGGACTTCCCTACATACATGGGCAGTACAGCTCCTAAGGGGAAGAGTGATAGCATGTGAGCTGTTGCCACAGAACCGCTGATTGCACAATACATTCAGGACGTTCAGAACCTTTTTAATCTTGGGCTAGATTAAGATGTGTTTAAGACATCTAACGATTAATCACACTTCTTCTGACACAAGGACTAATGTATCATAATCACACTGTGGTTGGAACATTCAATTCTCTATTCTTTATCTCACTGCTCCGCTTACAGCTGCATCCTGCCTGGGTCATCTTCACATGTCCTGAAAAAGAGCTTAGCATGCACACAGAGATACCACAACTTGCAGAAACACGTCATGTCACATATCTTAAGTAACCTTCACCCATCACATCAGTACAATACACTTTATCAGAGCAGAGAGAACTACATTCTACCAGAGCAGAGAACACAAAACATGCATGATAAAATAAAACAGTGTATCTACAGAATAACTCCAACAGTCCCACTCCAGCCAGATGTAAAAATGGGTCCCAGCTTTGGCTGGAGAAGCAATCTGAGTCAGGTTGGTGTCCCGTCCAGAGAGAGATGTAGACTGTTATCTAGGGATGGGACGACTAGTCATAATAGTCGACTACAAATAGCACATCTGACGTGTTGAGTATTTTTTTTCATGATTTTCATTAGTCGTCTCAACCCTGCTGTTATCCGCTTTACACAACAGAGAAAGGTACACACACACACACACACAATCCTGATGTATTTTTTCCTGTTTTACTTTTATTTTTATATCTATATTTCTCTCTGTCTCTCTCTCTCTCTCTCTGTGTGTGTGTGTGTGTGTGTGTGTGTGTGTGTGTGTGTGTGTGTGTGTGTGTGTGTGTGTGTGTGTGTGTGTGTGTGTGTGTGTGTGTGTGTGAGATGAACCAAAAGACCGTTTTTGATATTAAAGTTACCTCTAAATTGGAATTAGTACAAAGTATGTGAGTATATATGATTATAATAATTTGGCTCCAGTTGTCTGCCTGAACTTAATCACAGGTTTAAAAAAGTGGTCAAATCACTGAATGAAACAAGGATGTTGACATCTTTTTTCCACAAAGATTGTGGATGGTGCTTATTGCTGGGCATTTGAAGTTGCAGATTTTAATGCAGTACTACACTGAATAAAAAATATAAATGCAAGACTTTTGTTTTTGCTCCCATTTTTCATGAGCTGAACTCAAAGATCTAAAACATTTTCTATATACACAAAAGATCTATTTCTTTCAAATATTGTTCACAAATCTGTCTAAAACTGCATAAGCACTTCTTTGCTGAGATAATCCATTCCACCTCACAGGTGTCTTATTGACACCATGATTATTCACAGGTGTGCCTTAGGCTGGCCACAATAAAAGGCCACTCTTGTAGTACACCTATTGTTACTATGAAACAAAAAGTCATATATTGCTTTTTTATTCATCACAAACGTTTTGAACTCTGGTGAGCTTAAAAGGTGAAACTCAAGGTCATAATGTTTTAACTCCAACCATTTGGAGCCGGTGTGGATTAAACATGGCAAAAGGTTATGCATTCATCAAGGAAAAAAATTTGCTCCAGTTTTGAATAGATCTGATCAAATATCAAGGCAAGAAACATATATTATGGAATAATTGAATCACATAGAATGAAGTTGCAAGACAGTATCAAACATGTAAGGCGCGAGTGTTGCACTCTGTGAGTGCCCGTTCTAGTTTTTCTCTGACTTCGACATATATACATGATCATTATGTCTGATAAGGATGTAATAAAATCATTGTTTATTTATTTATTTGTCTGTCTGCCTGTCTGTCTGTTTGCTAGAAGGATTATGTCAAAACTACTACATGGATTTTTGACGAAATTTTCACCACAGATAGATATTAGGCCATGGAAGAGACTCCATTAAATTCTGGAGGTGATCTGGATCTGGATTCTGGATCACGTTTCACTTTATATAGGCTCTGAAGGATTACTGTTAGCACGATTACGTCAAAGATACATATTAGGCCATGGAAGACTCCACTGGGGGAGGTGGTGGTCTAGTGGTTAAGCCATTGGGCTTGAGGCCAGAAGATCCTTGGTTCAAATCCCAGCCTGACTGGAAAATCACTAAGGACCTTTGGGCAGGGTCTTTAATCCCCTATTGCTCCCGGTGTGTAGCGAGCGCCTTGTATGGCAGCACCCTCACATCGGGGTGAATGTGAGGCATTATTTGTAAAGTGCTTTGAGCGTCTGATGCAGATGGAATATATAAATGCAGTCCATTTACCATTTTACTGTTTACCATTAAAATTTGGATTAAGATTTCTCTTCAGGCTTTGAAGGATTACATCAATCAATCAATCAATTTTTTTATATAGCGCCAAATCACAACAAACAGTTGCCCCAAGGCGCTTTATATTGTAAGGCAAGGCCATACAATAATTATGTAAAACCCCAACGGTCAAAACGACCCCCTGTGAGCAAGCACTTGGCTACAGTGGGAAGGAAAAACTCCCTTTTAACAGGAAGAAACCTCCAGCAGAACCAGGCTCAGGGAGGGGCAGTCTTCTGCTGGGACTGGTTGGGGCTGAGGGAGAGAACCAGGAAAAAGACATGCTGTGGAGGGGAGCAGAGATCGATCACTAATGATTAAATGCAGAGTGGTGCATACAGAGCAAAAAGAGAAAGAAACAGTGCATCATGGGAACCCCCCAGCAGTCTATGTCTATAGCAGCATAACTAAGGGATGGGATAACTACATCAAAACTACTTCACGGATTTTCAACAAATTTGCACCACAGATAGATATTATTAGGGCATGGAAGTCTCTAAATTGTGGAAGTGATCCAAATCCAGATTGGCGCATGTCAGAAATCTCTAATTGCTCTTGTTTTTGAGTGCAACTGGATGAACATTTTAACCAAACCAGTTAGAGGAACAAACAGCGCTGTGGATTGTTTCATGTAATCGGTGTTGTTGTTCCACATTCTCACTGTCTGTAATTGTCCGCTCTGCTTCACCGTATGGCACATCCTTTTTTTGAATTCCTTCCACACTCAGTTTGTAGATGATGTAACTGCAAGTGCACAGCTTCTGAATTACAGGGAGATAATAAAATCTTTGAAGTGGGACTGTTAATATTGATGAGAGAAGATATTTTAGTTGATTAGGACCAAAGAATTCTCTGCTTTCTTTTATTTTGCATCAGTAAGGTTTTACATTTATCTTATATTTGCCGACTATTTGATCACCGAACATAGCAGACAGCAGAGCAGAAAAACTCAGTTTCTTCATCACACAAAATGCTCTTTATTGCTGAAGGAATGGAAAGCAAATAATCAATCAATCAATCAATCAATCAATTTTTTATATAGCGCCAAATCACAACAAACAGTTGCCCCAAGGTGCTTTATATTGTAAGGCAAGGCCATACAATAATTATGTAAAACCCCAACGGTCAAAATGACCCCCTGTGAGCAAGCACTTGGCTACAGTGGGAAGGAAAAACTCCCTTTTAACAGGAAGAAACCTCCAGCAGAACCAGGCTCAGGGAGGGGCAGTCTTCTGCTGGGACTGGTTGGGGCTGAGGGAGAGAACCAGGAAAAAGACATGCTGTGGAGGGGAGCAGAGATCGATCACTAATGATTAAATGCAGAGTGGTGCATACAGAGCAAAAAGAGAAAGAAACAGTGCATCATGGGAACCCCCCAGCAGTCTACGTCTATAGCAGCATAACTAAGGGATGGTTCAGGGTCACCTGATCCAGCCCTAACTATAAGCTTTAGCAAAAAGGAAAGTTTTAAGCCTAATCTTAAAAGTAGAGAGGGTGTCTGTCTCCCTGATCTGAATTGGGAGCTGGTTCCACAGGAGAGGAGCCTGAAAGCTGAAGGCTCTGCCTCCCATTCTACTCTTACAAACCCTAGGAACTACAAGTAAGCCTGCAGTCTGAGAGCGAAGCGCTCTATTGGGGTGATATGGTACTACGAGGTCCCTAAGATAAGATGGGACCTGATTATTCAAAACCTTATAAGTAAGAAGAAGAATTTTAAATTCTATTCTAGAATTAACAGGAAGCCAATGAAGAGAGGCCAATATGGGTGAGATATGCTCTCTCCTTCTAGTCCCCGTCAGTACTCTAGCTGCAGCATTTTGAATTAACTGAAGGCTTTTTAGGGAACTTTTAGGACAACCTGATAATAATGAATTACAATAGTCCAGCCTAGAGGAAATAAATGCATGAATTAGTTTTTCATCATCACTCTGAGACAAGACCTTTCTGATTTTAGAGATATTGCGTAAATGCAAAAAGGCAGTCCTACATATTTGTTTAATATGCGCTTTGAATGACATATCCTGATCAAAAATGACTCCAAGATTTCTCACAGTATTACTAGAGGTCAGGGTAATGCCATCCAGAGTAAGGATCTGGTTAGACACCATGTTTCTAAGATTTGTGGGGCCAAGTACAATAACTTCAGTTTTATCTGAGTTTAAAAGCAGGAAATTAGAGGTCTGTAAGACAATCCTGCAGTTTAGCTAATTGGTGTGTGTCCTCTGGCTTCATGGATAGATAAAGCTGGGTATCATCTGCGTAACAATGAAAATTTAAGCAATACCGTCTAATAATACTGCCTAAGGGAAGCATGTATAAAGTGAATAAAATTGGTCCTAGCACAGAACCTTGTGGAACTCCATAATTAACTTTAGTCTGTGAAGAAGATTCCCCATTTACATGAACAAATTGTAATCTATTAGACAAATATGATTCAAACCACCGCAGCGCAGTGCCTTTAATACCTATGGCATGCTCTAATCTCTGTAATAAAATTTTATGGTCAACAGTATCAAAAGCAGCACTGAGGTCTAACAGAACAAGCACAGAGATGAGTCCACTGTCCGAGGCCATAAGAAGATCATTTGTAACCTTCACTAATGCTGTTTCTGTACTATGATGAATTCTAAAACCTGACTGAAACTCTTCAAATAGACCATTCCTCTGCAGATGATCAGTTAGCTGTTTTACAACTACTCTTTCAAGAATTTTTGAGAGAAAAGGAAGGTTGGAGATTGGCCTATAATTAGCTAAGATAGCTGGGTCAAGTGATGGCTTTTTAAGTAATGGTTTAATTACTGCCACCTTAAAAGCCTGTGGTACATAGCCAACTAATAAAGATAGATTGATCATATTTAAGATCGAAGCATTAAATAATGGTAGGGCTTCCTTGAGCAGCCTGGTAGGAATGGGGTCTAATAGACATGTTGATGGTTTGGATGAAGTAACTAATGAGAATAACTCAGACAGAACAATCGGAGAGAAAGAGTCTAACCAAATACCGGCATCACTGAAAGCAGCCAAAGATAACGATACGTCTTTGGGATGGTTATGAGTAATTTTATCTCTAATAGTTAAAATTTTGTTAGCAAAGAAAGTCATGAAGTCATTACTAGTTAAAGTTAATGGAATACTCAGCTCAATAGAGCTCTGACTCTTTGTCAGCCTGGCTACAGTGCTGAAAAGAAACCTGGTGTTGTTCTTATTTTCTTCAATTAGTGATGAGTAGAAAGATGTCCTAGCTTTACGGAGGGCTTTTTTATAGAGCAACAGACTCTTTTTCCAGGCTAAGTGAAGATCTTCTAAATTAGTGAGACGCCATTTCCTCTCCAACTTACGGGTTATCTGCTTTAAGCTACGAATTTGTGAGTTATACCACGGAGTCAGACACTTCTGATTTAAAGCTCTCTTTTTCAGAGGAGCTACAGCATCCAAAGTTGTCTTCAATGAGGATGTAAAACTATTGACGAGATACTCTATCTCCCTTACAGAGTTTAGGTAGCTACTCTGCACTGTGTTGGTATATGGCATTAGAGAACATAAAGAAGGAATCATATCCTTAAACCTAGTTACAGCGCTTTCTGAAAGACTTCTAGTGTAATGAAACTTATTCCCCACTGCTGTGTAGTCCATCAGAGTAAATGTAAATGTTATTAAGAAATGATCAGACAGAAGGGAGTTTTCAGGGAATACTGTTAAGTCTTCTATTTCCATACCATAAGTCAGAACAAGATCTAAGACATGATTAAAGTGGTGGGTGGACTCATTTACTTTTTGAGCAAAGCCAATAGGGTCTAATAATAGATTAAATGCAGTGTTGAGGCTGTCATTCTCAGCATCTGTGTGGATGTTAAAATCGCCCACTATAATTATCTTATCTGAGCTAAGCACTAAGTCAGACAAAAGGTCTGAAAATTCACAGAGAAACTCACAGTAACGACCAGGTGGACGATAGATAATAACAAATAAAACTGTTTTTTGGGACTTCCAATTTGGATGGACAAGACTAAGAGACAAGCTTTCAAATGAATTAAAGCTCTGTCTGGGTTTTGGATTAATTAATAAGCTGGAATGGAAGATTGCTGCTAATCCTCCACCCCGGCCCGTGCTACGAGCATTCTGACAGTTAGTGTGACTCGGGGGTGTTGACTCATTTAAACTAACATATTCATCCTGCTGTAACCAGGTTTCTGTTAGGCAGAATAAATCAATATGTTGATCAATTATTATATCATTTACCAACAGGGACTTAGAAGAGAGAGACCTAATGTTTAATAGACCACATTTAACTGTTTTAGTCTGTGGTGCAGTTGAAGGTGCTATATTTTTTCTTTTTGAATTTTTATGCTTAAATAGATTTTTGCTGGTTATTGGTAGTCTGGGAGCAGGCACCGTCTCTACGGGGATGGGGTAATGAGGGGATGGCAGGGGGAGAGAAGCTGCAGAGAGGTGTGTAAGACTACAACTCTGCTTCCTGGTCCCAACCCTGGATAGTCACGGTTTGGAGGATTTAAGAAAATTGGCCAGATTTCTAGAAATGAGAGCTGCTCCATCCAAAGTGGGATGGATGCCGTCTCTCCTAACAAGACCAGGTTTTCCCCAGAAGCTTTGCCAATTATCTATGAAGCCCACCTCATTTTTTGGACACCACTCAGACAGCCAGCAATTCAAGGAGAACATGCGGCTAAACATGTCACTCCCGGTCCGATTGGGGAGGGGCCCAGAGAAAACTACAGAGTCCGACATTGTTTTTGCAAAGTTACACACCGATTTAATGTTAATTTTAGTGACCTCCGATTGGCGTAACCGGGTGTCATTACTGCCGACGTGAATTACAATCTTACCAAATTTACGCTTAGCCTTAGCCAGCAGTTTCAAATTTCCTTCAATGTCGCCTGCTCTGGCCCCCGGAAGACAATTGACTATGGTTGCTGGTGTCGCTAACTTCACATTTCTCAAAACAGAGTCGCCAATAACCAGAGTTTGATCCTCGGCGGGTGTGTCGTCGAGTGGGGAAAAATGGTTAGAGATGTGAACGGGTTGGCGGTGTACACGGGGCTTCTGTTTAGGGCTATGCTTCCTCCTCACAGTCACCCAGTCAGCCTGCTTTCCCGGCTGCTCGGGATCTGCCAGGGGGGAACTAACGGCGGCTAAGCTACCTTGGTCCGCACCGACTACAGGGGCCTTGCTAGCTGTAGAATTTTCCAAAATAATCCACAACTTTTATTTGTGTTTCCTGTTTTCAATAGACCCGCAGAGAAACGTTGTGCTGTTGGGAAAATACACATCTCCGTGATTTCATCTTGGATTTGTGATTGTGGGATTAGCGCACCATAAGCACTATGTTTAGCAAGCTGATTTTGTTCTGTTGACGTGCCAAAGCTACGATATCTGAGGTTTGAAGGCCAGCGCAGACTATGGCAAAGCTAAGCGAGGCTTTTCAAGGGATAACGTGCGGTCTTCCCAACTGTCAAATTGGAGTTGTGCTACACAGGAAAAGAAGCTGATTGGTTTAATTTAACGGTGCTGTCAGGTGACAGACATGAATCACGCACAAAATAACAGAGAAAAAGGAGGAGCTCATTTTTTTACACCAAACAGAGAAATTTGTTTTCTTTTTCTGTTAACTACTCATCTGCTGTGAGATGCTAAGCTATGCTAACAGGGTGAAAGCTATCCCACACTTCTTTTACACTGTGTGTAATGTAGCGTATGTAACTGGCCACAGTAGCTATATGGAACTGAAAACATGTTCAGACATGTAACAGCCTGCCCATGTTGGTCTAGTGTAAAAAATAAACTAAAGCAGCATTGCTTTAGTTTATTTAGCCTTAAAGATGAAGTTCAACATTTTTCGCTAGGCTCTTATTTTAAATGTTTGGTTTTTTTTGGTGGGGGGCATCTTTTCACTTTGGACAAACATGAATTTAAAGGGCACATTATTTTTTAAATTTAAAACACAACCAGCTGCTAGCAAGCAGAAGCTAACCTACGAATTAATGGGGAAGGGTTTACTAGTCCCTTAGTCCACTGTATCGACTCCAAATTAACCCAAACATCGTAATTCACAGAGTCATCCGTACAGGTTGGACAACTGCCATTTGAATTAAATGCCAAAGTCTTCCTTATGGAATATTGTGTATGACATTTACATTGTATGGTGCATCTTTATAACCAGCGAAGTTAAAAAAAAAAAGTATCTTTTATATATTAAAGTAACATTCACTCTCGCATCTGTTAAATCACAGCTTTTTTAATTGAAACGAAACGCACATGTAGGTATACAGCTGATAGTGCAGCCTACCAAAACCTGGCATCAAAATATATTAATTTATTGACGTGGACCTTTGGAGTAGTGATCCTTCAGACTCGCGAACCTTCGGTCTAGTGGGATGTTCCCAATTAATGTTAACAACAAACCTCTACTTGGTAGTTAGCTTGTAATGTCTCAGGGGAGAGTTGCGCCAACCACTAGCATAGTCGCTAATGTTTTAGGGCTAACTGTAAAATTGGCCATCTTAAAAAGTGTATTTACATTTAGTGAAGAAACCATGTGCACCTTTACCTCCACGAGGAAACAGTCTGTGCAAATGGACACTTCTAATGACACTTTTCCCTGTTCAGTGGCAACAAGTAGCAGTTTACTCTGAGTTCTTAATGTCCTATCCAATAACATTAATTAGCCAGTTAACTTCTGCTTGCTAATGGTGGTATTTGTATTCTAAATCAATAATGTACCAATCAAATGAATTGTTGTCCCTAAAAGATGACTCACAAAACATCTAAAAATACAGCCTTGGTCCAAGAGGCATTCATTGTTCATAGCATGTTACAGCAAAATCCTCAAACTGGAATGTGTTTTGCTGACCGTTGACAACAGCGCCATAAGGTTCTATGCATTATATTTCTTAAGCAGGTCACTTTGCCAGTGCCTCTTACGATCTGGAAACACTTTAGGCAAGCAGATCTTCTTGAAGTCTGCAATGCATTTCTTCAGATCTTCCTCTAACATCTTTCTCTCATCCTCATCTTCATCTGCTCCTACAGGGGGCCCGCCATTCTCCCTGGCAGTAGGGCGTGGCAGTGTCTTTAGGTTTAGGGTGGTGGGACGATGGGGGCTGTTTGCGGGAGGAGGTGTTTTGCCAGGAGGACTGGAGACAGAGGCTGATTTGGATGTTGGTAGGGATGGAGGGTGAGCTGGTGGCGGTAAAGGTGGTGTATCAGGTTTGATTGTAGTACGAGGAGGAGGAGTTAGAGGAGGAGGAGGAGAAGGGGGAGGAGGAGACGGGGGCAGGGCGTTGTGGTTGTCCAGTGTTATGCTGCTGCTGGTTTCTGGAAGGCTTTGGGTCCTGCCGCCAATAAGTTCCACCTTGGCTGCGTCGCCATGACCAACGCCAGGCTTGGACATCACCATTTCAGTGACAGCTGGGAGGTCAGAGGTCATCACTGTGGGACACGCCGATGGATCACCTGCAATGGGAATAATTTTGAGAATTAGAAAGACACCAGGATTTTGTTTTTCTTTTTTGGAGCAATTAAAAAATAATGTAGGAGATATGGGCAAAATAAGCATTTATGTGACATTTAAAAATGGATGAGTCAGGAGCGGGCGAAGTTTGTTCAAATAAAGGTTTTAGCAAGCAGAATAACTTCACACAGAAAACCTGATTAGAGTTTGCTCTTTTTGTTTGCCTTATCAAAGTGTGTCAGGGGCGCGTGGCTGGCAGGGAAACAATTACCGAGGTTTTTTTGCTGCAGAAGTTTAGTTTCTGAGGGTGTAAAATGAAACATCCCTGGCACAAGAGAATGCATTATAAAAAGAGAAAAACAGCAGAGGAGTGAAAATAAAAAAAAAGGAGACATTTCTATGATGGCGCATTAGGGCCATTGTAGGCATTCTTGTGGGTTTTTTGCTTTTCTAGAGCAGGGGCGTGTAATTTCTGGAAAAAGCTGGATATTCTCTGAGTTGCTAAACTTTTAATTTATGAAATAAAAACCAAATAAAAAAAACATTGTCTGATCCGAAGATGATTCGATCCATGGCTTAAACAAAAAACATCCCATCTGAACCGTGTGTTTTGTGTTGCATTTGAAGCCGTAGAAACATTTGCCTATAATCCATCTGTTTCTAAACCTATTCCAGTTAAGAGTCACGAGGAGAGCAGGGGGTGCAGTGGCCATGGAGGGCGAGAGGTGGTGTACACCCTGGACAGTCCTCCAGTCTGTCACAGAACATTTTGGAAATAATTTCCTGCTGCAATTAATAATCTACAACAAGCAGTTCCTGAGTCACACTTTTCATTTGGTGTCTGTGTGAGGATGCCTTACGTTGCAGCAGGGCGGCTTGGTTAGAGAGGAACATTTGCTTGTTTTACTTTACGGTATTTGCCCTATTGAGATATCCCATAGTCCCTTGCACACCAGAGAGTCACTGCAGCCGAAACAACATAGAAAAACCACATGACGACAATTGCAAATGAACATTATACTCCCAAAATGTAATTTTTTATGCTTTTCATCACATTAAAAAGACACTGCATCCATGAGACCCTGAAAATGTGCTAAAACAAATATTCCAAATAATCTGTGTCTGTTACATTTAACCTGAATTTCAGACATTTTATATATATTACTCTGGAATAAATTGGACAAACAGTGTTGCAAAGGACAATAATCAGGGTGTTATAGAGCAACCTTCACTTTCCCCCACAATGACATGAACAGGAAGCAATCGCGGCTCACAGCAAAAATAACTGAGGAACAAGTTGAGCTTCTTGCATGTTTACATAAAACAAACAATAAAAAGCCACTTAACATACTCATGAGAGTTTTAGGCACAATATACAAAGAGTTTTATGTTGCAATGTTAATGCTGTTGTCTGTGTGCAGCGGTTAAAGTGCAGCGTTATCAGAGCATCTCAATGCATTTCTCAGTGTTACTGACATCTGGCAGATCGGCGACCTCTTCGAGGTTTTGCAAGATTTTGCGGGATTTGAAACCTCAATAGGGCGAATGCGGTGGCTTGTGGGATTTGAAAGCCTGCCATCCATGCTGAATTGTCTTCTTTCCATTTATTATTTCACATCTGCGGAGAACACACTGAGCTGGCCTGTGTGATTTTGGTTCTCAGCCTCAGCTGCGGCTCAGCAAACTGAGCCCACATCCCCCCCTGCTTAAAGCAGATAAATTTAAAAATGCATCTTCTTTCTTCTGGCCTTTCAGCCGCACTAATCCTGACATTTTTGATCACAGAAAACATGAACTCTCCAATTCATGGCATACTGGGAAATCACAATTATTTCAGGACTTATTGCAAGCTTGTCATGTGTACCCCCACCACACTCCATCCCCCCAGCCTTTTTCTGCAAAACAGCAAGCAACATCTGAAAAACAATTGTGGAAAGGCACTTGAAGAAATGTGGCGGATGTGAGAGACCATCAGCAGACACAAGTGTATTTGTTCTTCTTGTCCTGGTACTTTATGTGTGTCAGACTTTCTGTCAAACAGCTGTGGCTTTAGTGGCCAACAACTCTGGAAATGAAAGAAACTGACAAACTTACTCCACGGTACATCTACCTTCAAAAACACACATATCTTGAGAGAGACAATGAAAGAATGAAGAAGCGTCTGCTTCGCCTGCATTCATACAAAATCCTGTCTGCAAGGTTGTGTGGACTTCTAATCATGTCATTTGATTTTTAGAAGGTTAAACAATCAGCAAATAATGTTATTTTCTTTGATTGCATACATTTTTGTGCCGAAACATTCTCTCTTTTGCAACCCCCATCCACGCTACATGCTGTTAAAACATGCCGCTGCTTTTCCTTTTCATTGCACTGCTAAATTAATGCAAGATCCTTTCCACTGTGTTGTGTGCAGATATGACTGCACTATTTTAATTTTCAAATTTATTTAACATATTTCATATGATATCATGCAAAATGTGATATTTTGTGCATATTCCCATGAATGTTCATGTGCATGGTCAACACGTTTAGCATTTAACATTCAAAATGTGTGTTTTGGTTATGTTTTGGGCTTAGATTATGTTTAGGTTTGAAATAATAATTATAATTATTATTATTATTATTATTGGACGACATACTGCTTTTTTCCTCACTCAGATGATCCACCATCTTATTGTTGGTGCCTTCATCAAAGGGATATGCAGGAATTCTGCTGAATAATCCATACAAATATCTACAAATCTTTATTTTCTTTTTTTTTTTTTTGTGAGAATAGGCTGGAATTTTATAAAGTAACCTCTGCTAAACAATCATCAATTAATGGCTTATTTTTCTTATTATCTTCATTTCTGTGCAGAAGAGGTCTGTCTCTCCCACTAACGACCACACCTGCTCCTAATCCATCATCAGTCCAGCTTTCACTCACCATCCAGCAGGTGGCAGACACATCTTTAGGGTGTTACATGGTTAAAGCAAATTTGCTTTTTGGATTCATATGGTGCATCAAAGTTCACCCAATTTGAATGAGTTTGTCCTTTTAATTTGATTAGGTACAAGACTGCAGTGTTAACAACTTGGAAGGGATACACTCATCTATCTATCTTTCTGTGTAGTCACTTGCTGCAGGGTGCTAGTCTTTGAAAAAGCCAAGGCACTGAACTTACATAACAAGATGCTTGTGTTAAACGGCGGTGGTGCACAGTTTCCTGTCTGTGGCTTAGGCTTTTTTGCAATACCTGAATGTGTGTCTGTGTGAGGCAGTAATAGCCCACGGAGGCCTTTGTGCTGCTTTGTGTGTTCTGTGTGTGTATGCGAGTGTGAGTGTGCTTGGGAAAGGTGGGCGTGGAATTAGAAACAAGGGGAGGTAAAGGTTTAAAAAGAGAGAAACTAGAATGCAGGAGAGATTTGCAGACATATTTTCACTACTTTGTGTGGGGTTGATGATGAATTTGTGAAATGTGGGAGCTTTGAGGCTGTATGAGGACTTATCCACAGTGGGGACGGGTGCTGTGGAATCCTCCATCACTTAGGTCTTATGGGGGAGCGTGAAAACACACAAACCTTTTCCTCAGGACACTGCTCCAGAAGGCAAAATCTAAAGCACTGTCTCATACATATTCTGTCTCTCTCTCTCTCTGTTGTGTCTTCCATCTGTTCTCTTTCTTTCCATCATTACAGCTATTAGCAGCTCTAATGTGTGAGTGTTCTGGAGTTTAGTACCTTTCTGTCACAGAATGTCTCTGACATATTTCACATGATCCCCCACCCACCGGGAGGTGTACACACACACACACACACACACACACACACACACACACACACACACACACACACACACACACAGAGAGAGAGAGAGAAATATAGAGGTTTAAAAATAAAAGTAACTGTTTTGAAACTATTTATATATTTTCCAATATGCCTAACAAAAAAATTGTAACTTTGCTGTTTCCGCACAGATTATTCATCCACAGGATGGAGAAAAGAATTTTACTGTATTACTATTGTTGCAGAGTGTGACCTATCAGAGTTTGGCACAAATTGACTACTAACTCAACAAACTCACCATCCTGACTACAGGAAAGTCTAATTTCATTTAAGAACAGAGTCATCATAAAAAGACAGATATATAGATGGTGACACTAAAACACATATATTTAAAAATTATATATATATACTGTATAATGATTACCGGTCTCTGATATGGAAAAATATCATACCAGTTTCAATGACAATCGGTCCGCAATGCGTATTTGCGTTACAAACCAGAAAGCTAAAAACACGATTAGAAAAACCAAGTTGCACATGAACATACTCCATAAATATCTAAACAGCATCGGAAAAAACACACAGATTGAATGCTTACCAGCTAACGATCAGACCATCTGTTAGCAAGTTCTTCATGGAGGTGAACAAAGCGAACAAACTCAACACCGTCAGCAGCATATTTGGGTGATACTGTAAGTATGTGTGTTTATATATAAAATAGCCATATAATAAATTAAATTATTAACCTCGTTTGCTCGGTCTGTACGGGGATATCAAATCTCATTTTTCTCTTCTAGATTGGACGACTGCAATGTGCTATTTTCTGGTTTACTGCAGTCCAGAGTTAGGGGTCTCCAATTGGTCAAAAGGAGTTTTTCCTTACCACAGTCATCTGTGTGCTTGCTCCAGGGCAGTGGTGTCCAAACTATTCCAGAAAGGGCCAAGAGGGTGCAGGTTTTCTTTGCAGCCACTGACTCCAGCAGGTGATTTCACTGATGAACTCATCCCACCTGCCCAAAGTGATGTTAATCAGTGAAATCAGTGGCTGCAAAGAAAACCTGCACCCTCTTGGCCCTTTCTGGAATAGTTTGGACATCACTGCTTAGGGGTTGGTAAGGTTAGACCTTACTTGTGTGAAGTGCCTTGAGGCAACTTTGTTGTGATTTGGTGCTATATAAATGAAATAAATTGAAACTGAAAATAATCCATGTCACATGACATACAAAGCATCAATCAAATGACAAGGATCAACTCAGCCGTTATATAATATACAATATGTGGTATCAGGCTATTATTTTTCAATTCTGACACATAAAACACACACACACACACAGGTTGTACATAATGCTTTGTATACACACTATGACCCCTTTAACTTTAAACCACAAAAACCAAAGGCACCATTTCCATCCATCTTTTCCATACCTACTTACTCCAATTAAGGGTCACTGGGGGCTGCAGCGTATCCCAGCAGTGAGACACCATTTAAACTCCCCTAAACTTATCACCAAAGCTAACCAATTAATTCTAAAAAAAAGATTACAATGTTTCAGCTCACATTCTACTTAGTTTTTTCAGTGTATTAACAACACATTGCAGATAAACTACACATAATGGGGACGATAATAATAGCGACCGTTGAACCTTCATGGTGGCTGCTCCTAACAGGTGCTGAGTCCCACTGATGTGGAAGCAAACAAGAGGCCAGTATCATCTCCGTGGTAACACAGCAATAATGTGCAGGAGCCACGGATGCATAAACGCATATGTGTCTCAGATGGAGCCACATTGTATCCTCTCTGTGAAGTTGTTCATATGGCTGTGTTGCATAGTTACGGCAATCACGGCATGTTTTATATCTAATTATGTTCTATTCAGCTCAGATACACAACATCTGCTTTGTGAAATGATCTGCATGCTGCCTAACGGCAGAGCAGGCCTCTCCACCTACACCATTCCATGTCATTGTCTTTCTTCTCAGATTGCACAGAGAGAAAATACTTCACGGGCATAATCAGATGTGATAGGCCTCTATTATTCCAAGTACCTTTACATGTTGACAGAAAACCACAGTTCCCCTCCCCCCCCCCCATATCAAAAGCACTGGCGTGCACTCAGAAGTCTCTGAGCAATTACAAATCTGTCAATCTCCATAATGTGGAGAAATGCATGACGTAAACAACAAGACTGGGAGTTGATGGCAAGTAAAAAATAAAAAAAAGAGGAAGCAGAAACAGAAACAGGGCAGTCTGACTAAAGAAAGGGATGAAGGTGATGTTTAAAACTGAAAAACTCACTTTTTAAAATAAAGAACAGATATGTTTTTTTTAACCCGTTTGTAAAAAAGGACATTTTATTGTGATTAATTTTGCAAACTGCGACTTTGGTGTCTAGACTTTTTATGCTCTTGTCTGGCAACCACATCCAGAATCCAGCATGCCGAGGGACCCTAATGTCTGTCCTGGTACCCCTCAGTCCTTTGTAGAGACAACAGCATCTTAGCAACCAAAATCCTGCCATGTTTTCTCGGACTGCAGTACAGAGGACACGCCTGCCTGTGCAGATTAGCGATAATTACAGCCTATAAGATTAGAGCCCACATCTCCAGATGGCCAAGGTGAATCCGAGGCTAACATCAGCACTGATGGACAGGTTTACTGTTCACTGATTGTTCCAGGACACAGCAGAGCGGCCGACTGGTTTCCCCAACCACAGCGTACACAATGTAACTCTAACTGTGCAACGTTTTTATAAGTCTAAATCTTATGTTATCATGTAACAAACAGTTGTAAAACATTTAATCCTAAAAATCAAATTTTAAATAATAATATTTAGATTTAAGTTGTATTATATCCACTTACAGTCTTGAGTTAGATTTATATTCTGCTGGCTTTTTTTTTAATGTCATTTTATGTTTATTTGTTTTTTATTTTTCTTTTAGCTGCCATTTCTTCCTGAATACAAGTTGCACATATTTTCTGTATCAGCTCTTTAATTTTTTTTTTTTTTTTTTGTGCATTGTTGTGTACTTTTGTCGTCAGCATTTATTATTTTATTATTTTAGTTTGTTTTGGTTGAGTGCACTGATTACTGGGAAAGCCTAAATAGATATTATAATTATTAATAAATGCATGATTTTTCTGTATACAAGTTGGACCAGAGTATAACTTGCAGAACCTCACAGACTACTTGTTGTTCACCTGTTGGCTGCTCCCATCTGCTTAGGATCGCCACATCAGATCCGGCACATATATTCACTGGGATTTGGCACAAGTTTGACACCGGATGCTCTCCTGCTACAACTCCAGTTTAACATAGAGAAACACACACACACACACACACACACACACACACACACACACACACACACACACACACACACACACACACACACACACACACACACACACACACACACACACAGCTCCTGGTGTTGCGATGAGGTCCCCCATTCAAATATGCTCTGCTTAGGTTGTCAGATCTGACACGATTGGGGGACACAGAATAACTGCACGAGCACACATGCACGCACACATGCACACACACTGCTAACCACTAAGCCACTGTGCTGCCCCAGGACCTCACAAACTAGTAAAAAAAAAAGGTGATTTATACTCTGGAAAATACAGTAGCTATGTTTTCAGTTACTTTAACCTTCAGTAATCTTTAGACTTCATTTCAGGTCTAGAAAAATTGTGCATAGTACAAATTTTGTCTCTTGCACCACCCGTAATGAAATTTTCATAGTGGAGTGTCCCTTTGGAGACACAAGCCTATTTGTTCTGGGGTTTTTTTTTCTTTCTTTCTTTCTTTTGAAGATTCTTCTCTGTTCCACTCCACTGTGAAGCTGTGTAACAGGTGGTGCAACTGACAAAAGTTGCACTACACGCAGTTTCGTCAATCTCAGCCACAGACGTCTGACTCCTGCAAAGATTTTATGGGTGTCTTGGGGGCTTCCCTCATTAGTATCCTTCTTCTCAGCATAGCAAGAAAAATAACACACTGAAAGGTGGGTTGAGATTAATATCGTAGACTGTATACGCTGGACAAACCCTGTGTCAGATGTCACCCACAGGTTTTCTACATAGACATGGAAGAGCCATTTTGATGCAGAAAAATTGTTGCTCTGGGTGTCGCCATGTTGGCGGCACTTATTCTGCTTGCATCTCTGAAATCTTACAACTGAAAAGCTGTTATATTACATCTTTGAAAAACTCCTTTGTTACTACCCCCCTCACAGAACCCACTGGCATCTGGTCAGTATTAATAACTTTTCTCTCATAACCTCACACCAGTTGTATGTGTGTATGTGTGTGTGTGTGTGTATATATATATATATATATATATATATATATATATATATATATATATATATATATATATATATATATATATATATATATATATATATATATATATATATATATATATATATATATATATATGTATGTATGTATGTATGGGCATATTTCATTTCATTTCATTCATTTCATTTCATTTATTTATTTATTTCATTCATTTAAAAGAAAAAAAACAGAAAAGCAGAAATAAAGCACCTCCATTACCAGAATAAAAAGGAGCAGAGAGAAGAACAAGTCTTATATTTTCTGCCCCTTTTTACAATACAATCTTTCAATATCCAGCGTCATTTTTCAACATTATTTAACAGATTGTATTTCTTTAACTTGTCACATACCACTGACTTATTTCATAATTATGACCATTATTAAATAGATTACATCTCTGACAGGTTACATTTTTAAACTTAAAACACTTTATACATTATTAACAAATTACTTTTTTTTTTTTACTTCCTTACAGCCCACTAACTTATTTTATAGTTTCATACTTACTTAATACATCTAGTTTAATACGTTTTTTAAATAATTTAAGCGACCTTAATTCTTTAATTTCTTTGTTGAGATTGTTCCATAATTTTACACCATTTACTGCAATACTCCGTTCTTTTACTTTGGTTCTGTATCTTGGTTTTCTAAAGACTTCTATTCCTTTCAGTTTATAACTACTTACTCTTTTCTCAAACATATTATATGTATATGTATGTGTATAATTTTATTTTAATTTAGGCTATTTATATATTCATTACTGATAATATTATAATAATTATTGATAATATTATAATAATTATTTTTATATGATATATGAGTGTATGTGTATATGTATGTATCTATGTATATATCCTTCCTCAGTAACTGTTTTTCACGGAAATTTTACGATTACTTATATGATTAACGGCTGCATGAAATACTAATAGTGGCAACAACACAAGGACAGGTTAAATTAATATATATTATATATATATATTTAATATATATACATTAAAAATAATATAATAAAATAAAATACTGCCCATTCAAGGATCCGGTCCATTCTAACCCCACATTCATGTCTGTGTGTTTTTAATGCACTACATTCCACAATGTTTTTAATGCACCATACGAGGTGAGACCCGCACACAGACAAAAAAAAAAAAAAAAAGAAAAAAGAATGGGTCAGATACAATGCAATAATCAATGTCATACTATTTTGAAAGGTTGTTTAATTGTTGTTGTTGCTGTGGTATGGATTGATGTTGTTATGATTATTGCTATTAATATACACAGATATATATTTTGTATACGTGTGTGCATGTATGTATGTATGTGTATATGTATGTATGTATATATGTGTATATATATGTGTGTGTGGGTATGTATGTATATATGTGTATATATATGTGTGTGTGGGTATGCATGTATATATGTGTATATATATGCGTGTGTGGGTATGCATGTATATATGTGTATATATATGTGTGTGTGGGTATGTATGTATATGTGTATATATATATGTGTGTGTGGGTATGCATGTATATATGTGTATATTTATATGTGTATATATATGTGTGTGTGGGTATGTATGTATATATGTGTATATATATATGTGTGTGTGGGTATGTATGTATATATTTGTATATATGTGTGTGTGTGGGTATGCATGTATATATGTGTATATATATGTGTGTGTGGGTATGCATGTATATATGTGTATATATATGTGTGTGTGGGTATGTATGTATATATGTGTATATATATATGTGTGTGTGGGTATGTATGTATATATGTGTATATATATATGTGTGTGTGGGTATGTATGTATATATTTGTATATATATGTGTGTGTGGGTATGCATGTATATATGTGTATATATATGTGTGTGTGGGTAAATATATGTATATATGTATATATACCTCCTTGCGTATCATGTCTGTATTGTTTTATGTTATATGGTTATTATCTTCATGCATTTATTTCTTTATATTACCGTTGTTGCCAGTGCTCATTATTGCCTGTTTTGTTTTATGTTGTCATGTTGTCTTTGTCCTCTTGCCTTTATCTTTATTTATATTTGTTGCCAGGGCCTGTTATTGTTTGTCCCTATTTTCTGCACATTTATGATCTGTTATTAATTGTTTATTCTCCCAGATGTTAAATTTGTTGTGAAATAACACTCATGTACTTACTCTGTGCACACACACATTCCACACATGTGCACATTCCTCCATATACTTTCTGTATCCCTTTATTTGTGTTTCTGTCATGTTGTATGATTGTGCTATATGTTATTTTGTAAAATAAAATAAAATAAAAGAAAAGAAAAAAAGAAAAAAAAAGAAAACCACCTTTGTCCCTCAGACCATCAGACTGTACAACTCCTCAATTGGGGGTAGGAGGAGTAACAAGAAGACAGAGGACGGGAAGGAAAGGAACAGTAGTAGCAAGTAAACCAGTAGCAATCAGTATGTGTGGAATTTATTTTTGTGGATTTATATTCATATTTGCAAAGTGTTTTTTTTTTTACTTTCACTTTTGACTCTCTGTGTGCTTCTTACCCTGTGTGCTACTATACAATGCTGCTGGAATCTCAAGTTCCCCGATGGAGTCTCCCCAAGGGATCAAGAAAGTTCTGTCTAATCTAATTTAATCTCGACCAAACCATATTTGGATGAAGAGGTGGACTCTGGGCGACACTGTGCGTGACACCATACGTGACCTGACGAGCACAAATGAAGCCTGAACACCCCCACCCCCCCACCCCCAATCTTTGAATTACCAACAAGCTAAACTAACAGGCTAACCTTGGTCTGGATGTTGATTAATTCATATTTTTGGAGAATGTGCAGTAGTTCTTATAACATGTGTCTTTGACCCATTTATTTCCTGAGTAATCCTGGATTAGCTGGGCCTAATGGATCAAGCTATGAATAGCTGCTAAAAGTGCTAACGGTATTATCATATTGCATATACTGCAGCACAGATGTTTTAGATAATACTTTAGAAGACTTAAGCACACAACAAGCATATTACTATCAATATTTGGAATCAAATGCTCAAAGGACAATCTCAGCCCTCCACAGAAGCTAGCAGCCACTGCTAGCGGCCTCTGAGCGACCGCAGCACTCCAAGTCTGACCTCTCAGCTCAGGGAGCTGTCACTCAGAACGGCCACACCCCTAATTATGCATAACTTTATGGCTTAAAACATCTTAAATTAATACATTAGAGAAAAATTCACCCCATTGAGTTGTCATGAAGGCTTAAACTAGCTATAGAGATTGAAAATGTTTGGCTGTAATGATGTTTATCTGCTCTAAATTTGAACATTTTAACGCGGGCTTGAATAGGAACCTGCTCCTTTCTGGTGCCAGCCTCAAGTGGCCAGTCAAGGAACTGCAACTTTTTCTTGTTCGGGTATGCCTCATTTGGTTTACCACTTGGTTAATGTGGTTGATGGGCCCGATGCACTCTCTACCCTCCTGAGTGTTTCTCTAGTTTGAAATGTATGTTGTTGTTTTTTTTTTAATGCGGCCTACAAGCTGAGAGGAATTCAGAAAGTTCACTAACAGCGGTTCAACAGACGCACATTTCCTCAGTCACTTATTGCTACAGCTTCCACCTAAAATTTCCCAATCTGTGTGGCTTCTCCTTTTTTCTCACTTCCTGTTCTTTCAAACTGCTCCTGCTTCATTCCTCTTCCTCACCTTCATCATCTTTACACTCTGTAGCGAGAGGAATCCTGTTCCTGAATTCTCCTCTTTGTTAGGTTCACTCCTGGTACCTGCTCCTGACGTTTTGACTCGCTCGCTTTAATTCTCATGCTTATTGCTCTCTCATGTCTTTTGCGTTTTCACACATTCGCTCTGCCTTCCGCCATCAGTCACTCCCTCTGCCTCTGGGGGCTTAGAAGGGGAGAGAAAGGATTATAAAATCAGAGTGAAGAGTGAGATGAAAAGGGAGGAAAAGGGGAAGACACTGAGCGGCACTTGTGACCTACTCTGTTCTCTTTCGATGGCGCATCTCCTGCACCACCTTTGGTGTGATGACCTCTTGACCTTGCACGACAGCGTCTCCCCCTGGTATTCACGGGTTGATTTGTTTTATGGCATTTGTTCTTGGTGTGGGCAGCAGAGCATGTGCACCCATTCTGGAGGAGAGAGCGGTGCACTGAAGGCGCACATCTGGCTCAATGCCCGGCCCACTATAAATAACCTGATACACAATGAAATAAAGATGCCCAGAGACAGTGCTGCTGTGTGAACTGAAGACGCACAGCTCACGTTCTCACAACCAAGGAAATATAGACCTGGAATGGACGTGCGCGCCTCAATCTATTAGCGTTGCTCAAGACAGGGCGGCGTCATTGCTAAGGGTGGAGATTTGCAGATCATAAATAATAAACTTAACTGATTTTAATAAATGTAGGCTTGTTTTAAAAGCCCTTTGAAAGCTCTTTCCAATGAACCTATGCATGTGTGGGTGAAAAAAAAACTTTATGTAAAATGCAGAAATTTGGGGAAATTATGACAAACTGTGCTGCTTTTCTGACACTATTGTCGCTATTTGTTCACAGCTTTTAATAGAAGTAGACTTGTTTTAAAGTTTTTTAATTGCTATTTCTAATGAACCCATACACGCCTGGGTAGAAAAAAATATTTTATGTAAATTGTGGAAATTTGGGGAAAAATATGCCATTCTGTTCATTTACTGTGATGTTTTTTTCCTGTTATCATAATTCTCAATGGATTTCTATAAATGAAGCCTGGTAAGTTGTATTCAAGCTGATTAAAAGCTCTAATGAACCCATACATGCCTGGATAAACAAATCCTTATGTATTAAAATATAAATCTGAAGTATGCCTTATCATTGTGGTCATTTACCTTCTGCTTTTTCCGCTGTAATATTATTGCTAGTCTTTGAATGACAACAACATATATATGATTTTTACCAACATTTTATTACAAATAGATATAAAGCCATTCAGAATTTATGACTTTTGACTCTCAGTCAGGGTAAAAAGTATTACCTCCATCCCCTCCAACCACACTGTTAAAGTTTAAATGCTGCCTGTGACCACCATGTACATATCATATTAAACAACAACTGTAAGTGTGTATATATATATATAAACATTTTTGTTTCTGTATTTGTATGCATGTGAACGCAGCTTAATGAAAAGAACTTATGGCGTCGAGTTATAGTCTCAGTATATCGATATTAAATTGCGACATAACGACTTTAAAATAGACATTTCTTTTACATAATTACTCTACATTAAGGCTATTGTACAGTTCATTTTGGTGCAGTTGATGGCAAAGCACTGGCTGCCTTATTTACTCTTATTTCGCTTCTGTTTAACAGGTGCCATAACTGGCTCAAGGCGCTCTCTCCACCCTTAGTAATGGCTGCCGTGCGGCATGCCGCTAGTCACGTGACGTCCATTCCAGGTCTCTATTTCCATGCTTACAATGGCTGCACCCATTAGACAGTGTCATCAATTACGTCAGCACTTAAAATGCACCTCTATCATTATTTTTGTCAAAGCCTTGCTTTTTTCTTCCCATTTGCTTATTTGATTTCTAATACGCTTCAAATCAAATAGCAAATTATTTCTCAATCCTACTCCGTGATGCTGCTCCTTGATTGAGTGATTACGCAAGTCATTTTTGGCTTCTTCTCTTTATGTGCGTTCCTTTATGTGCTAATGATAGCTATTGAATCCACTGTTTTTGAGGAAAATGAATCATTAAAATGAAACGAATCAACAGTTAATCAATAGAGAAATGGTCTTTAATTACAGTGGTGGGCCCAGTTCCGCTAACCACTAATTAGTGAAGCTAACATTTTTGTTAGTGGATTAGCTTTTCAGCTAACTTTGAAAACTATCAGCAAGCCAGTTTAAGCCAGTAAAAACATATGAATCAAATCCATATAGTTTTTGAAAAAAATAATAAGGTACGATACTTTTCTAACAGACCTCGTAGAGTGAAATCAGCTCTATTGTTTTGTCAAATCAAGTGTTTCTACTCCAAGAGTTGATTTAGCACTGTGATGGAGTATATTTGACTCTGGACTGGGACCAAATGTTATCCCAGCAGAGTAAATTTTACTCTGCAAAATTTGCTGTGTGTATATATATATACGTATATGAATGAAGGCATCAATGGAAGGCCTCAGCATGGACCTCGTCTGAGCTTTGTGCAGATTTATGCTCCATACATCCTTCTATCACCTGGGTAATTAGCACCAATGATGTTTTTCGGTGTTGGAATGAACTTGTCTTATTTATTACTGTTGTAAGAAGGTGATGCGGTGGAGGCAAATGGCTTGTTTACTTCCTCATGCATTTTTAACCGATCTCAAAGAACAGTGAAAAGAGCTGATTAGAGCTAAAACCTCACGGCTCGAGTCATTACTCTTGCACAGGAGAGTTGCTACACATCTCCTAGCAACATCACTCCCTCCGTGCATATCTGTGTTTGTGCACGAGGGTACTTCCAGATAGCAGCTGTTTTCTCAGCACATTTATGATAGTATCTGCTTCATCAACCCTGCATGAGCCACAAACAGGCCAAACTTTAAAGAGGTCATAATGTGCAAAGTGTGGTTTATCTACCTTTTATATTTAAGTAATGCTGGGGATTTATGTTGACGTCCCACAGTTCTACAGCACTGCAAGGATAAACTACCACTCCATAAACACAATTTAGTAAAAAAAACCAACTCATTTTAGATTTCCGTGACATATGTCACAGAATTCCTGTTTGCTCTGTGTACAGTGTCTTTATATGACATTTTCTATTCATGAACTGTGGATGCAGTGTTTTCATGAGATCCAATCTATATTCAGTGTGAGGTACCCACAGATAACTGAGTGTACATGCAGACACACACTGAAAAAAGGTATGTCTGATTTATGTGATTTAGGGTCCCTTCACACATAACACGAAAGACGCAGAAGCCGGAAGAAAATCCGTGGACCAAAAACAAAATGGGGAATCTTGAAACATTCCACTTGCTGTCGGGAGGGACACACAGTCGGACAGGCCATAGCCGGCGCCACGAGGGGGCGTTTGGGGGTGACACCTCCTCACGTCATCAACCTCGCCCCCTCGGATGTTAGAGTTATCAAAAAATAAAAAAGAAAGAAAAAGAAATACTGGAAAATATAGCAAAATATTAGTTATTCAATAATATCACGTATTTAACAAATAAACCAAATTAATTAACTAAAGTAATTAATTTTAAAACAAACGGATATGGCGTGTCTGTGTTCAAGGGATTTGATAGGTTGAGGGTTGCGCTTGTCAGTGCGGCAGAGGGCGGTGCGTTTCCAACGCGTCGTGACGTCAGACGTGTCGCTTCGGAAGCGGCAAGGGGGCAGAGATTGCTACGTCACACTCTGGCTGTTTCCACAATCTGAAAAAAGTTCAGCGATCGCCGTCTTGAACTTCGGTCGCCTGAACCACAAAAAAACCTTTAAAAAACAGCAGTAGAACGATTCTCCCATCACCCTGCTGGGAGAAGCTGTTTTCAAGCTACTTTTCGGAGTGATGCCGACCGAGGGAGGACTGACGTCTTGGTGGGATATCGATCGAACCGACCCGCACGGAGAAGCCGGCCTTCAGGCATCATCACTGGGCAGAGCGATCCAGGCTGCCGGGGTGATGGAGCAAACCCACTCAGTCCGAAATCTCCCACTTTTTGGATATATGCGAAGTCCCAGTTTGCCCAACGGAGTTTAGTTCTGCAGCTTTACTGAGGTGAGAATAATGTAAAAATAAACGTGACGTTTACTGAACTGTGAAGGTTTAATGATCGGCTAACGTTAGCTTAGCCTTTTAGCACAGTTGATCTGAGTGAACACTTTAATTTGTAAATGTTTCAGTCTTTTTTATTTTTACCAAATAAAGCTACAGCTTTATTCAGACACCACAAAAGCTCAGCTTTAAATAACTTATTTTTTCGGGCGTTTTTTTCCATCTTTTTTTTTTTTTTTTTTTTGCCGTTTTTCCCCCTTTTTTTTATGTATAAACTGTTTAGTGTTTCTTTATATTTAAAGAAATATTTTTATTTGTCCAATCAGGAACATTTGCTGTGCAGACAACCCAACTTCCATTGATGAGCTGAACACCGCGAAGTCCAGTCGAAAGAAAACATCTCTGCTTTTCAGCAACACCACCAGAGTTCAAAGCTGCAGAAGAGACCTTCATCTGGTCCCGAAAATCCAGCAGAACACCTGCTTCTAAATAAAAGGCTCTTTGAACAGCAACTATTTTATTATTTTTAAAAAAGCTGTTTCATTTTATATTTTAACAATAAATGAACGGATCATTTATCACAATGATCATTTGTGGACATTAAAAATGTCCACGAATCAAAGTCAAAAGACATTTGCACAGGTAGAAGCTCTCCACTTATTGTGCTCAAATTCATATTTTAGAAATAACTCTGTCCTGATAACATTAAAGGCAATTACATATTTTGACGAAATTACAAGTTTAAATGACTATAAAAAAAATTAATCATGAGGTTTATGTCACAGAAATCCTTCTTTACAATCACACTGCAGTCATTGTTAAATTATTTCCTGTTGCATTTATAATAAACATTTGTATTTATTTAGTGTTTGTTTTTCTGGTTGAAATGAGATAAATAATCTACCAGGCTTAAAAAATATACAAGTTTCCATGTTATTTTATTTGTCTAAAAATAAATGTCTGAGGTTCCTTATGTTGAACAAGAAATTATCTAATATGAAATAGGTGGTTTTAATTTACAGATGAAAGGTTTCTAAAGAACCATTTATTGATTTATTTAGCTATTTTAATTACAAGTGTTCTAAACTTTTTTTTTAACAGTAATCAGAAATTTTGAGGTAACAAACAAACAACAACGTCCTGTCACACGTTAATGTTTTGTACAGATCAGTGGTTTCTGCACCAATCGGATTGGTCCAATCTATTTTGTACAGATCAGTAGTTTCTGCCACGAGTCTTCCGTGTTTTGGCCCGACGCGTCGTTCCTATTGGACAACACGAAGGTACGTCACAGCTTAGAGTGTCGAAAGTTGGCGCACCTCATCTCGACAGAACACCGGCTCTGTGTGGTATGCAGCTTGACCGAGGGTCTATACGTTCAAATAATAATTAAAAAAATATTGTCATCACTTTTTACTCTTACTCAGTCAGTCTCTTACAACGGTGTAGCCTAAATACACGAGCTTTCCAGGAGCGCACCCAATTCATTACGCACGCTCAGAGGCACGTCTCCTCCGGTGCGCACTTTTTTTTGGGGGGGGGGGCGACCCCGCCCCCTGTGATAAACTCATCGCCCCCTTAATATTTTTTTTCTGGCGCTGGGCCTGGGACACGCGTGTACAATACTGCAGTGATGGTTTCGTGCATGCTTGTGTTCGCGTGCACGAACACAGTGCAAGCAAGTCGCACACACAACAGCGGAGGAAAAAATTGAAAAAACACCACAATTCATAATACTTAATTCCTGTTATAAAGAGCGGATTTAGCCTCTGCCTAGACGTACACCAGGAAGTAATGGAATTATGTGGAATACTGTTCTCCGTTTTATGTTCTACATGAATTACCTGATGCGCTTGTCTGATGAAGAACCAGCCAACTCCCGTGTCATGAAGAACACTGCATTTTATTGAATCCCTCTTATCAAGCAGACAATACAAGTATGATCCTTCTGTTCCTCTGTATATGACCCATAGTCAAATATGAATGTGGTCACCTGCTGTCTACTATCATGCCAGGAGCGCTAATGGCCACGCCTTTTCTAAGTGGGCACTTGCAGGGCATTCACTGTCTTTCGGCCACTTGTGTGTGCGAATGGTTGCGGCAACAGCTGTATGAGGCACTTGAGGCGGCTCCGATTTTTCACGAGTGGCATGCAATTCCTCCTTCATACACCAGTCGGCTTCAATTGTGTTATGTGTGAAGAGGCCCTTAAATATGTACACTGATTGTACATGATCAGAATGTATCCAAATAACATAATTTTCTTTCGTTGATCAATTACATCTTACTTCATTTGGCATAGTCCCTCATACTTTGGAGATGTGTTGCCACAAATTATTACTTGCACATTTAGTCATAATGATGAAAAAAATCATCATTTTGTTTCAGCCTGAAGTGATGAGATGAATAAGAAAATATTAGTCATCAGATCTCTGGGCAGCACACTGGCTTAGTGATTTGCATGGTTGCCTCACAGCAAGAAGGTCCTGGGATCGCTTCCCACCTAGTCCTTTCTGTGTGGAGTTTACATGTTCTCCCCATGTTCACGTTGTTCCCTCCAGGTGTTTCAGCTTCCTCCTATGTCCAAAAACATTCAAGTTAGGTCAATTGGAGACTTTAAATTGACTGTAGGTGTGAATGTGTTTGTCTGTCAACATGTGGCCCCTACGATAGAGTGGCATTCTGTCCAAGGTGTACCCCGCCTCTCACCCTATGACTGCTGGGATAAGCTCTTGCACCCCCCCCCCCCCCCCTTCCCAACCACCATTAGTAAGCAGGTATGGTAAACAAAAAAAAATGTCAGATGCATAGTTTTGGAGCTAGACTTTCAGTGACACCTGCATTTTGTGAAACGACCAAACATATAGAAATTCACTGGAATAGAGAATGAAAATTTTCTTATAAAAAAAAAAAATCAGCTACATTTTGCTGGAAGGCCCATGTGAGACAACCGCTTACATCTGATGTATTTTCTTGCATAAAAAATTATTCTCTGTTCTGTTCCACCATGAAACTGTGAAACGGTGGTGCAAAAGACAAAAGTTGCACTAAGCACAGTTTCCTGAATTACAGAACAAAACTGCCAGAATTGTCTTGGTGTCTTCCCTCACTGGCCTCCTTCTTGTGCAGTCAGTCAGTCAGTCAGTCAGTCAGTTTTTGAGAACTGTCTGTTCCATACAGATTTACCAAAAGCACCAAAAATTGTTCTATTGTCCACTTACTTATGGACCTGACTATATATGTATATAACATCTAATACATGCATGGGGAAGTGTGTGTGTGTGTGTGCATGTTTGTGTGTGTATATGCGCATGTGTTTGCGTGCATGTATTTGTCTGTGTGTGTGTGTGTCTGTGTGTGAGGTGTAACCGAATGTAAATGTGTGTGTGCGCGCTGAAGGAGACTGACAGGCCGCAGCACCCCCTCATGCAACGCGCTCAGGACACTTCATGCTGGAGCTGCTCAGGAAGAGATAAGATGAAACACCAAATCCTTTCCAGTTAAACACTCCCACAGTCTCATCTGGCTTCTCGCAGTTATCTGTGTCTCTGCTCCTCTGCTGAATGTTCCAATCCCTTTTCCTTTGACGTACATCTGTTCCTGTGCTCCGCTGCTATTTTTCGTTCTCCAAATAAGGGAGGCCTTGACCCAGCTGGCCAAGAGACAAGAGGATCAGTCTGAGAGGGGGACTAGGACCAGTCCTGAGCACGTTGCCATGTAAGGCGGCCTACAGCAACAATGCCATGAACACAATGCATCAAACTGATGCCTCAAGGAGTTATGGGTACTTTTTTGGCCTCATGTATGAATTGCAAAAGTTCACAAAGAAACTACCAACGTTGTGTCGCGCATATTAGCAGGCAGAGGAAACCTAAAAATCATTTTATGACTCATGTTCTCTTTGTGGGAGGAGCAGTCGATCTCTCCAATGCTTTAACCTCCTAAATCAGGTCCATAAGTTTTCTGACAGCAGCGTAATCTTTGAAATTTTTGCCTCTGCATGTGACCATCACAGTTAAGTGCGAATCACACAAGTTCTTCTCACAATGTACTTTCCAATTTAATTCAAAGGGTTTAACAAAAAATATCATATGAGCCACTTTGGAATTATAGCCTTTTTTTTAATACACAGTCCCCCCCATTTTCAGAGCCCAAACATAATCATAATAATTAATTATTGTTAATACAAAGCATCACTTTTGCAGCCAGTTTTCATTACATTTGAGGATGGATACATGAAGATTTATGTGGCTCACTGTCTTGGAATTCATTTACATCAATTTTTACCCGAGGCCATCAAATATGACCATCGAGTATTGCGGGGACTTTTCCTCCATTTGTCTGTTCCTCTGTCTGTGCTTAGCATAAGTCCAGTCATATTACTGCCAGGGTCTTCAAATTCACAGGGAACATTCTTGGGACGCAGACCTTGGACCAATTCAAAGATGGCTAACCTAGACCTGTTTTAAGAAGTTAAAAAAAAAAATCACATTCTGTTCCTATTTTTATGGTATGATCTCGTGGACGCTAGCGTGGTGACGTCACTTCTTGGTGTCACTAGCTGCCAACTTCGCTTCGTTTTTGGCTAGAAATAACACCTTTCTCATATATTAAAGCTAGCAAGAAATAAACACTTTTTTTTGTAACCTGATGTGACCTGGAAGGATTTACAAAACAGTTAGCTTACGTTAGTGTGGTGACGTCACATCCTGGTGTTGCTAGCTGCTAACTTTGCTTCGTTTGTGCCAGCCATAGAGCACGAGGCGGGGTACACCCAGGACAGGACGCCAGTCTGTCGCAGGGCGACAAACAGACAAACACAGACACACACACCTACGGACAATTTAAAGATTCCAATCCACCTAACCCGCATGTCTTTGGATGTGGGAGGAAACCGGAGCACCCAGAGGAAACCCACACAAACATGGGGAGAACATGCAAACTCCACACAGAAAGGCCACGGGAATTGAACCCACGACCTTCTCGCTGTGAGGCAACAGTGCTAACCACTAAGCCACCGTGCTGCCCTAGAAATAACACCTTTCTCATATATTACGTAAAAGCTGGTGAGAAATAAACACTTTTAAAACTGAAAATGCTGTTTTTGGAACCTAATAACACCTCTGGAATGATTTATAAGACATTTCACGGACGTCAGCATGCACACTAACTTCCGATGGAGTTAAATTTGTTTCACTAATACCTGCAAATGCACAGAGGGTGATCCACAACTGTTCTTTGATTTGCACAAATTCCACTCTAGTCAAAAGCTCATGTACACTCACATGCAAGAACCTCTTGCAGATGTTCTTAAAATGTAAATATTGTTTTTGATTGATTGACTGATGATTGACACAATGCTCATACAGCCAAGAGTATTTTAGCATTGCATTATATTTAAGAAATACAAACAGTGTAGTGCTGTATGGTAAATGGATCTTGAGTAGGCAGCTCTCAAAAACTGAGTGACCGTGCAAGAAAGAGACAAGTGAGGGAAGCCACCAAGACATCCAGAGTCACCGGCTTAGCGACTGGCTGTGATAACAAAAACTATAGCTTTGTGGCTCTTGGAGTGAACAGAGTAGGATTTTTTTTAAATATGTTGGCTGTCTTGGTGGCTTCCCTCGGGAGTCTCTTTTCTGCATGGTCACTCCGTTTTTGAGACCTGCTTACTTCAAATTTTGCATTAAGCATCATACTGTTTGTATTTCTTAATGGTTGATGTAAATGAATTCCAAGACAGACTCAGTGAATTGAAAATATTTATACATCCTCTGGCATGTCTAAAAAACTGTTATATTTTATTTGTCCAATTATTTATGACCTCTGAAAATGGAGGAATTGTGTGTTATTCCTTAATAGTTAATGCATTTTTTAAATCCCATTGAATAAAAGCTGAAGACGTCATTACATCTTGATTGTTTCATTTGAACTCCACTGTCACGGTGTACAAGATGCAAAATTATATATATATATAAAAAAAATTGCAACAATGTCCAAATACTTATGGACCTGACTGTGTGTATAACTTTTCCAAGAGACAAAAAGAGGATTTCATGTTAAAATATCTTTATTAACACTCTGGATAGAACAGGCATACCACGATGGCGACACGACTAGAACCCGCTTCTTATATGGCACGAGCAGGCATGCTACACTTTGGAATCACAAGCTTCATAACAGAGCATGGAGAAAACAAACAAACAAACAAACAAAAACATAACACAGCGTTTCAGTATCGTTACTGTGAAACGCTGACACAAAAGGCAACTCATGGAGGTAAAGATGGACTGAAAAATGTGTCTGAAATGTCAGACATGAGCTTCATCTCTCCATGTCTCTGCTCGCGGTTGACCTCGGACCGCACGGATAGAGGAATGTTGTTTATTTAGACGCTGGAGCTGAGAACGGTGCCAGACTGATCGTACATTCCAGACTACAATAAAAATCTGTTTTCCAGGAAGGTAGATGCATACATTTTCAACAGTGTATTTTTTTAAGTGAATCTCATCATCACTAGTTGTTAACTCGGCCAGTCTGACATCTGGTTTGGAGGCCTTATTATCAGCTTATTAGCATGTGAAAATCTCCTGGTGAACAGCCGATAAAAAATAGCACACCTCGTCTAACGTAATTACCAGCCTGGTTGCTTTCCAGCTGAAAATTGTACCCACTTTTCCATCTGTGAGTCTGTTCAAAGAAATAAACCACAGAGGAGAAAAATGGACCAAATCTTTCTTTCAGAGATGGACTAATTTTTGCTCTGCTTGAAGCATTAACAACTCCGCTGCAATCTACTTTCAGATGTATATTTTGTTTAATCTTTTGAAGACATAATTAAATCAAACACTGGCAACAAAATGAGGGTGTGTGTGTGTGTGTAATGTGCTTTAACAGAGCCTGTTATCTCCACGTGTCCTCGTTTCTACAGCGGCTCCATTTTCTGGTCAATGCTCCAACATGAGCCTGAGAAAAACAAACAGCAAACAAACAAACAAAAAATAGCAGGCGTGGACGTGTTGCCTCAAGGTGCAGTGTGGAAACTATAACGGCATTTGTGTTTGACAACATTTCCTTCACTATGACAAATGGTTTGATGAAAATATGAATTTCACAGCTTGAGAGTTTTATAGTGCCGCCAGTTGAGGGTAAACTGTCTTAAGTACTCACAAACATTTTGTGAATGGAAACTACAACCAACACACACTTATTTGACAAGTTTCTTTTTTTTCTAGACACTTTTTAATTTAGAGCCGTCTCCATCTGCAGCTCTAACACTGTGACTCAGATGTCAGCGGTGCCTCGTCACGCTGAGCCACAAGATTGTGGATTCTAGATGTTTCCAACAAATCACTGTCAGACGTTATGCCAACGCTACAACCGGACACCAAGTGAAATCTGGCATGACACCGGAGCTTTACTTCTTATTAAAGGGGTCATATTGTAATGCCTTTAAAGAAAGCCAGTATAGATCACCACATTTAGAAAACAGATACTAAAGATTAGAGCCTCACCAATATATGGGCTGTCTGAATATCGGCCGATATGAGCCTTCCGCAAACATACCGGTATCAGCGTTAGTTTTAACATTATGAAAACTTTTATTTAACAAGTAAACAATGCAGAAAAAACACTGTCTGTTTGAAATGGTGTCATTATGTAGTTCTTTTTTCCAAAAGAAGCCACTCCAATGGTATTGTTTACAATTCTGTCAAGTATGGCTGGGACCCCATCACCCCTTGGTCACATTTGTTACAAGAGGCAGAGGCAAAGCGACCAGCTGTCTTTTATTTTCTAGCAGCAACAAAAGACAAGCGGTTGCTATGCTGCTATCTAGACGTGACCAAAATAGATGAGAAGTCTATTTTATGGAAGTGTTAAGTGGTGTGACATGGTGGCTGCCAATCAGAGTAAAGGCAGTGTGACAAACGTTGGTTTCTTGTTTAAATTGTAAAACATCAAGCCCCAGTTACATTTTTTATCATAAGGGTTTGATGAAGAAATGTTAGTTTTTTTATGTATATTTTGGCAGGTATATTAGTGTTATACGAGGGCTGTCAATAAAGTTACGGTCCTTTTTATTTTTTTCAAAAACTATATGGATTTCATTCATATGTTTTTACGTCAGACATGCTTGAACCCTCGTGCGCATGCGTGGGTTTTTCCACGCCTGTCGGTGACGTCATTGGCCTGTGAGCACTCCTTGTGGGAGGAGTCGTCCAGCCCCTCGTCGGAATTCCTTTGTCTGAGAAGTTGCTGAGAGACTGGCGCGTTGTTTGATCAAAATTTTTTCTAAACCTGTGAGACACATCGAAGTGGACACAGTTCGAAAAATTAAGCTGGTTTTCAGTGAAAATTTTAACGGCTGATGAGAGATTTTGAGGTGATTCTGTCGCTTTAAGGACTTTTCACGGTGCGAGACGTTGTGCAGCGCTCTCAGGCGGCGTCATCAGCCTGTTCAAGCTGAAAACCTCCACATTTCAGGCTCTATTGATCCAGGACGTCGTGAGAGAACAGAGAAGTTTCAGAAGAAGTCGGTTTCAGCATTTTATCCGGATATTCCACTGTTAAAGGAGATTTTTTTAATGAAAGACGTGCGGACCCGTCCGCACGTCGGGACGCAGCCGCTGCGACGCTCCGCCACAGGAAAAACACCTCTGTTGAAAGCCTTAAGGACAAGTTGGAACATGTCCTGCCTGTTAAACAATTTCTCATATACTCACTCCACTGAAAGCCATCAAAAGCCGCCTGGATTTTACAAATGGTTATCAACACGGAGGTGTTTTTCCTGTGCCGCCGCACCGCGTCGGCTGCGTCCCAACGCGCGGATCCGTCCGCACGTCTTTCATTAAAAAAATCTCCTTTAACAGTGGAATATCCGGATAAAATGCTGAAACCGACTTCTTTTGAAACTTCTCTGTTCTCTCACGACGTCCTGGATCAATAGAGCCTGAAATGTGGAGGTTTTCAGCTTGAACAGGCTGATGACGCTGCCTGAGAGCGCTGCACGACGTCTCGCACCGTGAAAAGTCCTTAAAGCGACAGAATCACCTCAAAATCTCTCATCAGCTGTTAAAATTTTCACTGAAAACCAGCTTAATTTTTCGAACCATGTCCACTTCGATGTGTCTCACAGGTTTAGAAAAAATTTTGATCAAACAACGCGCCAGTCTCTCAGCAACTTCTCAGACAAAGGAATTCCAACAAGGGGCTGGACGACTCCTCCCACAAGGAGTGCTCACAGGCGAATGACGTCACCGACAGGCGTGGAAAAACTCACGCATGCGCACGAGGGTTCAAGCATGTCTGACGTAAAAACATATGAATGAAATCCATATAGTTTTTGAAAAAAATAAAAAGGACCGTTACTTTATTGACAGCCCTCGTATATATATTTTTTACTCCCTAATATCTGTATAATATCACCCCCCAAGAAAAACTTCTTATTGGTCAGGTTCTACTACAAATAGCTAAATATACACCTTAGGCATAACATCCAAAAAAATTACACAGAACTTTGAGGATGTTTCGCATGACTCCAAACACTTAACTGTGAAAGGTCAATAAGCACACTTTGTGCACGATACGCCCCGTTCAAAGCGCTGCTTTTTGATTGTATAACAACATTGACATGTTTTTGATGATTTTCTAACTTCAGTTTGTGATTGAGGTATACTGTATATGATGTGGACACCTGACCTGAGGCCTCACATGATTGGTCGATAACCTAAATGGTACCCACACTGTCCTTGCCCGTGTCCTTTGTGCCACATCTGAGCACAGCGTAATCCCACACTTGGTCATATTCTCATATGATAATTGAGAGCTTTGATCAGTACCGTTACAGTTACACAACAGACTGAAAACATATGATCGAGATGTTTTTTCTTCTTTAGTTTGTTTCTTTTTCCAGAGGTCTCAAACTCAGCAAAATAAATGTTAAAAAAGCAAAAAAAAAAAAAAAAGCAAAAAAGAAAGAAAGAAGTGGTGTGAGTGATGTAACACCTGCCATCTCCTCTGCACTCCCAGTGTGGGTGATTAAAATACAGAAAGCTCCACCGCACGGTCAATACACACACTCGGTCAGGCATCTGAAGCAACCGAACTACACGCCCCCCACCCCAACTCTACAACATCTTTGAAACTTGAGCTTTTATCGTTTTTACCGAAGCCTGTTGCTTGTTTTGAAAAAGGAAACTCCACACACTCACGTGCACACAGTCCAACCATCTCGCTTTTCCTTTCAAATAACAACAACGCTGACTTTCCCCGGCCTGTGTGGCTACATTATCTTTACGATCAGAGGCTTAATGAAATCCTCATTCATTCATAACAAGGGAACTGATAAACTATGGCACATTCCCAACCGCACGGTAAGAGACACATTTAATAAAAACTGAGGGAAATTAGATTGTGGAACACTTTTTTTTTTCTTGTGCTGAGCTGCTGATGTCCCTCAAGGCTGATAAGATGTCCAATTATTTGGTAATTTTAGTTCAGAGGAACAGAAGAAAGTCCGATCTGCTCGAGTAAGCAGGCAAAGTAATGCATTGTACATCATGGCCACTCTTTGAAGCCCTTCTATTATGCTGTTATGACGGGTCCAGTGGCACACTGGACCGCAGTTTAATGAAACGAGCTCTTGGATACAGTATTGTGCTTCACCAAGGCAGATGAAACAGAGTAAAAAAGTAGGGGCAGGGGGTGGGGGTACATATAGAGGGTATCAGTTTCTGTGGGAAAGGTTGGCATGGTCAAAGACTTGGGGGAAGGGTGGGGCAGCTACATCTAGATGAAACAGTGACCCAAGGGAGGGTGAAAGATGGACCTGAGGATGGAGGTGGTAGGGAGGGGGTTCGATGGATTTGGGATTGGTAAGAAGAAGAGTCAGCCATTGGCGTAGTTCATAGGGTCAAAGCTGCAGAGAAATGAACGGAGGAGCACAACATCTACGGAACATCTACTGGAGCAAGAGCCATCGGAGTAAAGACTGGATGGGACATTTGGAGACAGGTTTGGGAACTGGGGGAAACATAGTCTCACTCACGGTAGAACACATATTCAGTGTAGCTGGTCCAGATCTTGTCATCCGTCTGCTCATGGGCGAAGGCGCAGGTTCCCGTAGAATTACACGCCACCATGTGGAAACCTGCATCTGCCAGCTTGTCAAAAGCCTGCTCCAGAAACGTGAACTTGAGATAGTAGCGGGATGTGTAGCGCTCCGGGGGTCGGTCGGGGTCGCGGCTCTCATTCAGCGTCTCACCAAACACCTCTTTGGCCAGGGAGGTCTTCCCACACACCATGATCCGCGCCACCCGGCGGAATTTGGCGTCGGTATGGCTATCACGGCCTAGCGTGTATGAACCCCGATAGCCAATTGTGATGAAGCCAGACCGTTTGCCATCCAGAGCACCTGGTACCAGGCTGGCACAGGCAGCAGCGCCCAAGGAGCCAAGGTTACGGGCTGTATCAATCCCCGGTGAGGAGTCCTCTGGGTCACTCTGACATCCCTCGTCACCCAAGGAGTTCTGCTTGCTGATTTTTGGCGCCAGTTGCTTCACGAGCTCAGGTAGGTTGAAGAACTCAGCCTCCCTCTGCAGACGGCCGCGCTCTGGGAAATGGTCAGGGAGAACCAGCTGCTGGTCTCGCATGTAGTCCAGGATGTAACGGAACAGGAATCCGTCACGGTCCACAAAGAATCTCCCCTTGGTGTCCCTCGCCAGACCTTTGGTGGACTTCCGACTGAACATCTCCCACAGCAGGGAGTCTGGCACACTTGTGAGGGTGGAATAGCGGGTTATGTACACCTGACCCCCAACATTGAGCTCTATGATCTCTGGGAAGGGCACTTCCTCCCCACCTATGCCACTGTCGGGTAAAGCCATCTTCCTGCCAAACAGATTGGCTGAATCCTTCAAACTCTATCGGCTTGCTTGTGGTGGAAGTCCAGTCTGCAGAGGCAGTTGCAGACAAACCTCTGGCGGTGTTGGATGAGGTTAAAAGATCTCAGGTCCTGATGCGGCAAGTGTGTGCGCACCGCATGTGCAGCTCAACCGCAGCGGTGCGCAATAAAATCACTCAAATGCGCCATTTATTCTTGCATCAAATAAAAACAACAGCTGAAGCATAACGCAGAACGTTTGCACCAGCTTTCAGTTAATGTCCATGTCCTTTTTGTTTTCTTTTTACGCGTAAAACGCGCGCTGTCCAAAACAGGAGAATGCGCTTTGGAGAATACGAACTGTACAACTGACCAGACCGACTTCTCTCATTTGTGCAGACCAGCAGATCAGCTTGTCTAACTTCAGTTCAACGGCCCATAGTCGACGAAATCCGCAGGTGTCAGATTGGTATAAAGCCAGCAGACGAAGAGGATGTTCCAGGTGTAGTGAGTGACGAGAAACGTGAACAGAAAGATCTCCGTCGTTTCCATCACCGTGCTCCAAATTACGCGCGGAGCTCAACAGTTCGGTCCGTGCGCTCTCTTCTCTGGCACACTGTAACTCTGCTGCAAATGTATAATGGACACGGCTGCGTTATTGCTCCCGGTTAACCCCGCCCGCACCCTGATGACGCGCGATGTTGCCTCTAATCCAGAAAAAAAAAAAAAAAAAAAAAAACCTGCGGTCACAGAGCGCATTAAAGACGCGACTCTCGGTGTAAAAATGTGTGTGCAATTTTCATCAATTTTTCCTCAAAATGACAAACGCCTTTAATTAAGACGAGCCCTGCGTCAAAAGGGAACAAACCCCCAAACACACAGCCGTGCATGCGCTTTGAATTTGAACACGCGCTGACTTGTAAAAATCAAAGCGTATAAAAATAAAGGTTAAAAACAAAGTTACTGCAGTGCCACTGAACGCACAACATCCATTTATTTGATCCAAATTTATTTTGGAAGCGCTTGAGCGCAAAACTCTTTCTGCAATGGGACAGTAGTGACATCTAGTGGCCAATAGAGAGAATGCGTAGAGTAGTAACCAATACAAAAACACATACTGTGTAATAAATAGGTTTGTGTATTTTAAAATAAGGTTTTTATTTTCATTTACAGCCCCAGTGGGGGTGTTTTCTTTAACGCTGTGCACGTGTGTGGTCTGAGAGGAGCCTGGTTGTGTTTGTCCGCTGGCACTGATGTGTGAGCACAGTTTTTTTTTTCCTTTCTCTGACTAATCAACAGGACACCACTGTTTTCAGTCTCCAAGCAATCTGACGACACCGCAGCCTCCAGGTGGCCACTGCACCGGCCAACAATCTGGATCGGTTCCTGGTTATGGGGGCCAAAACAGGATCTATTTAAGGCCTGTCTGCTCGTAAAACAAGTTGAGGACCCACTTACTGTTACTGGCAATGAAATGTGCTGTTTTTTTAACCAAAGTTTTCTGGAGTGTAAAACAAAACCATTAAAAAACACACACACACATTGGTCTAAATGTTTGAGATCATCATTGCTGCTGTATTGGCTCGGATAGCTGTAACCTGCTTTCTGCACTAATCCTCCCCAAATAACCATGTACAGCCCCTGGCAAAAATTATGGAATCACCGGCCTCGGAGGATGTTCATTCAGTTGTTTAATTTTGTAGAAAAAAAGCAGATCACAGACATGACACAAAACTAAAGTCATTTCGAATGGCAACTTTCTGGCTTTAAGAAACGTTATAAGAAATCAGGAAAAAAAATTGTGGCAGTCAGTAACGGTTACTTTTTTAGACCAAGCAGAGGGAAAAAAATATGGAATCACTCAATTCTGAGGAAAAAATTATGGAATCATGAAAAACAAAAGAACTCTCCAACACATCACTAGTATTTTGTTGCACCACCTCTGGCTTTTATAACAGCTTGCAGTCTCTGAGGCATGGACTTAATGAGTGACAAACAGTACTCTTCATCAATCTGGCTCCAACTTTCTCTGATTGCTGTTGCCAGATCAGCTTTGCAGGTTGGAGCCTTGTCATGGACCATTTTCTTCAACTTCCACCAAAGATTTTCAATTGGATTAAGATCCGGACTATTTGCAGGCCATGACATTGACCCTATGTGTCTTTTTGCAAGGAATGTTTTCACAGTTTTTGCTCTATGGCAAGATGCATTATCATCTTGAAAAATGATTTCATCATCCCCAAACATCCCTCCAATTGATGGGATAAGAAAAGTGTCCAAAATATCAATGTAAACTTGTGCATTTATTGATGATGTAATGACAGCCATCTCCCCAGTGCCTTTACCTGACATGCAGCCCCATATCATCAATGACTGTGGAAATTTACATGTTCTCTTCAGGCAGTCATCTTTATAAATCTCATTGGAACAGCACCAAACAAAAGTTCCAGCATCATCACCTTGCCCAATTCAGATTCGAGACTCATCACTGAATATGCCTTTCATCCAGTCATCCACAGTCCACGATTGCTTTTCCTTAGCCCATTGTAACCTTGTTTTTTCTGTTTAGGTGTTAATGATGGCTTTCGTTTAGCTTTTCTGTATGTAAATCCCATTTCCTTTAGCGGTTTCTTACAGTTCGGTCACAGACGTTGACTCCAGTTTCCTCCCATTCGTTCCTCATTTGTTTTGTTGTGCATTTTCGGTTTTTGAGACATATTGCTTTAAGTTTTCTGTCTTGATGCTTTGATGTCTTCCTTGGTCTACCAGTATGTTTGCCTTTAACAACCTTCCCATGTTGTTTGTATTTGGTCCAGAGTTTAGACACAGCTGACTGTGAACAACCAACATCTTTTGCAACACTGCGTGATGATTTACCCTCTTTTAAGAGGTTGATAATCCTCTCCTTTGTTTCAATTGACATCTCTCGTGTTGGAGCCATGATTCATGTCAGTCCACTTGGTGCAACAGCTCTCCAAGGTGTGATCACTCCTTTTTAGATGCAGACTAACGAGCAGATCTGATTTGATGCAGGTGTTAGTTTTGGGAATGAGAATTTACAGGGTGATTCCATAATTTATTCCTCAGAATTGAGTGAGTCCATATTTTTTCCCCTCTGCTTGGTCTAAAAAAGTAACCGTTACTGACTGCCACAATTATTTTTCCTGATTTCTTATAGTGTTTCTTAAAGCCAGAAAGTTGCCATTTGAAATTACTTTAGTTTTGTGTCATGTCTGTGATCTGCTTTTTTTCTACAAAATTAAACAACTGAATGAACATCCTCCGAGGCCGGTGATTCCATAATTATTGCCAGGGGTTGTATACCTCCAAGAACTGCACTTGTTTGTCATAACTGCTTTTAAATTCTTATTGTATGAGGGTTAACTAAAAAGGTTGGAATGTTCTGTGTCAGGCAGCATCATGACTTTTCCACATAGTCACCTTCACTTTCCACACACTTGCGCCAAAGGTGGACAAGTTTTTGCACACAGTCCGTGAATAAATGTGTCTTCTCTCTCTGCACCAGTGACACACAACTGCTTGAATCTCAGCATCATGAATGTAACGTACCCCTTTAGGTGTTCTATCAGCTTGGGAAATTAGAAAAATGTCAGTGAGTGAGTGAGATCCGGACTGTCTGGTGGGTGTGGAACGATCACAAAAAATTTGATCCGCTGCAATGCATCCCGTGTTTGTTGACTCGTGTGTGGACGACTGTTGCTGTGCTGAAGAACTGTGTGTTTGCAGCTTTTGCAAAGTGTCCACAGTTTGGTCTGAGTTGACAGTGTTGCCATGATCCAAAAATTCCGTAATGAGTATGCCGTCACACCTGCACTTGATGCTGTGCACTTGCTGTCATGGGATGCCCGCTATAGACCTGGCCATGTAGACTCATCATGCTGGATTTTCACTTTCCAAACTCCTTGCTCACTTCCTGACTACTAACATCACACATAACATAGACAACACTCATTACCTCCGCCAACGGTTCGCCCCGTTTGTTTGTTGTTTGTGAACAGCCTGGAGCCCACAATTTTACATATATCATTATGACATTTTTACTGCAGATTCATATCCTGATAGGATATGACTGATTCAATTTTCAAGGTTAAAGGTCAAAGTCAGGAAAAATCCTTTAAAAATCTTTAACATTGAACAAATTTTCAAAAATTCATATTCTTTCATATTTGGAAGCATTATGTATGATGGTATTCTTTATCGACTGACAATGTTTGATCTGGATGGTCCCACCTAAAAATTTGTCTGCCCTGCCTTCACTGCGCATGCGTCATTTCTGTGCGTCAGCCGTGGTTCACGGATTATCACCTCCTTTCTGCTTCAAACTGCACTCCAGTCATCATCTGTCTCAGCGACAGATATCTGAAGCTTTTGTACAACAATCATTTCCACATAAGTTCTGCATTATTTCATAAAAACGGTGGGGGAAGCGATCAGAGCACAGCAGCCAGACGAGCTGCTGCTGTGTTCACTGCGCCTCTGGCATTTCAAAGCGTCAGTAGCGACTCACCGATTATCGCCTCATTTCTGCTTAAAACTGACTTTAGAATGATTTAAGAGGATTTACTGTGTCATCTGATGGTTAATAATCACATTATTCCCTTTGATGGCTTTGGGTGTAGAGAGTCAGTCTCGGACAGCTGCTGTGGTCCCAAATGACGCATGCGCAGTGAAAGCAGGGCAGAAATTTTTTTTTTAAATGTTAAAAATTTTAGGGGGGGGGGTTACTGTTCAGTCTGCCACACCGCATCTGATCCAGATTACAGATTTTGTGGCCATTTAAATTTAACATTGAAAACCCCATTTAATGTATATTTTACATTATATCTTAATCAAATGTACCCCAATCACTCTCATATTTGAAAGTGAGGTGCAGACTGACACTCACTCTCACCTGACTAAGTTTGATCTGGATCTGATCCAGATTGTGGATTTTGTGGACATTTGAATATAATATTGAAAAGCCAATTTGATGTACATTTTGCATTATATCTCAGTCAAAAGTGCCTCAATCACTCTCATTTGTGACAATGAGGCGCAAACTGGCACTCAGTGAACAGACTAAGTTTGACCGCATCTGATCCATAATGCAGATTTAGTGGATATTTGATTTTAACATTGAAAAGCCCTTTTGTTCTATATTTTGTATTATATTTTAACTTATGAAAAGCCATTTCTAACAGGACTTTGACCTTGAAAAATTTTCCAAGGTACAGTAGTGTTCAGAATAATAGTAGTGCTATGTGACTAAAAAGATTAATCCAGGTTTTGAGTATATTTCTTATTGTTACATGGGAAACAAGGTACCAGTAGATTCAGTAGATTCTCACAAATCCAACAAGACCAAGCATTCATGATATACACACTCTTAAGGCTATGAAATTGGGCTATTAGTAAAAAAAAAGTAGAAAAGGGGGTGTTCACAATAATATTAGTGTGGCATTCAGTCAGTGAGTTCGTCAATTTTGTGGAACAAACAGGTGTGAATCAGGTGTCCCCTATTTAAGGATGAAGCCAGCACCTGTTGAACATGCTTTTCTCTTTGAAAGCCTGATGAAAATGGGACATTCAAGACATTGTTCAGAAGAACAGCGTAGTTTGATTAAAAAGTTGATTGGAGAGGGGAAAACTTATACGCAGGTGCAAAAAATTATAGGCTGTTCATCTACAATGATCTCCAATGCTTTAAAATGGACAAACACACACACACACAAAACAGAGACGCGTGGAAGAAAACGGAAAACAACCATCAAAATGGATAGAAGAATAACCAGAATGGCAAAGGCTCACCCACTGATCAGCTCCAGGATGATCAAAGACAGTCTGGAGTTACCTGTAAGTGCTGTGACAGTTAGAAGACGCCTGTGTGAAGCTAATTTATTTGCAAGAATCCCCCGCAAAGTCCCTCTGTTAAATAAAAGACGTGGAGAAGAGGTTACAATTTGCCAAAGAACACATCAACTGGCCTAAAGAGAAATGGAGGAATATTTTTTGGACTGATGAGAGTAAAATTGTTCTTTTTGGGTCCAAGGGCCGCAGACAGTTTGTGAGACGACCCCCAAACTCTGAATTCAAGCCACAGTTCACAGTGAAGACAGTGAAGCATGGTGGTGCAAGCATCATGATATAGGCATGTTTCTCCTACTATAGTGTTGGGCCTATATATCGCATACCAGGTATCATGGATCAGTTTGGATATGTCAAAATACTTAAAGAGGTCATGTTGCCTTATGCTGAAGAGGACATGCCCTTGAAATGGGTGTTTCAACAAGACAATGACCCCAAGCACACTAGTAAACTGGCAAAATCTTGGTTCCAAACCAACAAAATTAATACCTTGCAGATGTGAAGAAATCATGAAAAACTGTGGTTATACAACTAAATACTAGTTTAGTGATTCACAGGATTGTTAAAAAAGCAGTTTGAACATAGTTTTGAGTTTGTAGTGTCAACAGCAGATGCTACTATTATTGTGAACACCCCCTTTTCTACTTTTTTTTGTTTGTTTTTACTAACAGCCCAATTTCATAGCCTTAAGAGTGTGCATATCATGAATGCTTGGTCTTGTTGGATTTGTGAGAATCTACTGAATCTACTGGTACCTTGTTTCCCCTGTAACAATAAGAAATATACTCAAAACCTGGATTAATCTTTTTAGTCACATAGCACTACTATTATTTTGAACACTACTGTAAAATATGTGGAATTGGAAACAAGTGTTGGTGGAGGTTTGTGCTCTATGAGCACGGTGCTCTACTTAGTCAGTGAATGCCCACAGCTGCACAGCCCTCCGCCTCAGGGAATTCAGTAACAGCACGCTGTTTCAAACACACGTTCCTGTGTCTTCCCATTTTATTTTTTACCAACTACTGTGCACATGTTACGTCAAAAGTGATTCTGCACATGCTTAAAATTGCAATAGTCAATAAGTAAAGGATTTTTCCCAGTTTCACTTCGATATCTTGTCTGTTGTTGAAATAATGGTTTTGGAGTCCGAACTTTTCAGCCGATCCTCATAAACACAAATCCATGGCAGCCTTGGTGGTCTAGGCTTTGGAAAATAAAATAAACTGGCCAACGACCTTATGTCAAGATACATTTAACTTCAACCACACCCGCTACTACAACCCCTGGCAAAAATTATGGAATCACCGGCCTTGGAGGATGTTCATTCAGTTGTTTAATTTTGAAGAAAAAAAGCAGATCACAGACATGACACAAAACTAAAGTCATTTCAAATGGCAACTTTCTGGCTTTAAGAAACACTATAAGAAATTAGGAAAAATAATTGTGGCAGTCAATAACGGATACTTTTTTTAGACCAAGCAGAGGGAAAAAAATACGGAATCACTCAATTCTGAGGAAAAATTATGGAATCATGAAAAACAAAAGAACGCTCCAACACATCACTAGTATTTTGTTGCACCACCTCTGGCTTTTATAACAGCTTGCAGTCTCTGAGGCATGGACTTAATGAGTGACAAACAGTACTCTTCATCAGTCTGGCTCCAACTTTCTCTGATTGCTGTTGCCAGATCAGCTTTGCAGGTTGGAGCCTTGTCATGGACCATTTTCTTCAACTTCCACCAAAGATTTTCAATTGGATTAAGATCCGGACTATTTGCAGGCCATGACATTGACCCTATGTGTCTTTTTGCAAGGAATGTTTTCAGTTTTTGCTCTATGGCAAGATGCATTATCATCTTGAAAAATGGTTTCATCATCCCCAAACATCCTTTCAATTGATGGGATAAGAAAAGTGTCCAACATATCAACGTAAACTTGTGCATTTATTGATGATGTAATGACAGCCATCTCCCCAGTGCCTTTACCTGACATGCAGCCCCATATCATCAATGACTGTGGAAATTTACATGTTCTCTTCAGGCAGTCATCTTTATAAATCTCATTGGAACAGCACCAAACAAAAGTTCCAGCATCATCACCTCGCCCAATGCAGATTTGAGATTCATCACTGAATATGACTTTCATCCAGTCATCCACAGTCCACGATTACTTTTCCTTAGCCCATTGTAACCTTGTTTTTTTCTGTTTAGGTGTTAATGATGGCTTTCTTTTAACTTTTCTGTATGTAAATCCCATTTCCTTTAGGCAGTCTCTTACAGTTCGGTCACAGACGTTGACTCCAGTTTCCTCCCATTCGTTCCTCATTTGTTTTGTTGTGCATTTTTGATTTTTGAGACATATTGCTTTAAGTTTTCTGTCTTGACGCTTTGATGTCTTCCTTGGTCTACCAGTATGTTTGCCTTTAACAACCTTCCCATGTTGTTTGTATTTGGTCCAGAGTTTAGACACAGCTGACTGTGAACAACCAACATCTTTTGCAACATTGCATGATGATTTATCCTCTTTTAAGAGTTTGATAATCCTCTCCTTTGTTTCAATTGACATCTCTCATGTTGGAGCCATGATTCATTATCAGTCCACTTGGTGCAACAGCTCTCCAAGGTGTGATCACTCCTTTTTAGATGCAGACTAACGAGCAGATATGATTTGATACAGGTGTTAGTTTTGGGGATGAAAATTTACAGGGTGATTCCATAATTTTTTCCTCAGAATTGAGTGATTCCATATTTTTTTCCCCTCTGCTTGGTCTAAAAAGTAACCGTTACTGACTGCCACAATTATTTTTCTTGATTTCTTATAGTGTTTCTTAACGCCAGAAAGTTGCCATTTGAAATGACTTTAGTTTTGTGTCATGTCTGTGATCTGCTTTTTTTCTACAAAATTAAACAACTGAATGAACATCCTCAGAGGCCAGTGATTCCATAATTATTGCCAGGGGTTGTAATTTCCAACATGTATGTGATGAAATTATTCTCTGCAACAATGTCCAGCAGGTGGCAGATGAGCCATATATGTAAAGTAAGCAACACCTGCTGCTCCTAATCTCCATTAGCCATCCTACAGATGGCAGACAGCATATGATGTGAGCAAAACACTTTTTTGGTCATCTGGTTAATCAGCATTTAATAATTTTGCCAAGAACATAACATTTATTATTTTTAAGGGGCAAAGATGGGCTCATTTTTCTATTTATTCAGTCACTGCATTTCAAAGCCTCAGAATAGTAGTTTGTCTACACTTCAGTTTGTTTCTGGCATTACATTAAGGTCACATAATCTGTCTTGTTAGCATGTTAATAAAGGCCGCCAGGTGTTAAAACTATTAAAGTCGATTTAAAAATACAAAGTGGCTACAGTATCGCATTTCTTTTTCCTGTATGAAACCACCGTGATCATCGCAAAATAAAGAGGGCATCGAAGCTGTACAGGAGGCAATTGCTGTTATTTCAAACTCAAAACGTAGGGGTAGAGTTTTGCATGAACCATGTTATCTATGGGTGCCGTAATAGTACAAATTTGCAGCTTGTGTACGGTACCATATCAATATCAAGCAACAGTCTTTAAAAAGTACCCTGGAGACACTGAAGCTATGAAATACTGTTCTATATTCCAATATTTATAAATATTAAGCACTAAAACCTAATCATGTTCACCTTTAACCCTGCCTAGTATCTTTTATGTTGTGTCTTGCATGTTATAAGAAAAATTTTTTAGTCATTTTGTTTTAAACATGGGTGATACAGCACAAAACAAACTGTGTGCTTTGTTTGTTTGTTTTAGTTCATTTGTTTATATTAATGATCACTTTGATTAAATAGAAAAAAATACATTTGTTGGTGGAAAGTACTATTTTAACATTTTTATTTTTTAAAAAACTGATAAAAAAAACAAAAACAAACAAACAAACAAACAAACAAAAAAACAAGAGTCATCAGTAGATGACGTATCCCCTGGTCCCCACAGATCAGTAATACAAAGTGTAGGGGGATCACCCAAGTACACGCTTATGCTAAATATAAATGAAATTTATAAACTGGTTCTTGAGATATCACTCTAAGAAAGGTGGCAATGACAATATCTTCAATATCTCGCTGTGACCTTGAAACTAACCCCAAGGTCACTGTAATTAACTGGTGTTGGGGGCTCACCCAAGTACACTGTTATGTTAAATATGAATGAAACTGGTCAACTGGTTCTTTAGATATCAAGCTAACAAGGGTGGCAACATCAATGTCTTGAATATCTCGCTGTGACCTTGAAATTGACTCTGAGGTCACCATAATAGACTGGTGTTGGGGGATCACCCAAGTACACCCTTATGCTAAATATTAATGAAAGTGGTCCACTGGTTCTTGAGATATCACGTTAACAAGCAAAAAAGGACAGACAGCCTTGCTGATTGTTGTATCCCCCCGTATTTCATACTGGGGGGATAAAAAGAACAAACATGTTATTTGGTGGGTGGCTAATACTTTGGCACAGTGCTTAACTTGTAGCAGAGTATTTTTTTTATATACATGCACGCAGCACACACACACGTTTTAACACGGAAAAACCACCTGTATTTAACTGCAAAAAGTAGATTTTTTTTAAATTGCAGAATTTGACTCATTTAAGCTTGTTTTATATGCATCTCTAATTTCAGACTGATTTTGGAGTGTCACCTTTTTAGTCCCTGACTGCACAATCACAAAACACTCGCACATTAACGTTTGACCCTGTATTTTGAAGAGGGACTTATTCATTCTAATTAAATCCACACCAACAGGCCTTTGAGCCTCAGAAATATATGAATGAAAAACGACTCCATTAAATAAATGACTTTGACCTTGCGTGGGATTCGGCTGGATTATGTGTGTGTTCTGACAAATCTCATCACAGTGATGGTCTTCAGAGACTGATAGATAACAGGCAGAAGAGAGACTTGTACTTACAGTGCATCTGGAAAGTATTCACAGTGCTTCACTTTTTTCACATTTTGTCATGTTACAACCTTATTCCAAAATGGAGCCAATTCATTTTTTCCCCCTCAAAATTCTGCACACAACACCCCATAACGACAATGTGGAAAAAAAGCTTGTTTCAATTTTTAAAATTGATATAAAAAAAAACACAAACAAACCCCTAAATAATTAAGAAATCATATATACATAAGGGCAATTCTATGGTAACGGAATTACAACAGCAGCAAAATCTGGACATATGGCATTTAACCACGACAGATTAGCTCAGATTGTAATTCCGTTACCGTCGAATCGCCCATAAGTATTCACACCCTTTGACCACAAAGCTCAAAATTGAGTTCAGGTGCATCCAGTTTCCACTGATCATGTTTCTACAGCTTAGCTGGAGTCCATCTGGGGTAAATTCAGTTGATTGGACATGATTTGGAAAGACACACAGCTGTCTACATATAAGGTCCTACAGTTGACAGTGCAAGTCAGAGGACAAACCAAACATGAAGTCCAAGGAATTGTCTGTAGACCTCTGAGACAGGATTGTCTTGAGGCACAAATCTTGGGAAGGGTACAGAAACATTTATGCTGGTTTGAATACCAAAGATACGTAGGTGCACCAAGCTTGTGGCATCATATTCAAGAAGACATGAGGCTGTAATTGCTGTCAAAGGTCCATCAACAAAGTATTGAGCAAAGGGTATGAATACTTACGTACAGGTGATTTCTTAGTTTACTTTAATACATTTGCAAAAATTTCCAAAAAACGTTTTTCATGTGGTCGTTACGGGGTGTTGTGAGTAGAATTTTGAGGGGGAAAATGTATTTACTCCATTTTGGAATAAGGCTGTGACATAAAATGTGGAAAAAGCACTGTGAATACTTTCTGGATGCACCGCACAAGTGCAAATCAATAAAAAGAGAGGCAAGGTCAGGAAAAATTTTACATGTCCGCCTGCATATTGAGCTCTCTATATCTGAGCTTTTGTTGCTGACGGCTGCAGTAGTAAATGATTAATGAGATTTTCTGAGGGATCAACACGAATGAACAGGTAGTGTTGTGGTGCGCACATGAAGCTACCTGCACAGGCTCATTTCCCTCAGTGAGAGGCATCATACATCTTCTGCACCAGGCGACATCAGCACCAATTTTCTCTGAAACATCCACTTTGATATCTTCACTCGTGTTGGAAAGAGTCCAGTGTCCTGCTAGCCTCAATGAAGATGCAGTTATGCGTTAGGCCCGCCTCCCACAACTCATTTTTGGCCACAATTTCTGTCCAAATTTCAAAATTAAGGAAATCAGGCCGTTTTTTTTATAGCTGCCAAAATACGTATAGTCACAAATTTTAAAAAATTTAAAGCATTTCCAATTCACAATGTTCTGCTGTGCTACTTTTACCACCATTTACACCTGATTTCAGGCCAATGATTGCTTTTTTTTATTCTTTTGAGAAAAAACAGGTAATGGTCACAAGCCTTTAATATTTAGTTCACATGAAAAGTAGCAGGATTTAGTGTCTCGTGGTAAGGCGGCAGACTGCTTTTATGTCTGCACTGCTCAACAATTGTTTCACTTCAGGTTTTTGTTTCTTTGTTCATGCAAATTGTTTGACTTCTCTTCTGATAACCAATATGCACAAACTCTCCAGTTCACAAAAATGAGTGTTTGCAAAACGTGCCAGCCCGCACACACAACTAGCAGACAGTATGTAGGGGAGTAACCAGCGATTCCTCTTCAGTCTTCTGGTGGTACTGCAAAATGCAAAAGACAAAGTACGTCCCTTCTGGGCTACTCCATCAATATGGCAGTGCAATATGACCGCCTCCATGCAGGGACCCACTCCCATGTAGATATAACAGGCTCATTGTAAGCTTCTGAAAGCACACCAATTTGTCATTTAAGACATTTCTACACTCATGAACAGGTGGTAATACATGCTACATTAGATTTATCCTAATAAATGCTCCCACATCCTACGTACTGGGCAGCACGGTGACTCAATGGTTAGCACTGTTGCCTCGCATCAAGAAGGTCATGAGATCGATTCCCACCTGTGGCCTTCCTGTATGGAGTTTGCATGTTCTCCCCATGTTTGTGTGGGTTCCCTCCAGATGCTCCAGCTTTCCTCCCACATCTAAACATATTATTCCATTAATAACAATAACAACAAAATAAATGAAGAAATAAATAAAATCTGCCCAGGTCTCCTTTGTAAAAGAGATCTCGATCTCAATGGGACTAACCTGGTTAAATAAAAATACTGCAGCTTTAAGCTCAGGTGAAAGACACCTTATTTTAACAATTTAAAATTCCTGTTATTTCACACTTCCACTTCAATAAGTAATTTAATCATTATTGTCAACAAATTGTGCAGCTGTTTTCCTGAAGCTGCTTTCGCTCATTCAGAGCCTCTTGACCAGAGCCTAACCCTTAAGTATTTGGACAAAGGCACAATTGTAATTTTTCCTCTGTACACCAACACACTGGAGTTAAGCAACCAAGATGTGCTTCTAGTGTTGATTTTTCACTTCGACAAACAAACTGCATCAATAATTTAGAAATTACAGACATTTCTACAGAATCCATCCATTTTCAGAAACCACAAGTAACTGGATAAATAAACAGCTCTAAATATAAGGACTATTGATACAAATCATCACTTTTATAGTCAACTTTCTTGAGTCTTCCTCTGTGCCACTTCACCATGCAGCTGTGACTGGTGACATAAACTTTAAACGGGTGGCTTCCCTCACTAGTCTCTTTCATACAGTAAGTTTTGCAGGAAGGCCTGATATTTGCCGTACTGTCTCTGCTCATTTCTTAATGATCGCTTTAACTGACTTCCAAAGGATATGCCACACTTGAAATCAACTCCAGACTTATTATACCTGCACCTTGGTGTGAAAGTAACCAGCAACTCACTGTGCAAAAAATGAGGGACCCAACAGAAACTGTACTTCCACCACTGTTTGGATGCAATCAGTCAAGTCTCTCTATGATCTGCCATCATCTCTAACGTGCTGTGTGGACAGATGAAGTGTCATAAACCTTGTCATTGTACAGATACGTATGGACCAAAATGTAGTACACACAGTGTTTTTTTCCTGATAGTGAAGTCACAGAGCTGCCTGTGAGACTGCTGCAGTGATGTACGTGTCATAAAACTGAGCACATGCTGATAAGGCTGCTGCTCCTCTGACACCAAGAGCTCACTGGAAATTTGTGGTACAATCTGTAATATATATCTTGGGTCAAACATTTCCCCCCACCATCCACACGCCCTATCACACAAAAACAAACTTGTTTTTTGTGCTACTCTGCAAAGATCACATCATGTCTGTGAAGGCAAGGTCAGCGGAGCTTTCCTCACCAACAGAATGATTGGTCAGTAGGAATGGTGTAATAAATGTTTTGGTAATCCAGATACTATTTATATTTGGAGTTGACTGAAATGTACCTATTTGTAGGTTATAACACGATATAACACACTTGTGACCGGCTGTGGGTCTCAGAAATTCCAATTTAAGCAGATTCTTACTAATTCAATAAAATAAGCTTGTTTGCATCACATCTCATAATGAAGCCCAACTCATGCAAAACCACATTATGCCAACCTGAATAAAACTGATAAACTGTGATACAACTCTTAGCACCCGGGACTTCACAGTTCACACTTCTACTGAAGCATGTCAGCAAAAAGAAAGAATCAAACTCAATCACGATCAAGAGAGAAATCTCAGGTCACACGTATGTTCTCATGAAGTGACAGTTGACTAATTTCAGAGTGTATCATCTATTTGTTCAAATGATGCATCACAGGAAAGGGTACTCTTAATACAGAGCTTTGAGAGAACAAAAAAAAATGTGCAACCTCCAACAAACATTTACCCTTTATCAAGAAATAAAATTCATATGAGGTCTCCATTATACCCATAAGGGCTGAAACTCCTGTTAACCGATCTCAAGGGGTCTGCAAAATTTCTCTGTCATTCCATGAAATCTGCTGCATACGGAGATCTGAACCTGAAATTCCAACAGATACAAGCGAAAACTGGTGAACCTCCTGTTTTGATGCATGTTGACAATTTTTAACACAGAAAATCCCCACAATAACAACAAAAAGACAGGCCTACTGTGTACTCTGGTGAATAAAATACTGGCAAGCTTGTAGGACTAATCATGTGCATGCTGGAGGATACTGTTGCCTGTGGAAGGAAATACACCCCTAAAACATTTGTTCCCAGTCACAGAACCTACTCTAAAATCTGTAATTTGATACTTCCCTTTGTAAGTCAAAATGGAAGAACATCTTATTTTATGCAGCCCACAGACATCAATCCAATGAAAACTTAATGTTGAAAAGAAAGGTTTACCTATTCAAATTGTACACTCTACACTCATTACTGATCTTCAGGCATTTAAATCACCAATTAAATAAATCAATAGAAAATACTTTAATTTGCAATGTCAAAGTGCTGCACTTTTTCCACATTTTATGTTACAGCCTTATTCCAAAACAAATTCTTTTTTTCTCCATTCAAAATTCCACTCACAACACCACATAACATAAAAAATGTTTTGGTTTTTTTTTGGGAAATTTTTGCAAATTTATTAAAAATAAAAAAATTAAAATCACATGTACATAATTATTCACACCCTTTGCTCAATACTTTGTTGATGCACCTTTGGCAGCAATTACACCCTCGCGTCTTCTTGAATATGATGCCACAAGCTTGGTGCACCTATCTTTGGGCAGTTGTGTCCATTCCTCTTTGCAGCAACTCTCAAGCTCCATCAGGTTGATGGGGAGCATTGGTGCACAGCCATTTTCAGATCTCTACAGAAATGTTCAATCAGACTCAGTTCTAGGCTCTGACTGGGCCACTCAAGGACATTCACAGAGTTGTCCTGAAGCCACTCCTTTGATATCTTGGCTGTGTGCTTTGGGTCATTGTCCTGCTGAAAGATGAACCGTCACCCCAGTCTGAGGTCAAGAGCGCTCTGGAGCAGGTTTTCTTCTAGGATGTCTTTGTACATTGCGGCATTCATCTTTCCCTCAATCCTGACTAGTCTCCTTACAGTATGATGCAGCCACCATGCTTCACTGTAGAGATGGTGCCCAGTTTTCTCCAAATATGATGCCTTGAATTCACACCAGAGTTCAATCTTTCTCTCATCAGGCCAGAGAATTTTGTTTCTCATGGTCTGAGACTCCTACAGGCGCCTTTTGGCAAACTCCAGGTGGGCTGCCATGTGACTTTTACTTAGGAGTGGCTTCTGTCTGGCCACTCTACCATACAGGCCTGATTGGTGGATTGCTGCAGAGATGGTTGTCCTTCTGGAAGGTTCTCCTCTCTCCACAGAAGAATTCTTGAGCTCAGACAGTGTGACCATAGGTTTCTTGGTCACTTCCCTGACTCAGGACCTTCTCCCTCAATCACTCAGTTTAGATGGGTGGCCAGCTCTAGGAAGAGTCCTGGGGGATCTGAAATTCTTTCATTCAAGGACGATGAAGGCCACTGTGCTCATTGAGACCTTCAAAGCAGCAAAAATGATTCTGTACCCTTCCCCAGATTTCTTCCTCGAGACAATGCTGTCTCTGAGGTTTACAGGCAATTCCTTTGACTTCATACTTGGTTTGTGCTCTGACGTGCACTGTGAACTTTGGGACCTTATATCATATCAAATCATATCCAATCAACTGAATTTACCCCAGATGGACTCTGATTAAGCTGCAGAAGCACCTCAAGGATGATCAATGGAAACAGGATGCACCTGAACTCAACTTTGAGCATCATGGCCAAAGGCTGTGAATAATTATGTACATGTATTTCATAATTTTTTTGTTTTTAATAAATTTGCAAAAATCTTAAAAAAAAAAAAAAAAAAAAAACTTTTTTCATATTGTCATAATGGCATGTAGAATTTTGAAGAAAAAAAACTTCATCCATTTTGGAATAAGGCTGTAACACAAAATGTGGAAGAAGTGAAGTCAATCAATTTTCAATCAATTTTTTTATATAGCGCCAAATCACAACAAACAGTTGCCCCAAGGCGCTTTATATTGTAAGGCAAGGCCATACAATAATTATGTAAAACCCCAACGGTCAAAACGACCCCCTGTGAGCAAGCACTTGGCTACAGTGGGAAGGAAAAACTCCCTTTTAACAGGAAGAAACCTCCAGCAGAACCAGGCTCAGGGAGGGGCAGTCTTCTGCTGGGACTGGTTGGGGCTGAGGGAGAGAACCAGGAAAAAGACATGCTGTGGAGGGGAGCAGAGATCAATCACTAATGATTAAATGCAGAGTGGTGCATACAGAGCAAAAGAGAAAGAAACAGTGCATCATGGGAACCCCCCAGCAGTCTACGTCTATAGCAGCATAACTAAGGGATGGTTCAGGGTCACCTGATCCAGCCCTAACTATAAGCTTTAGCAAAAAGGAAAGTTTTAAGCCTAATCTTAAAAGTAGAGAGGGTGTCTGTCTCCCTGATCTGAATTGGGAGCTGGTTCCACAGGAGAGGAGCCTGAAAGCTGAAGGCTCTGCCTCCCATTCTACTCTTACAAACCCTAGGAACTACAAGTAAGCCTGCAGTCTGAGAGCGAAGCGCTCTATTGGGGTGATATGGTACTACGAGGTCCCTAAGATAAGATGGGACCTGATTATTCAAAACCTTATAAGTAAGAAGAAGAATTTTAAATTCTATTCTAGAATTAACAGGAAGCCAATGAAGAGAGGCCAATATGGGTGAGATATGCTCTCTCCTTCTAGTCCCCGTCAGTACTCTAGCTGCAGCATTTTGAATTAACTGAAGGCTTTTTAGGGAACTTTTAGGACAACCTGATAATAATGAATTACAATAGTCCAGCCTAGAGGAAATAAATGCATGAATTAGTTTTTCAGCATCACTCTGAGACAAGACCTTTCTGATTTTAGAGATATTGCGTAAATGCAAAAAAGCAGTCCTACATATTTGTTTAATATACGCTTTGAATGACATATCCTGATCAAAAATGACTCCAAGATTTCTCACAGTATTACTAGAGGTCAGGGTAATGCCATCCAGAGTAAGGATCTGGTTAGACACCATGTTTCTAAGTGTTTTAAATACTTTTCAGATGCACCGTAAAATGTCATCATTTTTTACTTAGGTACCAGGGGCACCATGAGGAGTTATCGGTACTGCCACACTACAAGGACACACATGTTCTTATTTCAAAGCACTACATTTTTTTTCCTTTTTGAAATGTCTATTAGTTTTCTCAATGGATTACATATGAAAATTGTATTTTTATTTTGTAGAAATTATATATATATACATATATATATATATATATATATATGTTGTTGATTCAGAAGATTAGTTCGCTGTTCAGAAAAACACAGAAAGAAATGACAAAGAAAAATTCACAGCTACTATCATTTAAGTACTTCAGCAAGTTTAACCTCCCAAGGTCACAAACTCTTGAAATTAAATGGACTGTTGTACAGCACCGCTTCTCATGGCATAAAGCATATAAATCCCTACCACCTCAAAATAGCTCCCTCCTCTCTCACACACAGAACTTTGACTCAGGAAATTAATAGACCTGACTTGTATAAAATTCTTGATTTGTTCTTTAAAATGGCATTTAAACTTAATCCATTCTATATTATGGTATAAAACAGGTATTAAGTGGAAAAAGATTTATTTTGCCCCCCCCTCCCACAAGTACTTTATACACCAATCAGACTGAAAAAAAAATAGACTAATGTACATGAAATGCAGGAAATTTTAATATATACCACAATTACTTTCATGGAGACAGCATATGTGAATACTTTTAAAATGACTAATGCCAATATGATGACCACTGAGTTCAAAGGTATAATCCCACGGCTTGGGATTAGGTTATTTAGAACTGTAGAACAAGGGTCTGGGAACTTGTCAGTGAGCAGCACAAGCAAAACACAAAACCCAATCACGTTTCCATATAACAAAACAATGAACGGCTTCACCACCCAATTTCAATGACAAGTCTGTTTTGATGTAGTAATAGTTCGTGCCCACTTGCTCAGAGAAAACACGCAAAAACAACCTTTGTCCACTCACAAAGCTCTGCAATAGTTTATATAATCCTCCAGCAGTTAAACACAGGAGGAATATATATATATATACATACACATATATTTACTTCTCCTACAAGTCATTTTGATTAAAATATAAAACTTATTAAAGTGCTTTCTACTGACTCAAACACACAAGTTCTTGAAGATAGGAGGAATCGATATAGCATGTTTGAGACTTAAAAAATTCACTTATTTTCTGATTAGCTGTGTTCGTCAGTGCGTAAGGGGATGAATGCATGATTGCAATTAAACGGTTAACTGTGCGAGCACATCTGTGCCATTTGGAACATATAACATGCACAACTTGCATTTGTAGTCTGATTACAACCACTTCAGGTGTGAGGAAAGGTGAAGTCAACCCCGTCAAGTTCATACAATACATTTTTTAAAAAACAAACATTGGCGTCATCATAGCTGGAATATTTGATTTCTGTGCCAGAAATGTATACTAAATGGATATTTTACTAAAACATCAACTGCATCCTTTTCTTCTTTTTTTGTTAACTGCTGATTTGGGCAGGAAAATTCAAATTCTATTACAGAGACAGAATATATCCCGTGTTACATAGAATGTAATTAATATGACATTATGAGTGTTGAGGCTATGAATAAAACCCAAATGTGATGGAAGATGAAATATGGCAAAATGTGCAATGTGTGTAAACAAACCATCTTGTGAATGAACCCCACCCTTAAAGACATGAGGGCAATGAATCATGTTTTTTTTTCTTTTTTTTTTTTTGAGTAAAAGCTGATTAATAAGGAAATGAGATACAAGTACGTACAATAAAAGTTGAATCTTTCCCGTACTCATTCTGACAAAATCTGAAGATCTGACATGACGTTCACAAAGCACTGCTTTCTGTATTGCAGGACAGTCATAATCTTGCAGCATTACAGCTGGTGGGTATAAAAATATAGACTTTTGAAACCCTGAATATATGTTCATATATGTTATTTTCTGCAACAAAACAAAACACAATTTTGAGCTGTCCCACTCACTGTACACAGTCCGTTTCTGAATTCCCCCACCCACATCTAAAAACATGTTTGCATTACCCATAGGGGAAGAGGTTTATGCCCGCTTCCAACACCGAATGGAAATTAGAGTTGTCATTAACAGCCTACATCTGCCATTCCTTGTTAATACACTAAAAATCACCTCTGGGCTTGTGAAAGATTCTCGCAGAAAAGAGGAGCATGTTAGCGTGAGCGATGATATTACATTAACATGTCTTTGTGATGCCTGGCTATGTGCTGACTCTTCTCTGAGGGCCTCCTAAAGCCCTTGGTGCAGTAGTCGCAGCGGTGGGGGTAGTCCTTGGTGTGAATGGAGATGACATGGCGTTTGAAGCCAGAAGCGTCTGTACTGTTATACTCACAATACTGGCACTGATAAACCTTTCTACCGCTGTGCGTCTTCATGTGTTTCTTCAGCTCAGCGGGCTGACGGAAGCCTCGTCGGCAGCGCTTGCACTTGAAAGGCAAGTCCTTTGTGTGCAAGGACAGGATATGACGACTCAAAGTGAAGGTGTCAGGAGCGTTGAAGTTACAATGCCTGCACTGGTGCACCCTGTTGCCCTTGTGCGTCTCTGCGTGTTTCTTTAATTCTGAAGGCCTGTGAAATCCTTTCTCACACACATCACACTGATGGGGAAAGTCCTTGGTGTGAACTGAGATTATGTGTCGTTTCAGGTCACTGGAATTGGTGCTCTTGTGCTCACAGTGTGGGCACTGATGGGTCTTGTGGCCTTGCACTATTTCTATATGACGCTGGAGTTCCCGTGCATCAGCATAGGCCTGTGGGCAATGGCTGCACTTGAAAGGCAAATCTGCACCGTGCTTGCTTTTGATGTGAGTTTTTAGGTTGGATTGATCTGCACAACGAAAATCGCAGTGGGGGCAGTGGTAAGGCTTCTCACCTGTGTGGGTTCTCATGTGCTTCTTCAGCTCTGATGGATGACGGAAGCCTTTGGCACACTCTACACACACATGCGCAAAGTTCTTACTGTGCACAGCCAGCAGGTGGCGGTTGAGCAGGCCCTGTTCAGCTGTTTCATAATCACAGTACTTGCAGTGATGAAGCTTGGGCTCCCGGTCCTTGACAATGAGCTTGTCCGATCCCAGGGGACTGGACTCGTGGTAGCGTCGTGCATACTCTGTGTATTCAGGAGATCGCTCACTGTTGTGACTCAGTAGCTTGTGACTCTCCAGGTGGTTGTGGAAACTGATCTTCTTGTTGGTGGTGAAGTCGCAGTCTGTACACTGATACTTTTTCTTCAGCAGGTGGTCAGGATGGTTCTTCATATGGCATTTCAGGAAACCTCGTGAGCGAAACTTCTTTCCACAGATGTGGCAGGGATAGACAGTCAAAGGCATCCCATCTGGTCCAATAATAACAGCTGGAAAGCAAATGTATATGCAATGTTAAATTCTGAACAGCAGGCATAAATGCCAAGGGCCCCATCTTACACATGGCGCAAAGGAGCACATATCATCATTACTTTCCAATGAGACAATTGCTTTTTTAACGCATAGAGCCTATCTTGTGCAAATAACTCGAAATATTACACTCATCAGTGTGCCCACAGTGTATCAGTCCTGGGGTAAGTTGCTGTTGGGTGCAGCGCCAGTGCACTAACAAGGAAATAGAAAAACAAAACAACTGTACCATAGACCAATAAAAACCTGCTCAAAAGTTGCACGCAGAGTTTTTGTCATTTATACAGCACAATATTCAGACACACCTTACATTGGTGGGTTCACCATGTACATACACTCCACTTGTATATATAGGGGGTGCAGATATAGTGAAACTGAACTTACAACTAAAATGAATGTGCGTAAGCATTTAGAGTCCCTTGGCTGATGTCAAGTACAACACGATTAGTGAATGAATAGCAACATATTTTCTCATAGAATGCAGGTCAAGGCCAGCAATCATCAATCAGCCTCTGATCCATCCTACTCCAAAACAACAAAACAACAACAACAAAACAATGAACGTCCACTTTCCTATTCAACAGACATATTTATCACATGGACAGAAACAGGAGGACAGACAAGATTGTGACAATACTCCTTCAGCTGTCAGCCAAGGACAAAAAAGCAAATACAAATAAACAGTCGTGTGTGTGTGTGTGGTTTCCTTCCTCTCACAGTTTGCTGGCAGGGAGCATCAAGACAGTGCACATAGTGTGAAGTGGAAGAGATTGAGGATGTGTTGCAATGCTTCACCTCAAGCAACTGCATGAATGACTGCTACTCCTGCTCACACAGTTTGAAACTCGACACACAGAACTCTTAACACACTGCCAAGTTCTTCATCTAAGTATCAATATACTTTCTGATGATACTGATAATAAAAATTACATGACTAAATGCAACCACTTTGCACCCGACTCTGCACTCAGATCACGCCGCATGATAACAGCAAAGATGAGTTTGACGAAACCCATATGAAGGTGCACTGTGCACATTAGACTGTATGCTAGATAGAGCTCAAGATAGAGGCCCAAAATAGTTTAGTGTTAATTCACAAATTATTATATGTAAATGTCTGGTACAACAAAAGATGCTTGTTTTCTTTATGTCAATCACATTATCCAATAGCCCACTGGAATTTTAATGTCTTCATACCAGTCTGACACTGTCGAGTTTCTCCTTTCTTCTTCTTCTTGGCCTTGGCTTTGAGCGCACGGTTGGTGTTCAGCCCCTCCTGAATTTGCAAAAACTGTGTAGATGTTCCATTCTTCACTGCATCTACGCAGTTACCTATAGGCATTATTTCAAATCATATCAGCAGATTGGTTGCTAGCAATGCAAAACATGGCAACAATACTCATTTAAAAAATAAATGTGAGCCACTTTCAGGTCATAAAATGCAAAAATTGAGTAACTGTCTTGATGCAGGGAGTCATTTAAATCATCAAATCATCTCAGATGCCCCTTGTGTTTGGCTTTCACAAGGTTATGTTTACTGTGGTGAATGATTTTCTGCATGCAATGGATTCATACACCACAATGGTTTTAGTGCTTTTAATCTTAGTGCTGTGTTTGATACTGTGGATCATTGTGTTTCACTTGATAGGCTGAAAAATTACTTTGGGATTATGGAAGTGTCCTTGCTTGGTTAACGTCATACTTGTCCAGTCGTTCTTATTGTGTTGTGTATAATAACACTACCTCTGGCCTTGGTGAAATGAAATTTGAGGTTCCACATGGGTCTGTGTTAGGCCCCTTGCTTTTTTCACTTTATACAGCGCCCCTTGGGCATATTCTGCGGCATTACGGGATTGCCTTTCATTGCTACGCTGATGTTACTCAGTTGTACATGCTGATAACTGCTGGTAATCTTACCCATATAAAATCTTTAGAAGATTGCCTTGTATCTGTGAGAAGCTGGTTGTCCAGTAACTTCCTACTCTTAAATTCTGATAAGACTGAAATGATGGTTCTTGGTCCAGCCAGACATCGGCATCAATTTGACCTGTTGGCACTTAATTTGGGTTCGTGTGTTATACATCATACGGACGTGAGAAATCTTGGGGTACTTTTTGATCATATGTTATCCTTCGGCCCCCACATTAGAGATATTATGAGGACTGCCTTCTTCCATCTGCGAAACATAGTGAAGATTCGTCCCATCCTGTCTATGGCTGATGCCGAGACTTTGATACATGCATTTATTTCTTCCAGATTGGATTACTGTAATGCTTTATTTTCTGGTCTGCCGCAGTCTAGCATTCAGGGTCTTCAATTAGTGCAGAATGCTGCTGCCAGACTTTTGACACAAAGTAGAAAGTTTGACCACATTACACCCATTCTGGCATCTTCATTGGCTTCCGGTTTCTGCCAGATTGGATTTTAAAGTCCTGTTGCTGGTCTATAAAATTGTTTATGGACCAGCTCTTTCCTACCTGGCAGACTTGGTTAAGCCCTACGTACCTGCGCGGCCCTTGTGTTCGCAGGGCTTTTGTGTGTTCCAAGGGTGAATAAAAAGTCTGTGGGGTATAGACCCTTCTCCTACCGTGGCCCTACTCTTTGGAACGATCTACCTGCAGTTATTAGGCAGTCTGACACGGTGGAGACTTTTAAATCAAGACTGAAGACTCACTTTTTTAGACTGCCTTATCATTAATCTATTCTGTTTTATGTTTGCTTTGTAATTTCTTTTTATTCTACGGTGTTTTACCTTTTTATTGTGCCCTTTTAATTTTAAATTACTTTGTGTTGCCATAAATTGTGTGTTATGTGAAGCGCCTTGGGGCGACTATGTTGTGAGATGGCGTTATATAAATTAATAAATTGAAATTGATTAAATTGACCGTTTTATGACATCAAAGTCAAATTTCAGGCATCTTTATGCAAAATAAATACCTCAATGTTGAAGTTCAAATTTGCAGCAACATCATCCAAATTATATTAGAATGTAAAATACATATTGGATTCTTCACCCTCTTTAATATAACAACTGTCACTTTGGCAGCACTTTCTCTTCAGACAAATTAAACAATAGACAGAAGAACATTTGCAAGTAATGGAACATCCAGAATTTAGTTAAATCAATCATTAAAAAATATAAAGTCTCAGCTGAAGTGAACGCTCTTGTAGGTATCCCAATTTATCAAACACCAAATGGATGTAGAAGTGAATTATAGTGGAACCTCTGTTTTACAACAGCTCTTTTATGAACAAATAGGTTCACGAACATATTTTTTGAACGAAAAATGTGCCACTTTTTGAACAAAGTCTTGGTTCACAAACACCTCTGCCGCAGTAGGTGGCGGTAATGCACCGTGTTGGGTTGCAGTGCGCCAATAAACTCAAAAGAAGAAGCAGCAGAAGCAGAAGCAGCAGCAGCAGCAGCAAGAACATCTGTCTTCGTTTGTTTATTAAATCATATTTTTGGGGACTGCGCGGTGGTTCTCCTAATGGTTTATTTTGTTGTGGACATTAAAAGTTATGAGGCATGTATTCTTTCCAGTAATCATACATAAAGTGACGCTAACCAGCTTTTTTGAAACATGTTACAGGCATCCATTTCAAAATGAGCAAATATTTGCACAAAAACAAAGTATATCAGTTTGAACATTAAATATCTTGTCTTTGTCATATTTTCAATTGAATATAGGTTGAAGAGGATTTGCAAATCATTGTATCCAATGTCCCAACTTCATTGGAATTGGGGTTGTAGATTTAATTTTATTTAGATCATGTTTTAGACATTCATTGAAAAAAAATTAAATTTTTGGTATGAAGAAATGCTCAATGGCAAATGGACTGCATTTATATAGCACTTTTCCATCTGCATCAGACGCTCAAAGGGCTTTACAAATAATGCCTCACATTCACCCCGATGTGAGGGTGCTGCCATACAAGGCGCTCACTACACACCGGGAGCAATAGGGGATTAAAGACCTTGCCCAAGGGCCTTTAGTGATTTTTCCAGTCAGGCTGGGATTTGAACCGAGGATCTTCTGGTCTCAAGCCCAATGCCTTAATCACTAGACCATCACCTCCCCCAATGGTAAACAAAGCCAAAAAACAGAAATGGCACAAAAAATCTGCCCATGGTAGACGAAGCCACAAACCGGAAATGGCACAAAAATTCTTGCGAGCTCGCTCAATGGCAGCCAAAGCCACAGACTAGAAATGGCACAAAAAAAATCTTTGATGATATATATACAGATAGTGAAGAGCTTCGCTCATTAATGTCAGCGACATCGAACATATTATATAGATACAAACAACATGTAAAAGCCCAAAGGGGGGAATGCTTTTTGAAGGCACTACAGACCCAGTGGAGTCACTGATGAAGCCACCATGTTGACTGGAAAATGAGACCTCATCTCTACTCAATGCACAAACAGGCCTATCAGTGCAGGAACACAAAGCACAAGCACAGATCTGCACTTTCTTAAATATGCTGAACACCTAGATGGTGAGGCCAAGGAACAATAGATGCCACAAATCAAAGTTTGGAACTGAACCAGAGAGATTTTAGCTCGACCTGGAACTGCACACAGGCACTGATAAAAAAGTAAGACCCTGTCTGAAAGTAGACAAAGTCGTATAAAATCCAATCTGAAATGGGCAGATGTTAAATGCACCAAACTCAATATGCAATAGACCAGAACTGAACCAGACAAGAATGCCTAATGTGCAGTCCTTTAACAAGCTGTGGGCTTGTACTCAATAATCAGCAGCCTGATGTTAGAACTCCTAACTAATCTGTCAACACACTATACACCAAGAACAAAACAATCACATGTGAAGGATATGGCTTGAATGAGTTTTTGCTTCCACCTGTGTGTACAGAATGCACGCACACACTGGAATCCTGTGGACATATAATCATGAAACTACCGTGTCTCTCAATCTAGAAGGCTCAAAATTAGAGAACATAGAAGAACAGGATTAATGATTTACTCATCATATCAACCAAAACAGTTTTTGCCCACCAAAGATGTCTGCTGCACAAGGTCTTTAACTGTGTTTACTATCTCTACCTGTTGAACTAAAATCTTTCTACCAATTTAAAGCCAAAATAAACTGAGTCTACACAACAAAACAAACCAAAAAATTTTGATAAGGGAGGTAAACCAAAATACATACTAATGTCCTCATCATCGCTGTCATCCTCCTGTTCTTCTTCTTCCTTAGGATGGTTTTTGACAGCCATGTAGACCATCTTGTCACGGCCAACTCCCAGTCTGCCTGATGATGCAGCCTCAAGATCAGGATGGCCATTCTGATAATCATCCTCAGTTATAACCTCTGTTCCACCTGAAAATGGGTAAAAAAAATAAATAAAAATAAATAAATAAATAAATCCTTCACATGCCCCAGAACACAGAAGGATATATAATTTTTTTTTCCAACGTTATCAACAGTACTTATACACTGTCAGCAGATGAATAATGACTTAGACTAAAAGTCACTTGCCTAAATCATCATCTGCTTCAGCTTTAAAAATGTAGACTTTGATGACCTCCGAACAATCGTCATCTTTGGATTCTTTATCCTCCATTACCTCTGTACTGATTTCAAGGGGAGTGTCTCCTATATCCAGCTTTTCTCCCACTTCATCCACTACATTGACAGATATACCATAGGTTATCCAAAACTGCAAACTACTAATGATTAAAAATTTGAGGAGCTGTCTTACTCACATGAGATCATGAGGTAATCTTCAGAGCTACTTCTAGCATCATCCTCTTCATCTGTCTGCAGGGGAACAGCTTCAGTTGGCAGTTGCTGATGGATAATGGTCTCGGGATTTTCCTCTGCAACCATCAACCCTTCTGCAACAAGTTGGTGATCTAGGGTGTTGTCCGGGTGCTCAGAAAGCAGTTCAGCTACAAACACTTGGTCTGGCATCTCATCATGGTGGTGATTTGTGTCCTGGATGAGGTCTGAGGTTAGGACATGGTGGTGATGTGAGTCTAGAGCTTCCTCTATTGCAACCTCTGTGCCCAGAATATTCTCAGGCATGATTACACTATGTTCTGAGGTCACCATGTCTTCACTGCTCATGTCGTGGCTCTCTACTCCTTGAGACTGTAGACTTTCCACATCCACCTCAAGACCTTCAACCACCTCTGCTTCCAAACCCTCCACTTCCACTTCCTCCTCAAGGCCCTCAACAACATGAGCTTCCAGGCCCTCAACATCCACTTCAGTTTCCAGCCCCTCTACTTCGACTTCACCCTCCAGGCCCTCAACCACCTGAGCCTCTAGCTCTACCACCTGTGTCTGCAACCCTTCAACCACTTCTGCCTCCAAGTCCTCTACATCAGCATGTAAGCTTTCCACTACTTCAGTTTCCAATCCTTCAACGACATGAGTCTCCAGGCCTTCCACCTCAAGCCCGTGCTCCAGGAGGATGCCCTCGTCCGTCATCACATCAGAGAGAAGCATCCCCTCAGGTACAGAGACCACAATGTGCTCCCCATCAATGTGAGCTAGACCTCCCATACCTGCAACTGCAAACAAGGAAGAGGACAAAACAAAGGTGAGCTTTCAAAAACAGAATCACAAGCTACAGCCCACAGATTTACACAAAGACTACGGTAAAGAAGACATAGCAGCATGTGACAGGATCAAACAGGTGTTTCAGCTTCTTACCATTGGTATACAGGGACAATGCCAAAATAACAATAAACGTCACTGCCAATTATTTATTAACTGATCACATTAGCTGGTACTGAATATGCAATTTTGCTGCTGTCAGACAAAACAGCTTGAATTTTTGAGAATCACATTTTCAATAAAGCCTTTTGACATTTTATTTATTATGCTCACAGGGGGTCGTTTTGACCGTTGGGGTTTTACATAATTATTGTATGGCCTTGCCTTACAATATAAAGCGCCTTGGGGCAACTGTTTGTTGTGATTTGGCGCTATATAAAAAAATTGATTGATTGATTGATGTCAGTAACTGCTCACTGCAACCATAAAATAAAATGTAAGTATTGAGACCACATACTAAGTTCAGCAGAAATGTCCGGAGTCACTCTGCAGTTGCGTCACCTGTTCCTTTTCAAGAAACTGTATTAGATTAATGAACTCTGACATTTTTAATTATTTGCTTTGACTGGGTTCTTTAGCTGCAATAATTAGGTTGTGCTTTACATAACTGTCTTTCCCTGTACTGCACACAGAGCTGCATATGATGTAGATTTCAGTTACATTTATCAGGCGCAACATCTTCAAAATTATCTTCCAATTGGTATATACCCCTGTAATAAAATATGTAATCTACTGCAAACACCACACAAATACTCTTCTACATGCAAACACAGCTGTTTCTATTGAATTAAATGTCAATTTTGTATAAATATGAAAGCTTATTTCGAAGTTTATACTTTTTCTTCAACAAATAAAGAAAATGTTTCTTTTAAAGAGAAACTTGCAGAAGTGCAAACCAGAAAAATGTCAATTATAAACATCTCTAGTTGTAAAAATGAGTCCAACCAGCTATAAAAATGGATAACGGCTATGGCTGTCACAGTTCAGAGCAGATACGGATTTTTTAAGATACAGATTGGATTGTTTTTGGTTCAGCAAAAAAAGACAGCTTTCCATTTAAAAAATAAAAAAGAGCTTAATGAGCAATGAAAACATGGAACCTTTGCCTGTGGTCCTTATGAAAACAAGGTGTCCAATGTTTTACATAATATCTGAAAATAAAACACTTGAACTGTAAAAAAAATAAAATAATAATAATTATGGGAGAGTGGTGATTAAATGATCACAACAGCTGTATTACATAAGAGAAAATGCATAAAAATAGTTTATAAATTCAAACCAATCTGGCAGTGGCAGTTACTCAGTACAAAAGGCTACGCAAAGTCCCTCAGAAGTTTGCCGCAATCTCTCCACCAGGACTCCTGCAAAGAAGGAGGACCAACCTTTTTCTTCCCATTACTGTGCACCACTTGATATATGCTCTTGCTCTATGGCTGGGTTTCCCAAACTGTGATGCGTGTACCCATGGGGTTGCATAATACAAAATTTGTAATGGTGGATTGTTCATGTTTCTGTACATTTGGTCCAGGTAGTTGGGTTTCACACTGTTATGTTGCAGTTGGTCAAATTAACTTTTCATGACATAACCCCTGACATCATCTATGTCAGGGGTTCTCAACTTTTTCTACTTCAAGGCTCATCTGCTCATACTTGTAACAAATTGGGGCCCACTGAAAGAGATCCCAAATAATATTTACTATTGTATTCAATAATCTGTTGTAAAGTGTATTAATGGAATGCAACATCCCTACCTGTTACAGATGGGAGGCCAGGACTTAAATAAAAACAAAAAACAAAATAAGAACTAACTGTAATATGGATTGCAATTTCTACAGAACTTTAGTATTTTTATGTAAAACTCTTATTTTTTTCACTTCTATCCATATATCACAGCATCATCAGATCATTACCTTATCACACTGAGAGCAGAGTAAATTAGGGAGCATATTTTGGACAAATGATCATTATTTGCATTTGTCTGCTATGAACCTCCATATATTTAGATTAATTCCAGTCAACGTGCTCAACATTTTTTGTTTTTTTCTGTCTTATATTGCTGTTGCTGGACAGCACCTCTAAATATCAAACATTCTGTATTTGGACCGAGCAATAAGCAATTTCATAGCACTTGCTGCCAAAAAGGAAACATTTTCAGCTGCTGCAGCAACACACAAGATGGATGGTTTATCTTTAACAAGGAGAAAAGAAGTAGACTGGTGCAGTCACTGTGCTTTAATCATTCAAGCATTCATTTTCTATACTCGCTTATTCCAAGGGTCATGGGGAAGCTGGAACCCATCACAGCACTCACATGGCAAAAGGCGGGGTACACCGTGGTCTATTGCAGGGCACCTGCTTTAATCGAAGAAATTAATTAAATTATTAACCATTTCTTTTCTTCTTCTACCGTTTAATGGGTGACAATCGCACGCCTCTTTCGTGTAATTTGTCCAAAGGTATGAACTATTCAAAAAGTGTTTCCACACTGCAAACACAAAAGACCATGGTTCAATTTAATCTAGGCTGAGACCACATCTTTCTGTAGGACCTACTTTTGGTCCTTACGTTCACACCATGGTACGAGGCACCTGTCAGAACTACTACTTTGGCAGAATATGTGTAATCAGTTATTGCTTTTATTTGAAAGGCATTATGCATTTTTTGATAGGTGAGTAGTAGTTGCCTACTTGAGTTGATGAACATATGCATGCATATGTGAAAACAAAGAAAACTGCTTTATTTTTTTTTTTTACTTCCATTAGTAACCTGCAATACATAACTGTGTATAAATATCCACAACAGTTAGAAATGGTACAGGCTTCTGGTTCTATTGAAAAATATAATCTCAGAATTATTCATTCTCACTTTTAAAATAAATAAATAAATACTGCATTTTCCCAGAGTACAAGTTGCAACTGTCAAAAAATGCCTATTGAAGAGGAAAAAACATATACTGTGCAGTGGACTATAGATCACACCTTTTTCTGTGTTATGAGCTCTTTAGTTTGGGATTTTTTGCATTGTTGTTGTGCATTGTTTTTAACTGGCATTTATTTTTTTTATTATTGGGTTTACTTTGTTTAGTGCTTTGCAGCTGGTTTGCTCTGTGTAAGCCTGATCCTGTCAGATCTCAGAAGCTAAGGAGTGCAGGATCTGGTTAGTACTTAGATGGGAGACCTCTTCGGAACTCCAGCGGCTGTGTGTGTTTCTCCAGGTGACACTGGAGTTGCGTCAGGAAGGGCATCCAGCATAAAACTTGTGCCAAATACCAATGTGAATCTGGCTGTATTCGCTGTGGTAACCCCGAATAAAAAAACGGGAGAAGCCGAATGGACAACAACAACTTTGTTTAGTGCTCGGATTCTTGGGAAAGTTCTATATAAATAGTCATTACAATTACTGTTATTAAAATAGACCTGCATACCAAAAAATGACATATTTACACATAAGATCCTTCTGAATGTAGTAAAGTAAATCTGCAAGCCCAGATCTGTCATTCAACAGAGAAAACCTCATTTGAAAATGACAAATTTACAGCTAACATTTAGCCCTCCGCAAATTGTCCCTCTCATCATGGACGCTGCCGAGACGTCAGGGACAAGACCCTCTCCCAGCGTGCATTGCGCGTGCCAACTGTAATTTGTGGATTTATGTCAGTTTGCATCTGCACCTTTTTCTTGTCTTATACGGAAGGATCTACTTTTTAAAACTTCATATTGTCTTGCGGTACACTTGGTGAGTACACATTTCTTTTATTTGTGCTTGAAAATTATTTTTGTGGACTTTTTCATACGCCCGTTTGATTAAGTGGTGTCGCATTGAAAATCTACTGTCTTTCACCTCCGGTGTACCGTCGCGGGCTACGGAGGCGAGACCCGCAAAGAATTCAAGTCATTAAAAATATATAAACCTCTCTCAGCGGCCACGGAGCTCTGCAGTTTCGATTACCGAGACATGTGGCGCTGCGGATTTTGCAGCAAGAAGTCTGTCCTTGCGAGCAACAGGTGTCACTGCGCACACTGCATTAAAACGGCGAGCGTAGTCTCTGGACTTGTGCCAAGTTGGCTGCATCTCCATTCAGTAGACAGAGAGGTGGTGCTGGCTGCACAGCAGACACAGGGGTGTGAGTGCCGCGGCGGAATTTAACGAGCGCATGCACTCGGTAAGCGTATCGGGGGCAGTGAGAGCGAGGCGTCGGGAAATAATGTCGCCCGCTGTCGATGCCGCTGCTGATCTGATTCCCGGATCTGAGCAAGCAGAGCTGTATCTCACATTCATTGCAGCTTACTTTTGGATGTTGAAACCAGGATGTGTATAACAGTAACATTACTAAGAGATAAAATCAATTTCAATGCGGGATCGGACTGAAGGCGGGAACGCGTCGTCTTGTCACCGACGTCATGGAAATGATCCGGATATACAAACTGTTTTCACAGAGGGCTAAATGTTAGCTGCAAATTTGTCATTTTTAAATGAGTATTTCTCCACTGAATTACAAATTTGGGCTTACAGATTTACTTTACTGCATTCACAAGGGTCTTATAAATACATATCAGCTATTTCTTTTCTGAAATCTGACCATATTTATTCCAATGCAGGTCTCCTTTAATAAACTTGTGAATTTTCGGTATATAAGTCGCACCGGAGTATAAGTCGCAGGCCTAAAAAAAACAAAAACAAAAAGCAACATACTCTGGAAAATACAGTAAATAAAAAAATGAACTAACTGAAACTAGTTAAAAATTGATGTGGTGAACTATGAACATGAAGTTACGAGTTCTAATGTATGTGAACTTTGAGCTAATTCTTGCACAACACTGGTTATTGTTATGGGTGGGGCAATGGCGGCAACGGGTGCACTGACCTACAACCCCTGGCAAAAATTATGGAATCACCAGCCTCGGAGGATGTTCATTCAGTTGTTTAATTTTGTAGAAAAAAAAGCAGATCACAGACATGACACAAAACTAAAGTCATTTCAAATGGCAACTTTCTGGCTTTAAGAAACACTATAAGAAATCAGGAAAAAAAAATTGTGGCAGTCAGTAATGGTTACTTTTTTAGACCAAGCAGCGGGAAAAAAATATGGAATCACTCAATTCTGAGGAAAAAATGATGGAATCATGAAAAACAAAAGCACGCTCCAACACATCACTAGTATTTTGTTGCACCACCTCTGGCTTTTATAACAGCTTGCAGTCTCTGAGGCATGAACTTAATGAATGAAACAGTACTCTTCATCAATCTGGCTCCAACTTTCTCTGACTGCTGTTGCCAGATCAGCTTTGGAGGTTGGAGCCTTGTCATGGACCATTTTCTTCAACTTCCACCAAAGATTTTCAATTGGATTAAGATCTGGACTATTTGCAGGCCATGACAATGACCCTATGTGTCTTTTTGCAAGGAATGTTTTCACAGTTTTTGCTCTATGGCAAGATGCATTATCATCTTGAAAAATGATTTCATCATCCCCAAACATCCTTTCAATTGATGGGATAAGAAAAGTGTCCAAAATATCAACGTAAACTTGTGCATTTATTGATGATGTAATGACAGCCATCTCCCCAGTGCCTTTACCTGACATGCAGCACCATATCATCAATGACTGTGGAAATTTACATGTTCTCTTCAGTCAGTCATCTTTATAAACCTCATTGGAACGGCACCAAACAAAAGTTCCAGCATCATCACCTTGCCCAATGCAGATTCGAGATTCATCACTGAATATGACTTTCATCCAGTCATCCACAGTCCACGATTGCTTTTCCTTAGCCCATTGTAACCTTGTTTTTTTCTGTTTAGGTGTTAATGATGGCTTTCGTTTAGCTTTTCTGTATGTAAATCCCATTTCCTTTAGGTGGTTTCTTACAGTTCGGTCACAGACGTTGACTCCAGTTTCCTCCCATTCATTCCTCATTTGTTTTGTTGTGCATTTTCGATTTTTGAGACATATTGCTTTAAGTTTTCTGTCTTGACACTTTGATGTCTTCCTTGGTCTACCAGTATGTTTGCCTTTAACAACCTTCCCATGTCGTTTGTATTTGGTCCAGAGTTTAGACACAGCTGACTGTGAACAACCAACATCTTTTGCAACATTGTGTGATGATTTACCGTCTTTTAAGAGTTTGATAATCCTCTCCTTTGTTTCAATTGACATCTCTCGTGTTGGAGCCATGATTCATGTCAGTCCACTTGGTGCAGCAGCTCTCCAAGGTGTGATCACTCCTTTTTAGATGCAGACTAATGAGCAGATCTGATTTGATGCAGGTGTTAGTTTTGGGGATGAAAATTTACAGGGTGATTCCATAATTTATTCCTCAGAATTGAGTGAGTCCATATTTTTTTCCTCTGCTTGGTCTAAAAAAGTAACCGTCACTGACTGCCACAATTATTTTTCCTGATTTCCTATAGTGTTTCTTAAAGCCAGAAAGTTGCCATTTGAAATGACTTTAGTTTTGTGTCATGTCTGTGATGTGCTTTTTTTCTACAAAATTAAACAACTGAATGAACATCCTCTGAGGCGGGTGATTCCATAATTATTGCCAGAGGTTGTAGTCAGGATGTACACAGGGGTGCTTGACCTGAAACGTTTGGGAACCACTGCTCTATGGCAATGGTTCCCTTTTTAATGTCACCGACACTGAACTGACTACCCACCAAAGTCTTGCATGATCATAGCATGAGGCATCTTCAGCTCTTGTGTGTGTAGCTCCAACACCCCTCCACCTTGGTCCATGTCTTTACTCAAGAAAGAAAAAATAAAAATGTAAATGACTGAAAATTTAAATATACAATGTTGTAGCCTTGTTTTGTGGAATACCTAAAACAAAAGTGAATGCAACAGTTCATGTTAAATTGGCCAATACTGAAAGCATACCTTCACATTTGTTGACAAGACCACTAGTATAAAAATAACCGGGAATATTTTGTCGTTCCTTCCATCAAGGTAATCAATCCCTCTGACAAAGAAAAAGAAAAAAAAAATTAATATACATAACAGTGTACTGATTTTGTTTTTTTTATAAATAAGCAAAAATGCAATGAATACCATATCAGCTTGCAGACCTGTCAAGTGCTTTTATGCCCCCGTTTACACTGTACTGAGACCTATATAAGACGTACAAGATCATGACATTTTGTCAATTCTCACAAGTCTTTGCTGGTCTCTGTTGTGATCGGTTATTTGCCTTTACACCAAGCCTGCATTGTGACTGAATTGTGTCAGTGAAAAATATGTCAATATCCGCAATCATTGATGCAACCACACGCAGAGTCAATTGAGCGTGTATTACAGCTCATAGGGTCAAGTTGAGAGTGAGCTGAGACATGACATTTTATCAAGATTGATTATGAGACCGTTGTATCTGTTAACTGGTTGCACCATTTGTGCGAGTGTTTTAAACAATTTAATACACTCGCACACCTGTTGGAGACTGATGGGGAGTGATGGCGGCCAAGAGGGATCTTTTTTCAGACCATGAAGACCCCATTGTGACCAGCCTGCAATGCCAGTGGGAGTCACTGAGAGCGATGGCGAGGAGAGGCCATTTTTTGATCACAACTTGGTCGTGGACTCGGTGTAAACGGGGTGTTATGAAGATTAAGAATTTAGAACAATTTTAGACAGTTTCTCAAATGAAACAAAGCAAACGGCTTCCAAAATTACATTAATGTGTGATAAACAAATGTGCATATGAACAGTAAAGGAGTAAAGCCACCTAGGGCGAGAAGCATATATGACACGCCCGACACAGGTTTTTCATGATGCACCCTGACATGTTTGCCTCGCAGACGTGTCATAATTAGGTGGCAGTGTGTCAGAATTTGACATAAGTTCATGACAGGGCACTGTGTTTCTCAAGCAAATTTTTAAGCCATTTAAAAGCTTTTATTACCACAGCAGAATTGGCAACAATGACATTGTTCATTATGGTTGAACTCATAGCATATAGTCTGGTCCAGGTCTGAGCGTGTTATGCCTGCAAAGTACAGTTTGCCTGACTATTGTGAGCACTCTGGGTGGCCAGACTTACAGGTGTTCTGTGGTGTGGTGTATCTGGGACCACGACCCAGACCAAATGGGAAAAAGATAAAATAAAATACAAATGTGACCAGTTTTCCATGGAGTACACACTTGTTACCAATTAAAAAGATGCTTTATATTAAGCTGCCTAAATTGACAGATTTCCAAAAGGAGTGTTTCTGTGGCACCATCCAGTTGCAGTCTTGCAGGCTTCACGATACACCCTCTTTACAAGAATGAATGAAACAAAAGCCTTACCTGAAAATAATGCCAACTTTACCCCTACGCTTAAAAAGGGAACAGATTTATTGTAATATTGTAGTGCGCACTTTATGCCAGAGGCATTTTCAGAATAGCTTTGCATTCTAGTGCCCGAGACAGTTCTAGAGTTCAAACGCAGTCTTTATGCAATTTCTTCAATCTTCATGAAAGAATGCATAAACTATAAACTCCCAAGCACAGGGCTGGGCTGTAGAAGAGCGACTCAAACTTGTGTCCATGTAAAGTAAAAAAAAATAACCTCTTAATTGAATTGAATTTTTATTTGCTGGTATTTATTTTTTCAACAGACCCTGAAAGTCAGGTCAGATTAGATCAGGATGTACAGCTGATGCCCCTTGTTGCCGCATCCACCATGCTACCTCAGGTCCTGGACAGCAACTACTCAAGCAGACAAATTTATACAGAACCCATTCTCTTGACTGTTTTAGATGTGTAGTTTTAAGTTGTAATTGTTTTCTTTTTGTTTTGTTGTTTTTTAGATGCAGTAAAACGTCATCGTATAAACCGATGTCGCAGACCATACGGTCCCCCCTAAAAATCAGTCTGCCCTGACTTCACCGCACGTGTCATTAGCTGCGGTTCACCGATTATCACCTCTTTCTGCTTCAAACTGCACTCTAGTCATCATCTAGCTCAGCAACAGATATCTGAAGCTTTTGTACGAGGTCTGTTAGAAAACTATCCGACCTTTTTATTTTTTTAAAAAACTATATGGATTTGAATCATGTGAGCTTGCATCAGCCAAGTTTGAACCAAGCTTGGCCATTGACAGGCTGAAACAACCAGATCATTTCCAAAGTGAAGGCTGTGTTGATCCGGGACATCGTCTGACTACCAGAGAAATTACAGAAGAGGTGTACATCAGCACTTTTGCGGCACATTCCACTGTTACAGGAGATTTTGTAATGAAAGACGTGCGGAGGAATTCGCGCGTCGGCACGGAGCTGCAATGGCGCACAACAAAAAGCACGTCCGTGTTGGAAGTCTCACAGGACAAGTTGTGACATACCCAGCTGTTACACAATTTCTCGGATACTCACTCGACTGAAAAGCCACCGAAAAGCCGTCTGAATCTTCCGAATGGTTTCCACCTGGCTGTCTCTCACAGTTTCTGGAAAAATTTGATTCAGCGCTGCTCCAATTGCTCAGCCATTTCCCTGACAATGAAAATCCAACGAGGGGGGTGGACCAGTGTTCACTCAAAGCCTGCCCACAGGCGAATGACGCAACCGACAAGCGTAAAAAACTCACGCATGCACACGAAGGTTCAAGCTTGGCTGATGCAAGTGCACATGATTCAAATCCATATAGTTTTTTTAAAAAATAAAAAGGTCGGATAGTTTTCTAACAGACCTCGTACAACAATCACTTCCACATAAATTCAGCATTATTTCATCATAAAAGACGGAGAAAGTGATCAGAGCGCCAAAGCTACACGAGCTGCTAGCAGATGCGTTCACTGTGCATCGGTCATTTCAAAGCGTCATGGAGTATCACCTCGTTTCTGCTTAAAACTGACTTAAGAATGAGTTAAGAGGTTTTACCTTGTCATCTGATGGTTATTAATCCCATTTGATCGCTTTGGGTGAAGAGACTCTGTCTTAGATGAGCGGCTGACCTCCGAAATGACGCATGCGCAGTGGAGGCAGGGTGGACCAATTTTTAGGGGTGGACCGTTCGGTCTGCGACACCGGATATTCGCACTCACCGGACCAAAGAAAAAGTCCTAATGCTTTTGTATGGTTTTACATGTAATAAACACCGTATATACCAGATTTTGATTAATGGATTTGCTCTCACATCGGAAAAAACGTCCTGTCCAACCGCAATGCATTTCCATTAAAAACCCCTTGCATTATATCGGACAGAGGAGTTTGGACGTGTCAGTAACAGAGGTATGAAATTAAGTTCAGCACTGACACTTGCCGATTCGAGGAAAGTGGGTACCGTATTTGGTCAGGGTACCGTATTCATGGTCAGGCATTTAATCAAGGAAATATGCAAGTTTAATTGGTGCTGCAGATTCCTTGTAGATTGTTTGGTGCAACCTGACTGTAACGCCACGTTCACACCGGACTCACGCGATGCCACAAATTCGCATCCCTCACCTGGTGGATGCGCCACCATCGCCCGTTGTGTCACTCTGCTTGAGCCGCGTTCACACCGGATGCCACAAATTCATCATTTGTTGCAGAAGCTGAGTGTAGATGACGGCCGCTTTCAGAGGTACTTCCGCCATCACATTTTGAACGATTTTTCCCTTATCCGCTGGACTATTATGGTTACTTCAATTTTTTTCTGAGACTATATACAATTCCAACCAGGCTTGGGGAGTAATGGAATACATGTAACGGCGTTACGTAATTAGGATACAAAAAAAGTAACTGTATTCCGCTACAGTTACAGAAAAAAAGACGTATTCAGATTACAGGTATATTTAGTAAAAATGGGGATTACTTCGCAGGATTACAATTTTAATGCATTTTATGATATTATCCAGGGTTCTAGCTAACGCAAACTTGCGTTACGGCCCGTTACGCTATAATTTTGGACCGTTACGCTTATTTTGGATCGTTACGATTTTCAATACAGCGTCTGTAATCAACCGTTTCTGCAGCGCGACTCCAGTTTGAAGCGTGAATCGAAGCAATGCTTCGATTCAATGGCTTGTGGCTCTTTGATTCGCTGCTCTTCAGAAGCGGTAAGTCCGCTTTTTCACCCCTCTGAAAGCCATTATATCATGAGTCACTTTTGTGTGGATTAAAGTCACTAACTGGGACTCTGGTTTTGTTGCAGTCGAGAAACAAGAATCGGTCTCTGTTTTGTCACAGCTTCAAATGCTGTGCGGCTCTCTGACTCCGCTCGGAATTAATAACTTCAAAACAAATCGCCGCTTTAAATAAAATGACACCTCTTACAAACATTGCAATACAGACAATAAACTACAATTGACTAAAACGTTTTTTCCTCCCAAAATGACACGTGTTGCATTCTTTATAAACCTGACCTGCAGCACATATGTATGGAAATACATTCATGCCAATAATAATGTCTGAAAGGAAATGCTTTTGACAAAAACTAACAGATTTTATTTCTGTTTATGTCCAGAGATCAAGGATCCACCATGTAGAGTTTATTATGTCCAGAGTTTAAGGATCCAGTAACCAATTTCATATTTATTTACTTTAAGACTCAATAAAATGTTGTTCAATTTCAATTTAATCAGCTTATAAAGCGCCAAATTACAACAAAAGCCATCTCAAGGTGCATCACACAGAACAGTTCAACTTAAAAAATTAAAATAAATAAATAAAAAAAAATCTAATACCTAATTAAAAACAGAAGTAAAAGAATAAAACATAATAAAATAAAAACTACTCATAAGAAAGAGAATAAAAATAGGTTTTAAGTCTTGACTTAAAAATGTCCACGGACTCCGACTGCCTCACTGAGGGCCATGTACTGGCTAACCCAGAATGAGATTGCCCACTCAACAAACTTCCCCAGCCTTCTGGACATGATGAAGGGACTTGGGCTGTCGTACCTGGCTTTTCCCCTTTGGGTACCCCTAGAATGGCCAATTTTTAGCTTAAATTCTCAAAAGCTGCCCCCCTTCCGCACCCCCCCCAGGTCGCTTCGCTCCATCGACATTACCACTACGCTAAAATTTTATCCTAGCTAGAACCCTGTTATCTGTATATAATGTTTATTTTTTCTTTGAAACAAAAACGTCCCTTCACGAACAGCGACATGTCTCCTAACCGGGCAAAATATTGACGAAGTACCCGGATGTTAATGCATTTTCAATGGAGATCCATGACTGGACACACTCAGAAAAATGCTCGCAAAATACGTGTTAAAAAATGCCATTTTGACCTGGATATTGAGCCAGTAAAATTAAATTACATTAAATTATGTCAGGAAAGTATTAAACTTACTCTGACACACACACATTCCAAAATATTAGTGTTGAAAGTTACACGGATCTGCGCTGTTCAAGCTGCTGAGCTGAGGCGTCCTGCAGCTGCTGTTCAACACAGCTCCTAAAACCATTACATTTATATACATATTATATTTTTACACAATTATCCTATATTGACCGAGTTTCATTCATGAAGTCAGTGGTGTGTGTACACATCTCTATGTGTGGGGAATTAAAATGGCGATCATGCCTCCTTACTGACAGTATTTACTTAATGGTTTTCATTATGCTGTTGAAAGTTCAATAAGTGGACTGATATGTTAAACATGGTACTGAACAAGTAGTAGACTTTTTTGTTTTGTATATTGTTCTGCAAGCCACTTTTAATTACAAATTCATCCGCACATGCCTGAGTTTTCATTATCCTTCATTTGTTTGGCATTTTTTGTTGAACATTTAGCAGGTGAACACTGGGTGTGTTTAAAACAATATTGTGGTGCTCTTAATTCATAATGTGAAGTAAAACAGAACATGCCATGTAAAAGAAACAGTTTTATTTTTGCTTAATAAACTGTACTATGTAGTCAAGACTATTTCTATTTAGTTTCTTTTGTCTGTATTAGCATATTTGATATTGGAGTAATCCAGAAGTAATTGAAAGTAATCAATATACATTACTTTAATATTATGGTACTTGGATTACGTTACTGATTACATTTTTCAACAGGTAACGAGTAACTGTATCGGAATACATTTTTAAAGTAACCCTCCCAACCCTGATCCCAACAAAACTAATTATAGTGACATGCCAGTGAGCACCCTCTAAATGCATTCATATCTTTCCTTGTGCACCCAAAAGCCAAACACATTTATATGCTCACACTGCTATATGTTTGCATAACTTCTGACTGATACAAAGAGAATGACAGTTAATCAAACAATCCAGAGGCTTTTTGTATGCTGACGTGCACCTCTGCCAATCTGTAAGAGTGTTTTCTCAGCAGCATGATCTGGGCTTGAACTGCAACCAAATAGAGAAACCTGACAGTTTGACGTTTACATCACATTATCAAGAAAGGCAGATGACTTTTAACACATAAAAAGAAGATGATAAGCTATGCTAACATGCTGAAAACTCCTGGGACCTCATTTACTAAGCATCTGTATGCAGATTTGTGCTTAAACTGTGTGCACAAACATTTCTAAGCAAAGTATGGAATATATCAACTTAGACTTAGAAATGCATATAAATGCAAGCAAGGCTCTCTCACACACACACACACCTACCTTATGGCGCATGCATACATTTTTTCTTGTCTGCAGCTCATGGCAGTTGCAAGCACCAAGCCAAAGAATGCAAATGTACTGCACCTCCATCGAATTTTCACGACAGAATAACTTGAGGCAGGAGCTTGTGATGGAAGCTTTGGACATGCGGTAGCTCATTCAGGCTTTCCTGGCCAAACACATCACTCCTGTAATTTCTCATACTTCGTATTCTACTGATATGGGCCTCTCTGATTTTTGGATGTTTAAAACTACACTAAAAGGGCCTCAATTTGAGTTGCGAGAAAACTTCATGCGGAACACGATGGCCCCCGCTGGACACCATTCCAAAGAGGACTTCCAGAAATGCTTCTGTCAATGGCAGAACCACTGAGAGAAGTGTGTGTGAGACAGTAGAGAGTCTGCAGAATCACAGGAGTGTTCTGTTTGGCCAGAAAAAGCCTGAATCAGCTAACAGAAAGAGCAGCGGTGGGACTTCCAGATGCAGTTGCTTCTCTCCCGTAGTCAGCTGCTTCAGTATGAATTTTGCCTGCAACCTCCGCATCCCAAAATCTTCCATTAAAATGGAAACTGTGTTAATGCCCATGGCCTCCACAAGTTCTTGTATGGTGACGGGACAGTCATCCATGACCAATGTCCATATTCTGTCAATCACTTGGTCATTTCAGCTTTTGGATGCCCTCAATTCTTTTCATAATCAAAATCTGACAGAGAATGCTGGCTTGGTGCCTGTGTGTGACATGTGCTGCAGACTAGAAAAAAATTAATGCATGCACGCACAAGAAGATTCCCTATACCTCTTTACCAAATGACATCTCACATGCTGCATTTGTTCCTGTAAGAAAAAAATAAGGCTGGATGCACCTTTTATGTCAAGTTAGAAACAGTTTTATGGTAGGTGTTGTAGTGAGCATGTTAAAGCTTCTTAAAGTTTCTTAAAATGATGTGTGATTTTGTTGACTAAATTAAGAAACAACATGACACCACAAGTGAATGTTCTTCAACCATGGTACGGTTCAAAATGGCCGTTGGACAGGTTGGTGCCAGTTAGTGGTATGATACAAGTTGATTTTCTTTGCTCCCTTACCCATTATTCTGGTGAGGAACACAAGAAACAAAGGGATGTTGTTATTATGTATGGTTAATTGACAGCATTTCTGAATGCCAATAACCATGAACATGCATGAGCACATGCTTAGGATTCACCAACAGCTCATAATGATGTGCACATAAATGCTGCCTGACCTGTTTGATATATACAGATTTTTTTTTTTGTACACATACTAGTTTGTTCATACAGCAGCATTGACAGTTGTATGCAAACGTTTGGACACCCCTGATAATTTTCATGATTTTCCTTTATAAATCACTGGTTGTCTGGATCAGAAATTTCAGTTAAATATATCATATAGTAGACAAACACTGATATTTGAAAAGTGAAATTAAGTTTCTAGTATTTACAAAAAATATGCAGTAATTATTTAAACAAAATTGGGCACGTGCATAAATTTGGGCACCCTTGTCATTTTATTGATTTGAATACCTTTAGCACTAATTATTGGAACACAAAATTGGTTTGGTAAGCTCAATGACCCTTGACCTCGTTACACAGGTGAATCCAGTCATGAGAAAGGGTATTTAATAGGGATGTCCCGATCAGTGTTTTTTTTTGGCCCTGATCCGATTCCGAGTCATCTGATTTTGAGTATCTGCCGATACTGAGTCCCGACCCGATACTTTAAAAAACTGAATGAACAATAAACAAATGCTAAATATATAATATTTTCATTTTAATCACCTTATTTTATTATTTATCACTTAAACAGTGCACTTATCCTTGAGGTAGCTTGAACAATCAAGTAATAATCTAACAGACATAAAAAAAAACAAATTTCCATGTTATTTTATTTGTCTAAAATAAACGTCCAAGGTTCATTATGTTAAAAAAGAAATGATCTAATCTGAAATAACAGGTGGTTTTAATTTACAGATGAAAGGTTTCTAAGGAACCATTTATGGATTTAGCTATTTTAATTACAAGTGTTCTAAACTTTTTTTTTAACAGTAATCAGAAATTTTGAGGTAACAAATAACAAAAAAACATTTCCAAAGATTTTTCTTCAGAAAACTGCTCTATAAATGAGCAGTCCTGTGACACGTTTCTGTTTTGTACAGATCAGTGGTTTCTGCCACTAGTCTTCCGTGTTTTGGCCTGAGGCGTCATTCCTATTGGACAGCACGAAGCTACGTCACAGCTCAGAGCGCCAAAAGTTGGATTGGGTTGAACTTATGTGTTTTCTTTTGTTCAATAAAAAAAATAAAAAAAGATTGGGTTGAACTTTGACCGCATCAGCCTGCCGACAAGCGACAATGCGCACTCCCGTCAGAAGCTTTTGACGCGACGCTTCTGACGCCTCTAAAAAGCAACGTGTCTCATTGAAAATAATGCTTTTTTGACCAATTCTTGACGCCTCTGACGCTTCTGACGCGTGAAAGGCCCATTAATCTGCAATAATGAGCTTGAAATTGCGCTGATCAAAATAATGAGGATAAAATCTATATCGGATTCCTGATCGGGATGCAACGTCCAATTTCGATCAAGTCTGAAACCACGTGATAGGGCCCGATTTCCGATCACGTGATCGGATCGGGACATCCCTAGTATTTAAGGCGGCCATTTGCAAATGTTTCCCCTCTTTGCATCTCTTCTAATGAGTGGCAACATGGGAGCCTCTAAACAACTCTCAAATGACATGAAAACAAAGATTGTTCAACATCACGGTTTAGGGGAAAGATACAAAAGGCTATCTCAGAGAGTTCAGCTGTCAGTTTCTACTGTTAGGAACATAGTGAGGAAATGGAAGACCGCAGGCACAGTACTAGTTAAGGCCCGAAGTAGCAGGCCAAGACAAATCTCAGATAAGCTGAAGAGAAGCATGGTGAGAACAGTCAGACAACCCACAGACCTGCTCCAAAGACGTACATGATCTTGCTGCAGATAGTCTCTCTCTGCATCGTTCAACTATACAGTGCACTTTGCATAAAGAGATGCTGTATGATGTTGTAATACAGAGGAAGCCTTTTCTGCATACACGCCACAATAATGGAGGAGATAACTGTAACAATCATTCATTTCTGGAAACATGCGCCAAAATTGGCACACATACTCCTTAAACATTACTCTTTTGTAAAGGCACATTAGCCACCTAAATTTTCAATAGGCAGCCAGGTAGAGGTCAACTGAAGAATTACACAGGGGTCAAAATTTACAAATGCTCCAATGACATTGAAAACTATACCACATTATTTGTCTGATCACAAATATTCCAAAAAGGTATAGTTTGGAATATCTGACTGATTGTTATGGAGTTATGGGGTAAAAACAGCAAGAATGGTGACAAAGGTCAATTTCAGTTTGTACAGGGGTCAAAAGTTTAAGTTGCTCCAATTTTGGCACGGTATGACTTCATTTGTTTACACACAGTGGGCGGGTATAGCCAGGTAGCGTCAACGTAAATCTAAGATACCGGCCTAGCAATGCCTCAGTAAAGTGATAATAATGTAGTATAGTTTTCAATGACTGGAGCATTTGCAAATTTTGACCCCTATGTAATTCTTCAATTGACCCTACCTGGCTGCCTATTGAAAATTTAGGTGGCTAACGTGCTTTTACAAAAGAGTAATGTCTAAGGAGTATTTGCACCAAATTTGGTGCTTCATTTCACTTCTCAAATATCACAGTGTTTGTCTGCTAAATTATATATTTAACTGAAATTTCTGATCCAAACAACCATCCATCCATCCATCCATTTTCTTCCGCTTTATTCAGAGTCGGGTCGCGGGGGCAGCAGCTCAAGCAAAGCCGCCCAGACCTCCCGATCCACACACACCTCCCCCAGCTCCTTCGGGGGAACCCCAAGGCGTTCCTAAGCCAGCCGAGAGATGTAATCCTTCCAGCGTGTCCTGGGTCTTCCCCGGGGCCTCCTCCCAATGGGACGTGCCCGGAACACCTCTCCAGCGAGGCGTCCAGGGGGCATCCAGAAAAGATGCCCGAGCCACCTCAACTGACTCCTTTCGACGTGGAGGAGCAGCGGCTCGACACCGACCTCCTCACCCTATCTCTAAGGGAGCGCCCAGCCACCCTGCGGAGGAAACTCATCTCGGCCCCTTGTACCCGCGATCTCGTTCTTTCGGTCATGAGCCAAATCTCATGACCATAGGTGAGGATCGGAACGTAGATCGATCGGTAAATCGAGAGCTTTGCCCCCCTACTCAGCTCTCTCTTCACCACGACGGTCCGATACAGCGACCGCATCACTGCAGACGCTGCACCGATCCGTGTATCGATCTCACGCTCCATCCGTCCCTCACTCGTGAATAAGACCCCGAGATACTTAAACTCCTCCACTTGAGGCAAGGACACTCCACCGACCTGAAGAGGGCAAAGCACCTTTTTCCGGTCGAGAACCATGGCCTCGGATTTGGAGATGCTGATTTTCATCCCGGACACCTCACACTCGGCTGCAAACCGCCCCAGTGCAAGCTGAAGGTCCTGATTTGACGAAGCCAACAGAACCACATCGTCCGCAAACAGCAGAGATGAGATTCTGTGGTTCCCAAACCAGACCCCCTCTACACCCTGGCTGCGCCTAGAAATTCTGTCCATAAAAATAATGAACAGAACCGGTGACAAAGGGCAGCCCTGGCGGAGGCCAACGTGCACTGGAAACAGGTTTGACTTACTACCGGCAATGCGAACCAAGCTCCTGCTGCGGTCATACAGGGACCGGATAGCCCTTAGCAAAGCACCCCGGACCCCGTACTCCCAGAGCACTCCCCACAGGGTGCCCAGAGGGACACGGTCGAACGCCTTCTCCAGATCCACAAAACACATGTGGACTGGCTGGGCGAACTCACATGAACCCTCGAGCACCCAACGGAGCGTGTAGAGCTGGTCCAGTGTGCTGCGACCAGGATGAAAACCACACTGCTCCTCCTGAATCCGAGGTTCGACCATCGGTCAAATTCTCCTCTCCAGTACTCTGGAATAGACCTTACCGGGGAGGCTGAGGAGTGTGATCCCCCTATAGTTGGAACACACCCTCCGATCCCCCTTCTTAAACAGAGGGACCACCACCCCGGTCTGCCAATCCAGAGGCACTGTCCCTGATCGCCACGCGATGTTGCAGAGGCGTGTCAGCCAAGACAGTCCCACAACATCCAGAGACTTAAGGTACTCAGGGCGGATTTCATCCACCCCAGGAGCCTTGCCACCGAGGAGCTTTCCAACCACCTCGGTGACATCTGCCTGGGTAATGGATGAGTCCCACTTCTGGGTCCCCAGTCTCTGCCTCCTCTTCGGAAGACGTGACGATGGGATTGAGGAGATCCTCGAAGTACTCCTTCCACCGCCCAACAACATCCCCAGTCAGAGTCAACAGCTCCCCACCCGCACCGTAAACAGTGCCGGTGGAGAGCTGCTTCCGCCTCCTGAGGCGTCGGACGGTTTGCCAGAATCTCTTCGAGGCTGACCGATAGTCCTCCTCCATAGCCTCCCCAAACTCCTCCCAGACCCGAGTTTTTGCCTCTGCGACCGCACGGGCTGCGGCACGCTTGGTCTGCCGGTACCTGTCAGCTGCCTCTGGAGTCCCACCTATCAACAAAGATAAGTAGGACTCCTTCTTCAGCTTGACAGCATCCCTTACTTCCGGTGTCCACCACCGGGTTCGGGGATTGCCACCGCGACAGGCACCAGAGACCTTGCGACCACAGCTACGAGCGGCCGCATCAGCAATGGAGGTGGAGAACATGGTCCACTCGGACTCCATGTCTCCAACCTCCCCCGGGATCTGGGAGAAGCTCTCCTGGAGGTGGGAGTTGAAGACCTCCCTGACAGAGGGTTCCGCCAGTCGTTCCCAGCAGACCCTCACAATATGTTTGGGCCTGCCAGGTCTGACCGGCTTCCTCCCCTCCCAGCGGATCCAACTCACCACCAGGTGGTGATCGGTCGACAGCTCTGCCCCTCTCTTTACTCGAGTGTCTGAGACACGTGGCCGAAGGTCAGATGATACGACTACAAAGTCGATCATCGACCTCCGGCTCAGGGTGTCCTGGTGCCACATGCACTTATGGACACCCTTGTGCTCGAACATGGTGTTCGTGATGGACAAACTGGACAAATCCAAACAACCAATGATTTATAAAGGAAAATCATGGAAATCATCACGGGTGCCCAAACTTTTACATACAACTGTAGAACCTTTTCTACGCAGTTTGACATATGACTCTTCTGGATGTCTTCTGCGCTGTGTTTCCTTGTACCATATGTTTCACAACCACCAGTGACCAACTATGAAGGTAAGCAAACACACAACTGTCTGTGTACTTTGATCAAGAAAGGATTAGTGCATCAAACAGCCTGAGTCACTTAATTACACACTACGTGCTTCTCGATATCAGCCAGAATTGACAAAGACAAGCATGCAGCAGTGCAACACTAAAATCCAACGGGGTTCTGATACATACAATAGGGTAGCTCCAATGACAGCTTTGCACACTTTGATTTTTATTGCTAGTGGCAGGGAATCGCCTTGTCAGACTTGATCATATGGCTCACCACATAGGTGGCAAAGCTCGACAGTGACGTTGCCCACTCGACATCGAACCAGTGCTCCTTGCCGTCTTACTTGATGTGGCCAAGTTTATTTTCAAGCCTATTTAGAATTAAATCTGGTCAAAACCCAACATATTTCAGTGATGTTTCTGAGGCTGCAGAAGTGGTTTTCTGATTGACTGATTATATATGAAATCCATGCGCGTTTCTGCTCACCTCATCTCCAAGGATTAAAGCAAAAAAAAAAAAAAAAAAAAATCTTCTGAATTTTTTTTTTTCATGGCCAAATCATAAGCTGTTCTCCATCTATCTTTTTTAGAAACCCTTTTGTGATGGCGTTCTAGAGTTTAAAGTAAACAAGGAACAAGGTGGATACAGCTCGGAAAACAGCAAATTGTTCTCCTGCTGAACAAGATTGTATTTCAGTCACGCTTGCTGCCCTTTTCTTTTCTTTCTTTTTATTTCCCGGCCCGACAGCGCTGGAACGCACCCCCGACACTTGCTGCCCTTTTCTAATGCAGCCATGATATTATAGAAAGGCTTCAACCTACACACTATTTAAATACTTCAGGATAAATATTTTAAAACTGGACAGCTTTTCTACAGCTTTTACTTAAATGAACCAATTAAAATCTCAGGCCTGCAGCCAGGTTCTGAAATGGGGGTTGGAGGGGTGTTTTTTTTTTTGTTTTTTTTTTATAAAAGTGGACCTTTGTCAGCAAGAGGTCTGGTGGCTGATTAAAGCTCACCCCCCCCCAATTTATTTATTTATTTTTTTGCGTGTGTGTGCATTTATTTCATTCTCTTTCCTTCAATTATGCACGAGATGTGTTTTTCATATGGCTGGTACATGTGATGGAAACCAATGTACAATGTAAATGAACAAGTTGATCTGTGTCTTCTTCCTTCTCACAGACTGTCTGTCTGTGACATGGTCATAGGAAGTACCCCCACAAACCCCTTAGAGAAAATATCCACTTTTAAGTCATTCTAAAGACATACTATGACTACTACTATTAATAAATGTATTTTTAACAATTAAAACATTCATTATGTACTACTGAGTGCCCTACTTTTATTCCTACATTCTGTACTTAGTGAGCAGCAATATAAAAAAAACATTATTTTTTTACTTAAATGGAAGCTGAACTGCAATATTTACAACCTATAATTAGGATGCCTGAACCTGATTTGAACTTGTTCTTGTTTTACATGTGAGAATTATTTGTATCATCTCTGTGACCATTAGAATGGCATAAGCAGTGGTTCACCCCTCTGAGTATACCAAATAGGTGTGGAATTAACTAATTACGAGGTCTATTAGAAAAGTATCCGACCTTATTTTTAAATAAAAAACCATATGGATTTGAATCACGTGTGCTTGCGTGAGCCAACCTTGAACCTTCATGCGCGATTTTTTTCACGGCTGTCGGTTGCGTCATTCGCCTGTGAGCAGGCTTTGAGTGAGGAGTGGTCCAGCCCTCTCGGCGGATTTTCGTTGTCAGGGAAATGGCTGAGAGACTGCCGCTTTGCTTGATCAAATTTTTTTTAGAAACTGTGAGGCACATCCATGTGGACACCATTCGAGAAATTCAGGTGGTTTTTGGTGAAAATTTTATGGGCTTCAAAGACATTAAAGGATGTTACTGTCCCTTTAAGGACGGCCCACAGCAGCTGTGGGGCGCGCCGCGCTCCAGCTGCCATCGACAGGCTGAGCGACCATTTCATTTCTAAATGGATCGCTCTGTGGATCCGTGACCATCGTGTGCCATTTCTCTGGTTATCACAAGAGCTGGACATCAACTATTTTCCTGTAGATTTCACTTTTAACAAGAGATTTTGTCATGGAAAGCCGAGCGGAGGCTTTGCGCGTCACGATGGATTCGCTGCTGGACCGACACAAAACCACCTCCGTTTTGGTCTCACAGGACGGCTTTGAGATGGCGTTCAGACAGCTGTCGGTGGTTTTTCAGTCGAGTGATTATCCAAGAAATTGTGGATGAGCCTGGACATGCCAGAACATGTTCTGTGACGCTTCATCACGGCGTTGCTTTGCGTGTCACGGTACCCGCGACATGCGGAATTCCTCCGCACGTCTGTCTCAATTTGCCGAAAAAGTGCTGATGTCCACGTCTTTTCACAATTCCTGTGCTAGTCCAGACGACGTCCCGGATAAAACACAGCGTCCAGTTTGGAAATGAACGGCACATTCCACTTTTAACGAGGAGTTTTTGTCATGGAAAGGAGCGGACGCTTTGTGCGTCACGATGGCAAGAGAGACAAAGAACACCACCTTCTTTATCTCTCTTGCCATCGTGACGCGCGAAGCAACACCGTGATGAAGCGTCACAGAACATGTTCTGGCATGTCCAGGCTCGTCCACAATTTCTTGGATAATCACTCGACTGAAAAACCACCGACAGCTGTCTGAACACCATCTCAAAGCCGTCCTGTGAGACCAAAACGGAGGTGGTTTTGTGTCGGTCCAGCAGCGAATCCATCATGATGCGCGAAGCCTCCGCTCGGCTTTCCATGACAAAATCTCTTGTTAAAAGTGAAATCTGCAGGAAAATAGTTGATGTCCAGCTCTTGTGATAACCACAGAAATTGCACACGATGGTCACGGATCCACAGAGCGATCCGTTTAGAAATGAAATGGTCGCTCAGCCTGTCGATGGCAGCTGGAGCGCGGCGCGCCCCACAGCTGCTGTGGGCCGTCCTTAAAGGGACAGTAACATCCCTTAATGTCATAAAATTTTCACCAAAAACCACCTGAATTTCTCGAATGATGTCCACATGGATGTGCCTCACAGTTTCTAAAAAAAATTTGATCAAGCAAAGCGGCAGTCTCTCAGCCATTTCCCTGACAATGAAAATCCGCCGAGAGGGCTGGACCACTCCTCACTCAAAGCCTGCTCACAGGCGAATGACGCAACCAACAGGCGTGAAAAAAAAAAATCACACATGCGCATGAAGGTTCAAGGTAGGCTCACACAAGCACACGTGATTCAAATCCATGTTTTTTTTTTTTTTTTTTTTAAATAAGGTTGGATACTTTTCTAATAGACCTTGTAGACCATGATATTTTTACCTTTTACGTACCATGTTTCCAACACATTGGAAAATCAGGTACTTAAGCTCACAATTACACCCAAATCATGAGCTCACAACAACATTTATTGAAAGTAAACAATTACATGTACATTTCTATCATAGATTTGAATAAAGAATGCTCATGCAGCAATGTCCATTCTTCTTTTATAGTGCATCAGATAACAGAATATTTGCAGAGGAATTGTTCAAATCTGGTTACAAGCACCAAAATTTGACTGTGTATACCTTTTGATATATATTTTAGACAAATAACGTTAGCCATTTCAATTTTCAATCTGGGGCCAAATGAATGAAGAAGTCAATGAAGAATTGCACAGGGGTCAAAATTAAAAAATGTTCCACTCATATTGAAAGCTATACCGCATTATGTGTCTGATCATAACTATTCCAAAAAGGTATAGTTTGGACTATCTATGACTGAATATTATGGAGTTATAGGATAAAAACAGCAAGAATGGTGACAAAGGTCAGTTTCAGTTTGTACAGGAGTCAGAAGTTAAAGTTGCTTCAATCATTGTAAAACATGATGCAAATTATTGGTTAATAGGGTTTTAAAAAGGAATAGTTTGCACTGTGTGTCATGCTTAGTTGTCATGTTACGGGGTAACATATGTCACATGCCATAGAATCCAATGGACGTCGACATTGGATGACCTTTACCTTACAGACCAAGCATTCAACACAGTCAAAACTATTCAATTTCATAATCCTATCAACGCAACCAATAGTTTGCACCACGTTTTACCAAAATTGGAGCAACTTTAACTTTTGACCTCTGTACAAACTGAAATTGACCTTTGTCACCTTTCTTGCTGTTTTTACCCCATAACTCCATAATATTCAGTCATACATAGTCCAAACTATACCTTTTTGGAATCTTCATAATCAGACAAATAATGTGGTGTGGTTTTCAACATGACTGGAGCATTTTTAAATTTTGACACCTGTGTAATTCTTCAATTGACCCCTACCTGGCTGCCTATTGGAAATTTAGTTGATTAATGTGCTTTTACAAAAGAGTAATGTCTAAGGTGTATGTGTGCCAACTGTGGTGCTTGTTTCCAGAAATGAACAATTGTTATAGTTATCTGTTCCACTATTATTCATCTTGGCCCAGTTATTGCAAGCTGAATGTTTCAGCTTCATCTCCTTCAATAGAAATCATAAGGAGGTTGTCCAGGGTTTTGTTTTTCAGTCTGTTTCGGATGGGGTCTCAACCCTCTCCATAGTGGAAAAGCCCCTTTCACAGACTGAAAATATAAATTACTTGAAACCTCAGCCTTGGGCTAACAGTCTCTTTGTAGTGCATGTGTATTGAGGCACTACAAGTAAATGCATTTAATAAGTTTTCAAGTTGCTAATCACGTTGTCTACAATCTCCATTTCTTCAAGTCAATAGTATATGAACACCAAGTATAATATAAAACCAGGGTAAAAAGATAAATAAATAAATAATACAGTGCTGTAAAAAAGTATTTAGTCAGCCCCTGATTGTGCAAGTTCCCCTACTTAGAAAGATGAGAGAGGTCTGTAATTTTCATCATAGATACACTTCAACTATGAGAGACAAAATGAAAGGAAAAAAAAAAAAATCCAGTAAATAACATTGTAGGATTTTTAAATAATTTATTTGTAAATTATGGTGGAAAATAAGTATTTGGTCAATAACAAAAGTTCAACTCAATACTTTGTAATATATCCTTTGTTGGCAAAGACAGAGGTCAAACATTTCCCGTTAAGTCTTCACCAGGACTGCACACACTGTAGCTGGTATTTTGGCCCATTCCTCCATGCAGATCTCCTCTAGAGCCGTGATGTTTTGGGGCTGTCGTTGGGCAACATGGACATTCAAACTCCCTCCACAAATAGTCTATGGCATGGTGTTAAACTGATTCCAGAAAGGGCCAAGAGGGTGCAGGTTTTCTTTGCAGCTACTGACTCCACCAGGTGACTCCACTGATTAACATCACTTTGAACAGATGGAATCAGTTTGCCAGTGAACTTGTTTGGGATCATTGTCTTGCTAGAAGACCCAGCCACGTTGCAGCTTCAATGCTCTCACTGATGGAAGGAGATTTTAAGCCAAAATCTCCTTCCATGGCCACGTTCATTCTTCCCTTGACACAGATCAGTCGTCCTGTTCCCTTTGCAGAAAAACAGCCCCAAAGCATGATGTTTCCACCCCAATGCACCACAGTAGATATGGTATTCTTGGGATGCAATTCAGCATTCTTCTTCCTCCAAACATGACAAATTTTGTTTTTACCAAAATGTTCTATTTTGGATTCATCACGTGATATTCTCCCAATCCTCTTCTGGATCATCCATATGCTCTCTGGCAAACTTCAGACGGGCCTGGACATGTACTGGCTTAAGCAGGGGGACAAGTCTGACACTGCAGGATTTGAGTCCCTCTCTGTGTAGTGTGTAGCCTTTGTTACTTTGGTCCCAGCTCTCTGCAGGTCATTCATCAGGTCCCTCCATGTAGTTCTGGGATTTTTGCTCACCGTTCTCATGATCATTTTGACTCCATGGGATGAGATCTTGCGTGGAGCCTCAGATCGAGGGAGATTATCAATGGTCTTGTATGTCTTCCATTTTCTTACAATTGCTCCCACAGTTGATTTATTCACACCAACCTGCTTGACTATTGTAGATTCACTCTTTCCAGCCTGATGCAGGTCTACAATGTTCTTCCTGGTGTCCTTCAACAGCTCTTTGGTCTTGGCCATGGTTGAGCTTGGACTCAGACTGCTTGAGGACGTGGACAGGTGTCTTTTATACAGATAACAAGTTCAAACAGGTGCCAGTAATACAGGTAATGAGTAGACAGAAGTGCTTCTTAAAGAAGAAGTTACAGGTTTGTGAGAGCCGGAAATCTTGCTTGTTTGTAGGTGACCAAATAGTTATTTTCCACCATTATTTACAAATAAATTCTTTAAAAATCCTACAATGTGATTTCCTGGATTTTTTTCCCTCATTTTGTCTCTCATAGTTGAAGTGTACCTATGTTTAAAATTATAGACCTCGCTCATCTTTCTAAGACAGAGAACTTGCACAATCAGGGGCTGACTAAATACTTTTCTGCCCCATTATATGTGAAATGCTCAAAATACCTGCGGTTGACACAAGAATTACAGCAATGGTTGAGGCCAGTTTCGGCATTATGTCTTGATGTACAGACATCACCTTCTTCACATGGTCGGGGAGTTAGCAAATTTCAACAGAAATTGGGAGTTTTCACTTGGAAAATAAGCTACTAGTACCAGGATAATTTCGTTGGTGAGGAGTTAGCAAACAGAGTGTAGTCACAATCACATTACTGTTGTTAGTTGAGTATTTAATTTGGAACGGCATTCAATGACTCGACCTTACAGAATCAATCATTTCAAGGGGAATCACCATTTTAAATCAAATGACAACCCTTTCCAAAATGTTGTAATACAGACAACAAACTACAATTGACCACCCGCACTCCCACCCCCCCAGTTAGAACCAGAGGGTGTTCATTGATGTCTGATGTGAGTTTGGTTGCACTTCAAGCAATAAATAAAAAGTTGAGATTTTATTCAAAGTCATTGGAATAAAAAATCCCCCAAAGTTATATAAGTTCATTGTTCCCATCTAACTGTTGTAGTACAACCACAGGGAGTTCATTGATGTGTCATGTGAGTTTGGTTGCACTACAAACTACAAATAAAAAGTTATTGAGATTTTATTCAAAATTTATTACAATAAAAAAAATCCCTGAAATTATATAACCGTACATTTTTCCCGTCTAAGTGCTGTAGTACAACCAGAGGGAGCTCACTGAGGTGTGATGTGAGCTTGGTGGCACAAAAAAACAAATGTGACATTACTGAGTTTTTAATCAAAGCATTTCCTTTCGCTGTGGCAATTAGTTCACGCTCCCTGAGCTCCAGTCTCGCAGCTGGCTCCACGTCAAGATCTCTCATTTTGGGGAAAAACAATTTGGTCGGCTGTAGTTTGTTGTCTCTATTACGTTTGGAAAGAGGTATTATTTGATTTAAAATGGCGATTCGCTTTGGAAGTTATTGATTCCATAAGGTCAAATCTTTGCATATCTTTCCAACTTTACTTGGCAGACAGCGGCAGCATTAGGAGGAACAATGTTTAATCAGTCAAGTCCCACAACAATACACAGAGGATATTATTATGTCTTTACATGAGAGACCGTAACTTCAGTTTACGAACCGGTTGATATTAATAGTCCAGTCCATGCTAGAGAACAGTCATGGGCTGTCCCATGAAAGGCATGTTTATGAGGAATGAATGAAAACTGTCTGGTGTGAAAAGGCGGACAATTCTCGTTTCTTCCCAGCAACAACAGACGAGGAGTCTCGGTTAACGACTTTAATCATCAGAAAGGGGAGTCACAAATGACATCTTTACATGGCTTTGACGAAGGCTGATGAATAAACTGTGGACCCGCTGCTTCTGTCCACAGTTAACGTACAGAAATGAGCCTTTCCCCACTACACACCCTGGAAAACAATGCAATGGCCTTAACGGGCCGTTATTCTGTTATAATGCTAGCGAGAACTATGGATCTGACCCCCAGTTTGACCAGCATGGCAAGTAACCTCCGGGTGTAAGTGTAGAACCTTGGGTGGTTTAGCAACCTTTTGCCTGCTTAACACAAAATCAAGGTACTATGTTCTTTCAAACCTACTCCTCCTCCTATTGCAGCCATCGCAGGTGATGGCTTGGTCTGATAGATGCCACTCAACTATTACTCTCTCCAACTCTAACTCCACACAGCCATTTCAGCAGTCAGTGTTTGGCCGTTACCCATTATGCAAATTGCATAATCTGTGGGATTATGACTGAACACCTCTAATTTTTTGACTGAACATTTTCTGTGAGTGGACAGACTGTGCGGCAAAGCGGCACAGCACGAGCGCCGCAGGCGCGAAGTCATCTAGGGGGGTCCGGGGGCAAGCCCCCCTGGAAATTTTGAAAAAAATGGTGCAATTTGGTGCATTCTGAGTGCAATTTGGACAGTTTTCCTTTGCCTAAAACAGTGCTTTTTGACTCTTATCATACTGCAAAACATGACTAAAGTGTATTAATTTCATCACAACTTATTTACTATTTTGTATGACAGTATGTGTCCGTAATAAGTTACCATCCACAAATGGAATGACATAATTTACATTAACAATAATTTAACTGACTATAATTTATGCTTTCATTCTACACAATTAATCAAATCCTAAGTGTGTCTTACAAAATATATTAGAACCTTTATGCTATTACCTGGTAAAATAAATAATACACTTAAAGACATGTTAAGTATTGCCAATGAAAAGTCTTTTGCCACTTGTAAGTCACTGATGCATGAATCTAATGTAACTTGCAAAAAAATCAATTACGTAACTTCTTATTAGAAATTATCAAGTCCATCATTTCTCACCAAGTCAATTTTTATTCACAACTGAGCATGTAACAGGTAGATTGAGTCTCTATGGTGTGCTGAGTATTACTTTTTGAAATATTTGAAAATGGTGCCTGTTTCACTTAATCTTTTCTTATTTGGTTGTTTAGCTGATGTAGCAGAGCCAGTGGAATGTGTTGACACTGCAAAATTAACACAAGCATTATAATATTTATCGTCATGACAAAACATTTTGTGTTGAGATGGGTTAATGTGGTGTGTTCTGGACTCGAGAGGGTTAACCATTTCATGTTCTGTCTTCCAAATGTTATTTGAACATGACTGAAATTGGACAATAATGTTCAAAATCAATATTTATTTTTATTTGGAGAAAATGAACCTGAAGACCATGACTGGATGAGTGCACATCGAGTGCATGAGGCACATACTGATCCTGATTAATAATTCATTATTTATTATTACTATAATCATAACATATCAAATACTTGAAATCTATAAACCTTTTGCTTTCTATGGCTATTGATCTTTATGATTTAATCAGCTGGAATTATAATTTTATTTCAAATGAATGGCTGTTACGGCAACTTACGCAATGTGACTTGTTTAGTGAATTTTGTCACCCATTCTGATCTTTATGTTTTAGCAATTTCTCACAAAAATACTCTGGGTCCATTCTACTCACACCATTAAATGAAATCCTTATCATTATATTAATTGTAATAGTCTTACCTTTGTTAGAAATGATGAAAATAATTGTAGAAATTCGTATTGGATACACACGCGGGAAGCTCAGAGTTGATCGATGCAATGAGATGCCTCAAGCGTCGAGGGTCTCGTATATACTCGTATTATTACTTTACCTTCAGAAAGCAATGAGCGCGGTGACAGAGTCACTGCCCAGAACACCACTGCGCACACACGACCGCTTCCTGTAATGGCGGCCTCCGTATGGAATACATTTTAAAGCAAATTCCGTCCTTCTCTCCCGTTTTGTGTCGAAATGAAGTAATAAAATATTTTTTCAGTTAGCGATTATAAATGACGGAATACAGTGGTCCCTCATTTATCACAGGAGTTACGTTCTAAAAATAGCCCGCGATAGGTGAAATCCGCGAAGTATTTTTTACAATTATTATAGACATTTTAAAGCTGTAAAACCCCTCACTACACACTTTATACACGTTTCTCAAACAGGCATTAACATTTTCTCACTTTTCTCTCATGTGTAAACACTCTCAAAGTTCAAACCTTAGTAGAAAAATAAGACCAACCTGTTTTCAGGCCCAAACATTTGTTTGAGAAATAAAAATAGAACGTTTTCCTATAAATAATTATGATGGCTTTTAGAACTAAAATTTAATTTTAACGATCAACGTACGAGGTTGGACACATAAGAAATTATTAATAGTGACTGACCAGTATTTCACAGTTCCTCTGATCACGCCTCTTCATCCTGGCGCTGCGCCTTTTTCCACTGAATCACACCTCACTGCAGGTGTCTTTTTCCGAGTGAAGAACACAGATATGGGTAGTTGTTGGCGCTGTTTTTTCTTCTGGGCGAGAAGATTCTTATAAACAGACACGCAGAACACAATGCGCGTGCTCTCCCTTCGCGGTGCCGCGACCGGCTGCTTGATGAGGCTGCAGAACACAATGCAGTGTAAAAAAAAAAAAAGCATGCAAAACTGGACTAAAAAAAAAATCTGCGAAACTGCGAGGCCGCGAAAGGTGAACCGCGTTACAGCGAGGGACCACTGTAAACGGAACCAGAAAATAAAAATTGACGGGAATCCGTCTACAGACGGAGATTTTGCAGCACTGCGCAATGTAGCATTCATTACAGTGCATGTGTGCGACATCAATGTAAGAGCTACAGTAGTGTTCAGAATAATAGTAGTGCTACGTGACTAAAAAGATTAATCCAGGTTTTGAGTATATCTCTTATTGTTACATGGGAAACAAGGTACCAGTAGATTCAGTAGTTTCTCACAAATCCAACAAGACCAAGCATTCATGATATGCACACTCTTAAGGCTATGAAATTGGGCTATTACAACCCCTGGCAAAAATTATGGAATCACCGGCCTCAGAGGATGTTCATTCAGTTGTTTAATTTTGTAGAAAAAAAGCAGATCACAGACATGACACAAAACTAAAGTCATTTCAAATGGCAACTTTCTGGCTTTAAGAAACACTATAAGAAATCAAGAAAAAAAGATTGTGGCAGTCAGTAACGGTTACTTTTTTAGACCAAGCAGAGGAAAAAAATATGAAATCACTCAATTCTGAGGAAAAAATTATGGAATCACCCTGTAAATTTTCATCCCCAAAACTAATACCTGCATCATATCAGATCTGCTCGTTAGTCTGCATCTAAAAAGGAGTGAACACACCTTGGAGAGCTGTTACACCAAGTGGACTAACATGAATCATGGCTCCAACACGAGAGATGTCAATTGAAACAAAGGAGAGGATTACCAAACTCTTAAAAGAGAGTAAATCATCACGCAATGTTGCAAAAGATGTTGGTTGTTCACAGTCAGCTGTGTCTAAACTCTGGACCAAATACAAACAACATGGGAAGGTTGTTAAAGGCAAACATACTGGTAGACCAAGGAAGACAAAGCGTCAAGACAGAAAACTTAAAGCAATATGTCTCAAAAATCGAAAAATGTACAACAAAACAAATGAGGAACGAATGGGAGGAAACTGGAGTCAATGTCTGTAACCGAACTGTAAGAAACCGCCTAAAGGAAATGGGATTTACATACAGAAAAGCTAAACGAAAGGCATCATTAACACCTAAACAGAAAAAAACAAGGTTACAATGGGCTAAGGAAAAGCAATTGTGGACTGTGGATGACTGGATGAAAGTCATATTCAGTGATGAATCTCGAATCTGCATTGGGCAAGGTGATGATGCTGGAACTTTTGTTTGGTGCCTTTCCAATGAGATTTATAAAGATGACTACCTGAAAAGAACATGTAAATTTCCACAGTCATTGATGATATGGGGCTGCATGTCAGGTAAAGGCACTGGGGAGATGGCTGTCATTACATCATCAATAAATGCACAAGTTTATGTTGATATTTTGGACAATTGAAAGGATGTTTGGGGATGATGAAATCATTTTTCAAGATGATAATGCATCTTGCCATAGAGCAAAAACTGCAAAAACATTCCTTGCAAAAAGACACATAGGGTCAATGTCATGGCATAGGGTCAATGTCAATGAGCAGATCTGATTTGATGCAGGTGTTAATTTGGGGGATGAAAATTTACAGGGTGATTCCATAATTTTTTCCTCAGAATTGAGTGATTCCATATTTTTTCCTCTGCTTGGTCTAAAAAAGTAACCGTTACTGACTGCCACAATCTTGTTTTCTTGATTTCTTATAGTGTTTCTTAAAGCCAGAAAGTTGCCATTTGAAATGACTTTAGCTTTGTGTCATGTCTGTGATCTGCTTTTTTCTACAAAATTAAACAACTGAATGAACATCCTCTGAGGCCGGTGATTCCATAATTTTTGCCAGGGGTTGTAGTAAAAAAATGTAGAGGGGGGGGGGGGGGGGTACTGTATGGTCTGGTGCCAGTCTCTTCACAAGCTGTTGAACAAAAGGGTACTGAACAAAAGTTATTGAAAGTTGTGTATGTATTTAAACATACATTTCTACCTGCAAGCAAACCTTTGAATAACAATCTTCATTAAACAAGATTACATACAAGAGGTGAATAAAAATCTCTTCATAAAAGAGATTTTTCGTCTATGCTTTTTTGTGAGTTGTCTTCAGCCAAACAACAGAGGGTTTTCAATCACGTGACCGATCTGTTCGTCTCCATCGTGGATTACTATGCGGCTGGCGCGTCAAAGAAAATAGAGAGAATGAAAGCTCATTACGAGGCTTTAAACCATTGAGATAAAGCTGTTTATTGTGGCTGATGTGTAACAGTTGGTTCAGTGGATCCGTATGTTGTACTGGACAGTGAATTTAATGACGATGTAAGGAAGTGGCCTGCAGTTTCACAGCTTAAGCTTAAAGGAGACCTGCACTGAAAAAAATGCAGTCAGATTGTTTGAACAAAAAATGACTTACATTTACACGAGATCCTTCTGAATGTAGTAAAGAAAATCTGCAAGCCCAGATCTGTCATTCAAAGGAGGAATCTTCATTTGAAAATGACAAATTTACAGCTAACATTTAGCCCTCCGCAAATTGTCCCTCTCATCATGGACGCTGCCGAGACGTCACGGACAAGACCCTCTCCCAGCATGCATTGCGCCAATTGTAATTTATGGATTTACGTCAGTTTGCATCTGCACTTTTTCTTGTCTTATACGGAAGGATCTACTTTTTTTAAAACTTCATATTGTCTTGCGGCACGTTTGGTGAGTACACATTTCTTTTATTTGTGCTTGAAAATTATTTTGGGGGACTTTTTCATACGCCCGTTTGATTAAGTGGTGTCGCAATGAAAATCTACTGTCTTTCGCCTCCGGTACCATCGCGGGATATGGAGGCGAGACCCGCAAAGAATCCCAGTCATTAAAAATATACAAACTTCTCTCAGCATCCATGGAGCTCTGGGGCTCTGATTGCCGAGACGTGCGGTGCTGTGGATTTTGCCGCAAGAAGTCTGTCCTTGCAGCAACAGGTGTACCGGCCGCTTCGCATTAAAACAGTGAACCTAATCTCAGGACTTGTGCCAAGTGTGTTGCAGCTCCATTCAGTAGACAGAGAGGTGATGCCGGTGTTGTGCGCTGAATCTGGCACAACACCAAAGCAGACACGGGCGGTGTGGGTGGCCCGGTCGGCGGTTAACGAGCTCGTTAACGAGCCCGCAATCTTAATAAGCGCAGCGGAGGCAGAGAGCGGGAGAGAAAGAACGGCGCCCGCTGTTGATGTCTTGCAAATCTGAGCACCCAGATCTGTATCTCACATTCATTGCAGCTTACTTTTGGATGTTGAAACCAGGATGTGTATAAGTAACATTACTAAGAGATAAAATCGATTTCAATGCGGGATCGGACTGAAGGCGGGAGCGCGTCGTCTTGTCCCTGACATCATGGAAATGATACGGCTGTACAAACTGTTTTCACAGAGGGCTAAATTTTAGCTGCAAATTTGTCATTTTTAAACAAAGATTTCTCCGCTGAATTACAAATTTGGGCTTACAGATTTACTTTACTGCATTCACAAGGGTCTTATAAATACATATCAGCTATTTCTTTCTGAAATCTGACCACATTTATTTCAATGCAGGTCTACTTTAATATGGTCAGAACCAAGCAGACAGCCCGTAAATCCACCGGAGGAAACGCTCCGAGGAAGCAGCTTGCTACCAAAGCCGCACGGAAGAGCGCTCCGGCTATTGGCGGTGTGAAGAGGCCTTGCCGTTACACGCCCGGCACCGTGATGCTGAGACCAGTAGCCGGAGTGCTCTTCCAGGCGGCTTTGGATTTACGGGAGGTCTGCTTGGTGCTGGCCATATTAAAGCTTCCTTCAGATGTGCTCTGCCTCTTCTGCTGAGCCAGGTCTTTCTGTAGCTTAGAAAGCTCGTAACACTCCACTGTTTGATGCACAATAACTGCTGTTAGCCTGTAAAATGAGCAACCTGCCTCGTTTTTATCACCTCTGTTTGAACAACCGAAGACAGCACAAAAGTTGACCACTGTTGAAGCTTCTGCCAGTGCTCGCTAAATGCACGTAGCGTATCACAACGGCCACCGCTTCGTAATCCAGATTTTGCACCGCGGGGTGCAAAATCACATGACCGATACGTCACATGAAAACCCTCTATACATCAGCTGTTCCTTTACTTGCCATAAAACCAAACTTCTTGACCTACCATGTCTCCTCCCTTCAACCTTTTCTCTAAAATCCTTTCAAAACAGCTTCACTGCACCACTTGATCAGTCTGCACTACATAAGCAAATACGCCAGAGAAATCACAACTCCTCAATCTTAAGTTTATAAAAAGACATTCTGATTATGTATTGGGCACATTCATAGATTCACAGAACCACCTATCTCTGATTACGGCTACGAGCACCACCTATTGCCAATCGGAAGTACAACAGGCATTAGCGTCAACCTGAGAGCGCACAGAACGGTACACCTGGAGCTAGTAGAGCCAGATGGCCGCAGCTCCGCTCAGAGAAACTGCTTATTCTGTTCAGAATCCGGGTGGATAGGCGTGTGCGTGCCCGACTTTATGCCAAATTTCGTTTTGAGGGGGAATTAAACATAATTAAACTACGGCCAAAAAAGGTCCAATCATGTCTACAATAATCAGCAGTAACGATATGCTTGTTTACGGAGAGCAATTAATTATGTAGGGACAAAAACAGAAACTTCCGCTGGACTCCTCTGTCTCTTGACATATTCATACATCCAATGTCAGACATGTTCAGCCGTCGATCAAAACATCGTAAACACTGTTGTTATGCAATGTTTATAGGGCGGCTACCGCCCTCCACCCACTTCAGCTAACTAGCATGCAAGCTACGGCTGGTCATCCCAGCGCCATTTTTTTTTAGCATAAATGCTAATGCGAGGAAATTTTATAGTCGGTCTCAATACAATTACAGCATCATTTACATACACACTAAGACGGTAGTGGAATATATAGTACCAACGACCGTGTGATATGATTTTTTTAAGCGGACTGGGTGCTTTTTACTCATTAACAACGACGACGTCCGTTCGCTTGGCTAAGTAGCTTGCTAAGCTAAGGTGGAGCCGCTTTGTGCCGCATGAAGTTTTCCCGAGAAGGCTGAATGCGGCCCGCTACGGCCGACTGGGCCCGGCCGCCTTATTTAACGTGCCTTTCCAGCCGGTTCAAAATAATTTTACCTGATAACGACGTCTTCTCGCGCTGTCGGCGCTTCTCCCCGTTGTCGGTTTTGTCTGTTATTGTTTTGGTTTATTTTTGACGGTAAGCTAAGTGCGGCCTGCACTTTTGGATCCCCGGGCGCTCTTTGCTAGGCCTCGGCCAATCAGCTTGCTTCCTGACAAGCAGAGGGAGGGCGGGGGGCAGACAATGCGTGGCCTCGTTTACCGCTGATCCCTTTCTATTTGCGTCATACATAAGAGAGCAGTTACATTAATGCGACCATTCCCTTACCGATCAGATATTTATGTACCGCTTTCGCACGCACAAATAAGTTTAAAAGTTAACACGTCCATCAATATCAATTTTATTGTGGCTGGGAACCGTGCGCTCACGTTTTGCGTGCAAAGCTGAGGCCTGTAGGCCATTGGCGTGCAACTCATTTGAGAGCCGTGCGCTCACACGCACCCACCCAAGGAAATATCCAGGATATGCTGACAGTAGGCTGAAGGGAACACACTGCATTGTGGCACTAGTTAGCCTGTGATGCAAACACACTTAAGAACTCACACATCCCAGATTAAAAACTAAATAGGCGATCATGGTATCAGGGTAGATTTTATTTGTTTTGACAACAGTTTCTAATTCTAGGAGGCAATTTGCAAGAGGGTGCATAGGTGACCAAGGCACAAGGCCTTCGTGCATAAAGTGTTTGTTTGTTTTTTACAGCACATCCAAATAACACAGACCGATCTATTTCTAGATATGCAATAAAAATGCCTGGAAAATTACATACCAGAATAGCACTTCTTAAATTTAAGATTACTTTAGGAATTGTGAAGTTGCAGCTGAAATGCACCTTGGCACAAACACATTTTTAAAATTATAAGGACATTGTGGTCTACAGGGTTGCACTGATGTGCAGGAAAGGAGCAAAACACATACAATACAAATGTAAAAAAATCACAAACCTTCATCAATTCACATATAAAATTATGACATTTTGAAGATTTATTGTATTGCAGGGAGATGAAAATGTTTAAGGTCAGGAAAATCACCAAGAATGCAACACTCAGCACCTTCATCTCGTTAGAATTCACAGAGAAATAGGAAAAAAAAAACAGCAAAATATTAATTTTAAATTTTCTTCATTTCATTTACATCAACAAAAATTAATTACAGCCATTATTTTTCCAGCATTAACAAAAATACAAGAAAATGACACCAATCTTCTGGAAGCACAGAGGCGTGTGTGCAAGTGTGCCTTCCTACATGTCCTGTGTGTGTGTGTGTGTGTGGGTTGACAGTATTTCATGCAAAGGAAAGAGACAGGTCTCAACTACAAATCCAGTGCAGCCCAGCTTTTCAGTCTGAAATAGGAACCCAGAGATGGTAGATTGTATTTGTGTGCACAGTGGCTTTGTTCTTTTTAGTATGGAAGGTAAAAGAGGTCAGGTCAGGGTTGAAAAAGCAACCATCCTTCACTGTTCAGACTCAGTAACAGCCATCTTTCCATGACTCATCGGAGATCTTCGTCATGCCCATAGACCTGTCCATAAATCAGGAAATTAGTAAAATCTGGAACCACAACAAGTGCACAAAAACTGTCATGATGAAAATATAACATCTGACCCAAAGTTGAGTGCCTCAGTGACTGACAGACGTTTTTTCCTCTACTATGTTTTGGCTGTCTACCCAGGTGGTGTAAGCCATACTGTGGTCAGATGTTTTCCACTGTCCTCACAGCTGATACAACAAACTGTGGCCCAATCCCAATGTCAGCCCTCGGGGACTGCTTAGGGAGGACAGCGGGATTGGGCAATTGACTCTGAACAGGGTAAAACTAAACCATGACATCAAAACTCCAACAGGCTAACTATATTGAGATTATAGGAATCATTCAGAAACTTTTTTTTCTTTTTTACATTTAAACTGTGTGCCAAATTTCCAGCAATGCTCAGACAGCAAATTTTGATGACATTCATTTATGAGGTCTGTGAGAAAAGTATCGTACCTTTTTATTTTTTTCAAAAACTATATGGATTTGATTCATATGTTTTTACGTCAGCCAAGCTTAAACCTTCGTGCGCATGCGTGAGTTTTTCCACGCCTGTCGGTTGCGTCATTCACCTGTGAGCACGTCTTGTGGGAGGAGTGGTCCAGCCCCCTTGTTGGATTTTCATTGTCAGGAAATGGCGGAATGATTTGGGCTTTTTTTCCCCCTTCAGAATTTTTTCAGAAACTGTTGGAGACAAGCAGCTGGAAACCATTCGAAAAATTTATCTGGCTTTTGGTGAAAATTTTACGGGCTTCACAGAGAATAAGGACTGTTACTACAGCTTTAAGGACGCCCCACAATGGCGCACGGCGCGCCATGCTCCGAGCCGCCATCGAGAGGCAGAAACCACCACATCATTTCTAAACGGATGGCTGTGTGAAGCTGGGACCGTCGTGAGCAATTTCTCTGGTTATCACAAGAGCTGTACATCAGCCATTTTCCGGCAGATTTCACTTTTAACAAGAGATTTTGTCATGGAAAGCCGCGCGGAGGCTTCGCGCGTCACGACCGATTCGCTGATCGAGCGAGACAAAGGAACACCTCCGTTTCGGAGTGCCAGGGGACAAGTTGGGACATGTCCAGCTCTCCACAATTTCTCTTCACTGGGCTGGTAAGCATTGGCTGGCTTATTTTGCTTTTCTGGTGGGAAAAATCACCCACCCCCCAAAAAAGACCTACACTGTGCACAAATCTTGAAATGCTTAAAGTAAGAAAATTAAGTAGTTTTCATGTGAACACACAAAACAAGATAATGGATTGACACTGCAGTCACACATTGATTACAAGCACCAGATGATAAAGTGAGTGTTCCATTTATTTCAATGAGAACCCAATGAAAAATTATGCCACTGCTGGCTGTGAGTGCTGTAAGCACGAACCGTGAATCGTGACAGGCTTGTCATCAAAAGTAAAAAAGTTTCAACTTTTACAGCTTGCTCCACCAAAAAGGACAAACCAGGTGTTTTATATTTAATGAGGAGAAAGACCGCCAGCAAGAAATGGATTATTGAAGTGTACAGACTCACCCGTGTTTAATCAGGTAAACATGAACAGTTTGTGTGATATTACATTTCATGGTCTATGCAATATGTATTTATTGGTAATGTGAAATGTTTATTTCCAAGAAATTGGTGGAAATCTGCTCAATCGTCCTGTGTTGTAACGCTGAAGAAAGTGTCCACACTCCACCCTTCCATTAAGTTTCCAGAAAAGCCGTTCGGGTAGTTCTACTATAATTCTAAAACTACAACATCAAAACAAACAAGGAGCACTGAAAACACGACTTTGCTGGTGGATGTAATTACGCAAGACTGCCAAAATGGCTGGAGGCAACAAGATAATTTTCCTGACTTCCTGAAGGACTGGTTTGCAACTAAAGCCTGGTTCACACAGCAAGATTTTAAAATGATCTGTCTCTCAGGTTTCCAAAACCTGAGAGACCACAAACGTGGAGATAAAACAAAACAAAAAACAACATAGATCTGACAGGTTTGGGCGTACAGTGTGTGGTGTTCAGCCACACGGTGAAGTCAACACACCACACACGAACAGATTTCACACATGAACATTCCCACATCAGACAGGAAATCTTGCAAAATCTCTCGAGATGAAACGTGACTTCATAGGAAACAAGTGGAGATAGTTTGTGGACTATTTACAACAGAGGGGAAAAAAGATACAAAAAGAAAAGGCGTTCTATAAAGGAGTGGAGACAGCGTGACCACGGACTTTCTGGTAGACAGAACAGCTGTTTTGATTTTAGATTTTGCTCTGTGCATCTGTCACCTCACTTTCTGATTGGCTGCATGTAACATTCAGCAGGCTGCATGCTCGTTTGTGGAACACATCATACGCTGCGATATTGGATCAAGACAATCCAACATGTTGGGCAGCCCCGATTTGCGATCAGAGCGCTCCTGATGTCCTTCCGAGCAGATCAGAGCACTCGTAACACACCACACAAGGCAGGAATATCTGATAAGATTATCTTTAGTGTCATCACAACAATCGGGTCTGATATCGGCCTAATTATTTTGCCATGTGAACCATGCATAAATATGGATTTGGATTTAGTCATCTAAAAATCATCCATAAATGTTCCAGTGGATAATGCATTTTACACAGCACTGATTAACATCAATTTGAGCAGATGGGATGAGTCAATCTGTGAAATCACCTGCTAGAGTCACTGGCTGCAAAGAAAACCTTTACCTTCTTGGCCCTTTCTGGAATGTCTTTGGACACTGCTGTTCTATGTGTTCCAGTGTAGATGGAGACCATTCAAAAAAATGGAATGGTTTTGGAAATGCCTGTCATTGTCACATGAACAACATTTTGGATTTTAGCTGTACAATGTGACTGTAATCTCTACACGTCTACACATTAAATACTCACCTTCTGGGGGGCTGAGAAAGTTTACTCCTAGTGGATGCTGATGGCACAGTCTGTCCTCGACCCGTCACAGGCCTTCCTGCTGCAGCTGAGCCTCTACCAGACTGGCACGCTCCACCAATGGCAGATCCTAGAGACGGGCCCCTGCGGGTCGCTATTGCAGGTGGTGTTTGGATAATGGGCAGACCTCTGGAAGGCTTACGAGCTGCTGCCATGGACCCCACAGGAGTCACAGCTTTCACCGGAGTTCGCAGGGACAGCGGAGACTGGCCATTGCTGCGAGGTCGACTACAAGCCATACCTTGAGCAGAAGAAAGGTAGAGGAACATAACAGGGACTCAAACCCCTAATACCTTAATCAGAGAAAAAATAAAAATACACAAACACAGAAAAATGAGTTCCAAACTTAAGGTTTGGCATGTATGAGTTGTAGGCAAGCATGTTGCTTTGGAAGCACATTAATGGACTATGCCATTTTGGAGTAAAGCAAAAAGAAAAACTTTGTAGTAGGTGAGTGAAACAGTTCTGATGATCACAAGGGCAACATAACACACTGCTAAAAAATAAATAAAGAAAGAAAGAAAGAAAGAACATTTTTTAAATTAGAGTATAGCATAGTACGAGTATACAACCCCTGGCAATAATTATGGAATCACCGGCCTCGGAGGATGTTCATTCAGTTGTTTAATTTTGTAGAAAAAAAGCAGATCACATACATGACACAAAACTAAAGTCATTTCAAATGGCAACTTTCTGGCTTTAAGAAACACTATAAGAAATCAGGAAAAATAATTGTGGCAGTCAGTAACGGTTACTTTTTTAGACCAAGCAGAGGGAAAAAAAAAATATGGACTCACTCAATTCTGAGGAATAAATTATGGAATCACCCTGTAAATTTTCATCCCCAAAACTAACACCTGCATCAAATCAGATCTGCTCGTTAGTCTGCATCTAAAAAGGAGTGATCACACCTTGGAGAGCTGTTGCACCAAGTGGATTGACATGAATCATGGCTCCAACACGAGAGATGTCAATTGAAACAAAGGAGAGGATTATCAAACTCTTAAAAGAGGGTAAATCATCACACAATGTTGCAAAAGATGTTGGTTGTTCACAGTCAGCTGTGTCTAAACTCTGGACCAAATACAAACAACATGGGAAGGTTGTTAAAGGCAAACATACTGGTAGACCAAGGAAGACATAATAGAGTCAAGACAGAAAACTTAAAGCAATATGTCTCAAAAATCGAAAATGCACAACAAAACAAATGAGGAACGAATCGGAGGAAACTGGAGTCAACGTCTGTGACCGAACTATAAGAAACCGCCTAAAGGAAATGGGATTTACATACAGAAAAGTTAAACGAAAGCCATCATTAACACCTAAACAGAAAAAAACAAGGTTACAATGGGCTAAGGAAAAGAAATCGTGGACTGTGGATGACTGGATGAAAGTCATATTCAGTGATGAATCTCAAATCTGCATTGGGCAAGGTGATGATGCTGGAACTTTTGTTTAGTGCCATTCCAATGAGATTTATAAAGATGGCTGCCTGAAGAGAACATGTCATTGATGATATGGGGCTGCATGTCAGGTAAAGGCACTGGGGAGATGGCTGTCATTACATCATCAATAAATGCACAAGTTTACATTGATATTTTGGACACTTTTCTTATCCCATCAATTGAAAGGATGTTTGGGGATGAGGAAATCATTTTTCAAGATGATAATGCATCTTGCCATAGAGCAAAAACTGTGAAAACATTCCTTGCAAAAAGACACATAGGGTCAATGTCATGGCCTGCAAATAGTCCGGATCTTAATCCAATTGAAAATTTTTGGTGTAAGTTGAAGAAAATGGTCCATGACAAGGCTCCAACCTGCAAAGCTGATCTGGCAACAGCAATCAGAGAAAGTTGGAGCCAGATTGATGAAGAGTACTGTTTGTCACTCATTAAGTACATGCCTCAGAGACTGCAAGCCGTTATAAAAGCCAGAGGTGGTGCAACAAAATACTAGTGATGTGTTGGAGCGTTCTTTTGTTTTTCATGATTCCATAATTTTTTCCTCAGAATTGAGTGAGTCTGTATTTTTTTCCCTCTGCTTGGTCTAAAAAGTAACTGTTACTGACTGCCACATTTTTTTTTCCTGATTTCTTATAGTGTTTCTTAAAGCCAGAAAGTTGCCATTTGAAATGACTTTAGTTTTGTGTCATGTCTGTGATCTGCTTTTTTTTCTACAAAATTAAACAACTGAATGAACATCCTCCGAGGCCGGTGATTCCATAATTTTTGCCAGGGGTTGTAGTATAGAAGTCAGTTCAACTTCTGGGATATTGATCTGGACAGTTAAGTAGCAAAGGGGGGTCAGTTTCATTCAATCTGTTTCAGCTGCTTTGGTATTAATGAAGTTAAGAACAGGTGCTCACAAGGGGCAACAATGAGACAACACCCAAAAAGTTTTACAAGTGGAGGCCACTGACATTTTTTTCCCCTACTCATCTTTTCTGACTGATTTTGCACTAGTTTTGCATTTTACTAAGGTCAGTGTCATTACTGGTAGCATGGTGCGTTACGTGGACCCTACAGAGGTTACACAGGTAGGACAACTCCACCAGGATGGAACATCAATATGTGCCATTGCCACAAGGTTAGCTGTGTCTCCCAGCATGGTCTCAAGAGCATGGAAGAGATTCCAGGAGACAGCCAGTTACTCTAGGAGAGGTGGACAGGGCTGTAGAAGGTCCTTAACTCAGTAGAACCGGTATCTGCTCCTTTGTGTAAGGAGGAACAGGATGAGCACTGCCAGAGCCCTACAAACTGACCTCCAGCAGGCCATTGGTGGGAATGTCTCTGACCAAACAATCAGACTTCACAAAGGTGGCCTGAGGGCCCAATGCTCACTGTAGTGGGCCCTGCGCTCGCTGGCCGACACCGTGGAGCTTGATTGGCATTTGCCATAGAATACCAGAATTGGCAGGTCCATCAATGGCACCCTGTGCTTTTCACTAGTGGTTAAGCGTTGGGCTTGAGACCAGAGGATCCTCGGTTCAAATCCCAGCCTGACCAGAAAATCACCAAGGGCGCTTGGGCAAGGTCCTTAATCCCCCCTAGTTGCTCCTGGAGTGTAGTGGCGCCTTGCATGGCAGCAGCCTGACATTGGGGTGAATGTGAGGCATTATTTGTAAAGCGAATTGAGCGTTGGATGCAGGTGGAAAAGCGCTGTATAAATGCAGTCCATTTACAGATAAAAGCAGGTTCAACCTGAGCACGAGACAGACATGAAAGGGTGCATGTTATGCTGCTTGTAACATAATTCAGCATGACCAGTTTGGTGGTGGGTCAGTGATGTCTGGGGAGGCATGTCCCTCTACAGGCTAGACAATGGCATCCTGACTGCTATTACATATCGGGTTGAAGTCCTTGGACCTATTGTCCTACCCTACGCTGGTGTAGTGGATCTTGGGTTCCTCCTAGTGCATGACAATGCCGGGCCTCATGGGCTAGAGTATGTAGGCAGTTCCTGGAGGATGAAGGAACTGATACCACTGACTGGCCCCAATGTTCGGCTGACCTAAATCAAATCACCTCTGGGACATTAGGTTTCAGTCCATCCAATGCCACCAGATTGCACCTCAGACTGTCCAGAAGCTAAGTGATGCCTTGGCCCAGATCTGGGAAGAGATCCCCCAGGCCATCAGTCATCATCTTATTAGAAGCCTGCCTCAAAATTGTCAGGCATGTATACAAGCACATGGGGGCCATACAAACTACCGAGTACCATTATGACTTGCAGCAATTAAATTTTGGCAAAATGGACTAGCCTGCTGCATAAATTTTTTCCCTTTGATTTTATGGGTGTCTTTGATTTCAGCCCTCTAAGTTGACAATTTTCATTTTCATCAAATGTTGTGGCATCCTTTGATTCCTAACACATTATCCCGTCTGTATCAGGATAGATATCCTGCATGATTTTTTTTCCTACTGAAATCTGATGTGTTTTCAAAGTGTTCCTTTAATTTTTTTGAGCAGTGTATTTAGTTGGGTATGTCACAGATGATGGGGGTTCAGATGCAGGAAGACATGCAGAAATCTTGAAAAGAAACTTGCAAGTATTTTTCCAATAATTTTATAATTCACTTTGAAAATGTTAATGTGGAACAAACACATGCACCTCACTGATAAAGGCAGGAATTCAGAGACGGTAGAAATGTGAGCCATGTGCTGAAAACCTAGTGCCCAACAACATCACGAGTCTGAGCTGCCATAGTGCATGGTCCCACGGGAGGTAGGCCTGATTTTACAGTCATTTCCCTGACTTTGCATCTTTGCCTCCCATCTTGTCTATGACTCTACACCACAGTGACTACCACCTCATTTGAACAGGTAACCACTATCCATGTTTCAACTACAAACACCAGGACTGAAATGATGTCATACCAAAACTTTTTAGTAGTCACAACTATGAGCAGAACAGGACAAAACAGACCTGAGCTTCTGTCATTCCTGTGTACTCACTCCACATTTCCATAGGCATTTTATTTTCTGCCTGGTAGAAATAAACAGAATCCTCTTTCAAACACTTTCTTTTCTGGTATTTGAAGGGGGAAAGTGGAAAATAAGGTAATCAGGATGTAGTCGCTGCAGTGGAAACATATCATTTGTGTCACATTTGTGTTTAGTTGTGTGACTCATCAGGCACAAGGTATTATTATTATTATTATTAACAACAACAGCAGAATTTGCTTTTGAAACATTTTCTGTGATAATTTTCATGGCACAAAAGTAGGAATTCTGTGAAACATCATTCTATCTCCAAGCTGCCCTTTGAGGCAAAATGTAACATGCAGCAAGAGCAGATTATTGACAATAGCTGGTCTATTACAGATCGATGCAAAAGTTGTGATATTTTCAGAATGTTGACAAAACAGAATAGTGAAATGACAGTTTTTCCATTAACTGATGGAATGAGACTGCTGGCATCTTGTGTTCTCATGATAACTGTCATTTTAGGGAGGCTCTTGTGAGAACTGTAAACCCAGTAGTCATGGCGACAGAACAGTAAGTCCCGCTAAATAATGCCATTTTGTGTTTTTTAATCCAGTATTGCCATGTCATTTCTTATAACATTTAACAAACTCTCTGTCTCTTACTTCATTCCCCACATAATGTGTTGTGTATTTTAGAACCTCATGTGATGCTTCTGTGCATCATGTGACTTGTAACACAGCAAATCCCTCGAATAGACTGAAAAACCCCCTCATACAAGCGCAAAAATCTATTTGCAATATTTGTTTTGTTTTTTCCCCATGTGTTTCCATTAAGAGTATTTTCAATTCTTAGCTTCAATTTGCGCAATTTGGAGGGGAACAGAAACCCACCTTCTGATATCTGTGGTTACACTGAGATTGATCCAAATTAAATCTATATATGAGACCTACTTTGTGTTTTATGGACATACAGAACACTTGTTGTGTAAATATGCCAAGATACTGGTTACTAATTCACACGCAGACCTGTAATTCTTTCTTTGTTCAACAACAAATTATCCAGCAAGTATTCACAGCACTTCAGTTTTTTCACGTTACAGTCTTATTCCAAAATTGATGAAATTCTTTTTTTTTTCCTCTCAAAATTCTACACATAAAACCCTATAATGGCAATGTGAAAAACTTTTTTTGGAGATTTTTTGCAAATTTATTAAAAACAAGGGAAATCTGAGATTTCTGACATTTACCAAGGGTTGATGAGGACTCAAAATAAAAGATATGTGATTCGAATCGTGACCCAAACTTTATCTGGATCCAGATTTCAGAACACAAAGCAATAATTGCATACTGATCCAGAATGGTCCAACTGATCAAGATGTTGCAATATGAGATTTAATTCACAAGCTGAAACAAAATGGTGTTTTCCCGATGTTGGTTTTACATTGGGATGTTATAGCTTTCTGCTTCAGAACCTGCATATTGATCCAGAACACTCCCAACATCCAACACTAAAGCCCCGTTTACACATAGACGGTAAGAGCTCCAGGAAGCGTCCCGGAAGAGTTTCTGGCCGTCTTAAGGATCACAAGCCGTTGTTAACGCCGGCACTAGGGGGCGTGGCATAGTTCCGGCTTTACCGGGAATCATCGAAAAAATTATTCAACATGTCGAATAATTCCGGGAGCGCTCCTGGAGAATTCGCGTGACGACGGAGACAATGGCGTTTAATACTTTTTAATCGCCGTTTCATCCTGCCCCTTTCCCGTAGTGCCGCAGTTTACACCACCGTTAATTGGCGGCCGGCGTTGTATCCCTAACCAACGGCGTGTAAAACGCCGATAGAGCCCACATCGGCATCCTCAAGGGCGTTTTAACCGGCGACAGAGGCAGACAAAATGGCGGCGCTAGCGGACAGTACGCCATTCTAAACGCTGATTAACTGATTACATCTGCTCAAAGTGATGTTAATCAGTGAAATCACCTGGTGCAGTGGGTGGTTACAAAGAAAACCTGCACCCTCTTGGCCCTTTCTGGAATCAGTCTGACACCTATGCCTTGACTTAAGCCTCAAAATCTGACAAAGTGAAACGCACAGATTGAAATCCTGATCCAGAATCTGGATCCAGATCTGCTCCAAAACTGAGGGGAATCTTCCATGCCCTAATACCTTTCTGTGGTGCAAACGTGGTGTGAATCTGTGAAGGAGTTTTGACGTAATCCTTCAATGGCTATATAAATCTTGATCCAGAATCCGGATCAGGATCACCTCCAAAATTTAACGGAGTCTTCCATGGCCTAATATCTATCTGTGGTGAAAATTTTGTCAAACTCCGTGCAGTAATTTTGACATAATCCTGCTAATAAGGCAGTAACATAGCAAAATGTGGAAAAAGTGAAGTGCAGTGAATACTTTCCCAGATATACTGTATCAGGCTATAAGCAAATTTAAACTGCATAGTTGTAAAATTGTAGGATTAAGTGATGTGATAATATAATAGAAATTCTACAACAGATTTACAGTCAGAGCAAAATTTAAATGGTGGGCTAAAATATGGCAAGACTTTGCTGCAAATTTAATTTTGTATTTTTCATTTTAACACTCATTAACTGGGCATCAAATTCACAACCCTTTGGATCATGACAATCTGCTCCACTTAAGCCACAGTGATGTAGTGTTTTGTTTACATAAGTCTGTGATCATCATTTATTCTGTTAATGGACTTAACCTATCAGAGCAACAATGAAAATGTATATCACAAACAAAATAAAGAAAGAGAAAAATGCCAAACATATCCAGTATTTATTTATTTATAATAAATCCTGTGCAGTCATGTGACCTTCAGTACCAACATTGGAATTTTGGAGGGTAGAAGTGATGTTGGATTCACTAGCTCAGTACCAAATAAATAGGGTTATCTTTATTTCATTGCAATGCAAAAGCATAAATCTGCCCCTCTCTGAATATGTGTAACACCGAGATATTGAGGCTAAACAAAAATATATGCGAAAATGTTTACAAGTTGGGGTGCAGGATACGCGCACACTGTATAATTTAACAAACTGCTTTTTGTTCCATATCTACACAATGATCAAGTAAAACTGATTTTATGTTACAGCTGCAAGGATTAATCACTTATTAAATTAATCAACAAATATTTTGATATTTTATTATATTTTGATATATTTTATTTTCACCAGCCTAAAGCTGGGCTTATCCAATCCAATCCACTTTATTTATAAAGCACATTTAAACAGACTCGAGTCTCCAAAGTGCTGCACAGCAAAAGCATAGACACGCAAAATAGTAATAATAACAATAATAACAGTAAAATAGATAAGATAAAATAATACATAAATAAATAAAACCATGATAAAACAATAAATTTCAATAAAATAGAAATAAAATAAGACACAAGGACCGTACAACTCGCGCGATGTTAAAAGCCAAGGAATAAAAGTGGGCCTTAAGACGGGACTTAAACCACTCCACAGTGGGAGCAGATCGGACGTGTAGGGGCAGAGCGTTCCAGAGTCTGGGACCGACCACGGAGAAGGCTCTGTCCCCTCGAGTTTTAAGTCTCGTCCTAGGCACCATGAGCTGGGACTGGCCTTCGGACCTCAGAGCTCATGCTGGAGTGTAAACCTGGAGGCAGTTGATGATATACTGCGGGGCCAGTCCATTCAGAGCTTTAAAAACAAACAAAAGTATCTTAAAATCAATTCTGAAACGTACAGGGAGCCAGTGCAGAGAAGCCAAAATTGGGGTAATGTGCGAGTTTTGGCCCTTTTGAGACGATTTTTCACTCGTGCGAGAATTTTTTTGGATCGCGCCGAGTTTCGTCTTAATCGTGCGAGATGCGTTTAACCTCTCACGACCACCTCCCGACTGGCAATCGTATGGTCGGATGAAAATCAAACCTGTTTGATATTCTGGTTGGCCCTCGTGAGGGTGTCGCACTGTTGAAGCAGAGATGCAAGCGTCTACAAGCCGATTTACCCCAACCACTTGCACTGCGCATGTGCAAACATCGATACGGAATTGGAGAGAGCATAAACAGTGATCATCTCTTTGGGAGAGCAGCTTCCGTTTCTTTTTCCCCCTTATTCTTCAACTCATGTAAAGTCTTATATTGTTTTTTTTGGGGGGGGGGGGGGGGGGGGGGGATGTTAAAATTTGATGTCTCCCATCAAGAGTTCTTGTAAAAATAAGAAATGTAAATAAAGTTTGAAAAAAAGAAAAAAAAAAAGTTTCTGTTAATGTTTTGCTTCTGGAAACACTAGTACGACATGTGGCTTTTGAACGTACAATGTGAGCAGCCAGATCGCATCACAGCATCGGGCCATATAGTACAAGAACATAAATCATGCGCTCTGAACTTTTACACCCTGTGGTTTTGTCGTACAGTTTGAGCTGGAGCCAAGTACAACGATTGAAAATATCGTACAGTGTCTGCCCAGCTTAAGGCACACCTGTGAAATAATCAGTAATGCAGGTAACACGTTACTTACTATCGCATTACTCTAATCTGATGCGTTAATCTTTCCAAAACAGTAATCCGATTAAAGTTACTTCTGCAAGTCACTGTGCGTTACTATTATTTTTGCATTGCGGGTCGACTGCAGCATTAAACCTGGCCCGTGGGCTGGAGGGCGACGTTCTGCTGAACTGCTCACTTTCAGTGAGCTGCGAGCTTTAAATCTGCGGTTTTGGAAATACAGTTATGATGTTTTAATAATAATCATAAATGCAGCCATTCAGATTTACAGATCAACAGAAAACATTGACTTTTGGCATCTGAATCAGAATATTTTAAAACTAGGGATTAGGGGTTGACTGATATGGATTTTTAAGGGCCAATACAATTATTGACAAGGTTTGGAAGCCAATACCGATATTACAAGCCAATATTTGCCAATGTGTCAAAAAGGTGTCAAAATTTAGTATAACACACTCAATGCAAATCTTTCTTTAAATGTTTTGCAACATGTTTAATTCACAAAACCTTTCAACATGACCTTCACACAAAAAGTGCAAGGAGCTATAAATAACATTATGAAGTTGAATAAATGAACACATAAATAAATACAGCCAACACAGCTCCAATCTGCACATTGCTATCTTCTTCTATGCTAATTTGAGGGACAGCAGCCTTCAGCACTGACAAGCCGAAGTTGTGACTTCTAACAAATCAAGTAGTGCTGTGGACGGGACTTTGTTACAAACCAGAAAGCAGGGATTCATATTTAATGCTGCGTTTACACATAGGCAAAACGTGTTATGAATGTCATATTTGCGTCATTCTTGGCACATTCCTGACATTCTTAACGCATCTGAATAGGTTTGTTTCTGTGTAGGCTCTTTTTAATAGTGCATGTTGGTGCGTGATATTCGTGATTTCAGTGGAGCATATTTTTGGCTATCAAAAAATCTTCCACGAATGTCACACACCACCCTCATTCGCCTCATGACGTGGAAGTCGCAACTGAGCGTGATGATCCATCTTGATTAGTGGTGATCCTTAATAGAGCGTGACAGCGTTCTTCTCTGATGTGCACACAATTAAACCCTGCTGCACCACATTCAGTTTCATTGCTGCAGTATGCTGAAGGACAGTGACGCCAAGTCAGCTAAAAGTTTCATTCCAATGCTCCTCAGTGTGCTCCTGCAGGTGTTCCACCTGCTACTTGTGCCTGAAGTTTGGGAAAATGAGCGAGACGAGAGCCGCGTGAAGCCACACATCTGGCTCTCTCCGTCTCCTCCTCCTCTCTGCGCCACTCCATGGCACAGAGCCCAATGAAGCATGCAGTCTCAAAGTTCTTCTGCTGTGGAGCAAACTGGAGCTATCTGAATTGTTCAGCAGCTGATGGATGAATATGGGCATGTGTGGAGAGAATTCGCCTCATTCACAACGTGACAGAACTTAACGATGCACTGTTACGTGCGACAGCACGCAACAAAGCGGAAACTTATTCTTGACCGTGCGTAATGGTTCCTGATAATTCTCCAGCAAGACGTGCCATTAATCGTAACGTGTGGTAACAGGTTGCAGCAGTTCCTGAGGACACCTGCCGCCTCTGCCCCAAATCATCACATTCGTGATCAGCGGCCAAGAAGGTATAGTTCATGGCATTCGTGACTTGTCGTTGTTATGTGTAAACGCACCTTAAAGACTGTGGTATGGCCTAACAGCCCCTCTGTGCTTGAAATCAGAGGACATTAGCTCAATACGATGGATGATTCACACACATCAATGAGCCTTTGTGAAGATTTTTAATGTTTTGTATTAGACTGTAAGAGCTGCAACTTCAGGCTAATTAACTTAAATATGATGTACATTTCAAATTTCTGTTATATTTTATGTTATGCACAGTTCATAAATAATGTTTAAAAGGTTAAAAACATTAATATTGGATGCACATAGCATTGCTTCTTCAACAGTACTTTTCCTTCAGCATTTTTTTTAAGTGGGATTGCTTTTTTTTTAATTTATTTAATTTTTAACAATATATCCCATTTAATAATTGTATTATTTGAACAAGAGCTGAACCTGGACTGATTTTTATTGTCCAACCTGTTTTTTAAAGAATAAAACCTGGGTGAAAAACTTTGAGTCAGTTTTTCCACACTTCTATGTTTCACAAACATGAAGCTATGTGCAGAAGATGATAGTTTATGATTGTTAGATGCTTTAACAAGCATTTAGTGCTAAAGTCTGCTGTTCACACAATCGTGATCGTTTGTAAACAGTTTGTACACTGTTCCATGAAAACTATTAACTTTTGCTTTCATGTAAAAATGAGTGAAGCTCCTCCCCCCTCTTCTAGTTTAGCTCAAAGACAGGATCTTTTTGGAAACAGGAAGCCTTTAATCTGTAAATTCAACTGTTAGTTTCGGAATGTAACAGCAGCTACGGACACAGGAGGAGTTCTGGATTATTTAATGAAGAATTGTGATTAAGTTTTTTTCTTTGTGATTCTGAACTGAAACTCAAGTCCTGCAGCAGAAGAGAGGCACTGCTTTCAGATGTGTGCTGCAGCAGAGAGCTCTCTCAGCTGCTGTTCAGAGCGGAAAACTAAAGTCACTGACTGACTATCTCTTTCTATAAAGTGTATGCATGAAGGCAGAATTTGGTGACGAGTGATTCGCTACATCCAGCACTGCAAAAATAAACTGGCATATCTGCCACTATAAATGGCTGATACAGATATCGGCAAAAATGCCGAAAATATGCCAGGCTGATAATCAGTCGACCCCTACTTGGGATATCCAAATCTGATCAAAGGGATTGCCCGATTAAAATTTGACTGATTGTGTTCGATAAATTAACACCAAGTCAACAAATTATTGCACATCTCTTCTTGCTTCGATTCATATGCATGGTGCAGGTACTCAGCTGTGCAGCTGAGTTCACCACAGAGCTGTGGTGCACATTTCAAAACAACATTTACACTGTCCTTTGTTTCAAATATCCAACAAGACTATTTCATTCACACAGATCATCAACAGTGTATGTCAGCCTTACCAAGTTTCATAGTGCGGTGGTGACACTGCCATAACAGCCAGTGCACCTGTTGTGCAAGTTTTTAAAACATATTTCAAATACATAACAAGTCTGTTTCTGACGGCCAGCGTGATATGACCTTCTTACCGGTCAATCAGAGAGCACTTTCTACATTCCTCTTTACGGTAAAGGTCCACTTTTGATTTTTTTTGCACATAATAATAATAATTTTAACAAAGGTTTGTTCCATCAATATTACTCTGAGTGTTCTAGTTTTACTCTAAGAATGATGCACAAAGCAGAATTGAGGAGCCATAAAAAAAATCTGTTCACTTAATTTAAAATACGTAAATAAATATATAAAACATTAAGGGGCGGCTTGGATTGCTGGTGTTTTTTTATGTACACAACAAAGCTGTTTAATGCTACACATATATATTGGATTGACTTTAATATGCTTGGAATGTGCTGTGTGCAACTGTAATATCTAAGAAAATACAAGTATCTGATCAGGACTCTGTACTGACAGATACTCGGTATTAAATGGCTGATCAGGATCAGAGGGCAAAAAAAAAAAACACGTGATTGGGACACCTGTATTTAACATCCCTCACACATCCCTTAAACCCTACCTTTGAAGACATAGTGGTTAGGAATGGACAGGGTGGTGCTGTAGATGGCACTACAAACATTTACAACTAGGCAAAATGCAGGTGACACATGGTATTTATAGGAATGAGGCTGGACAAATGAGGGCCGAGGAGGGTAGGGTTACCTGTGGAAGGGGAGTGTGTCAGGTGGGACATGCGGTTGCCAGAGCTCTGGAGGTTAGCCTCCATGCTGCGGCTGTTTCTGACTGCTTCCAGGGAACGTAGACTGGTGCGGGGGGCCAGATTAGGCATGCTGTGCCTCAACTCCTCTGGAACCACACATATATGCCACATTTAGCAATACTTCTATTTATCTAATGACAGGCTTCACACACCGGCCTTCTCCATGATGGTCACGCATTTATCTGTGAGCGAGTGCATAAATAGATTATTATTACTAATCATTGCCTACCCTCACTCTTGGCAAATTTTAGCAGCTCTGGGCTGGGTCCTTGGAGAGATCGTCTCGGTGTCCTTGTACGTGGCGTACCAAGTCGGCTCCTGTATTCTTGACTGTGATTGGAAGTGGATGGAGAAAGGCACCGGGGTGAGCCTAACGGAGAGGGAGTGAAACGGTGACGAGGGTGGGGCTGGGAACTGTACTCATCCTCATCTTCCAGACTGTAACTGTCAAATTCCTGGTCACTGTAGGTGCCACCCCTGCGAAGGGACTGCAGAGACGCTGTTGAACTGCGGCGTGATGCTGAAGTTGAACTCGAAGCATAATCCTGCCTCAAACCTGATATAAGATATAACAAATTGTAAATATACCTCCCAGAAATGTTTGTTTGCACCCAGATTATTACAGAGAAAAATTCAAGAAAACCCCACAGCTTCTATAACAACAAATATTTACATATCAAGCAAAGTAAATGTAAAATTTGGTTACTTGTTCTTCAAAATAAAACAAATAAATAACATTAATGAGCATACAGCACTATACTACTCCATTCACTCACTGCTCTCCAGAACATGATGTGCAAGACACCTCTACTCACTCTCTTCCTGAAGCCGGGCCATGATCTGGACATCAGTTAGATCTTGCAGCTTATATCCCATGGAGATGGAGTCATCTGAGGTGCTGACCTCACTATCTATGGATGACTGGGAGCTCAGGGCTGACTGAATACTCCTGACACCTGCAAACACACAGGTGTGACTGTGAGCACAATGTCCTTCTTACACAACAGTGGAAATGATATTAACCACACCTTTAGTAAGTTCTTTCCACACATTTCAAGAAGATAGAGAACGCCTTAAATTCCCAATTCCTCATGTATATGCTCGTCCCTTAACTGATTAATAGTGGATTCTATCGGGATCTGTCTGACTCCACACACTATGCTCACTTCCTGTTTTAAGTTCAATGCCAGGTAAAAATATTTGCTTCAGAAACTTACAATGCGACCAATAGTTTACACAGCCAGAGGATGGCGATGCAACACTGAACAATGTGACTTTTTTCTGTGTTTCTGCACACAACATATAACCATACTGTGTCTAAGCAATATGGACACGGGAGAGATTCACCAAGTCTAATGTTACTGTTTTAATTAATTAAAAGGCCTTATTCACTCATCACTTGCAATAGAAGCAAACCAAGGTCAATGGGCCTCATTCACCAACAGCTTCTTAAGACTCCTCTTAGATTCCTTCTTAAGGTGTCCTCAAGATGGTTTTAAGAAAACGCTACATCAGATTCTTCAACATGTTCTTAAACCGCAGAATTTTTTGCAGCTGTGTTCTTAAATTGATGAATCCCATCTCATAAACTGAAAGCGTGTGCTTGGTGAGCCTAATTACCGTATGATCAGCATAGGTAACAGCCCATCAATGGCCATAAAAGGGCATGAGACTACATGGCCATGGCCAGATTTCATAAAGAGGAAACAAAATGCTGAAAGCAAAAATCAAATCAATTTCAGTGCAGCAGTCAAAGAGGAAAAAAAAAAAAAAAAAAAAAAAAACTGTGGTAGTTCAGAGGTGGAGGTACTGCTGCAGGAAATCAGCCACAGGAGGAACATTCCTTTCAGTAGCCTTATTGCAGGTTACACCAATCATAAGCAAGCATGGGAGGCTGTCACACATGGAGTGAATGCAGTATCTAGAGAAGGACACACAACCAAGGTGGTGAAAAAGAAATGGTTCCATTTAAACTCTGACACCAAAAAAACATCTCAAAATCCCGACGGGAGATGCAGCGGACTGGAGGGGGACCAGTAGACACCAAAAAGCTGTCCAAGTTGGACCAGCGCATCGCGCCATGATCAGGGAGATGGCACTCTCAGGTCGGCTATGGGAAAAATCTAAATCATTTCATATTTATTTTCCCCCCACCCTACTTTTTAGGTGTCCCATCGACTGAGTGTCTGGATTAGGCATGGGCCAGTATGAGATTTGGATGGTATAACTGTGGGCAAAAATACCGCGGTTTCACGGTATTATGTATAGCTTTAAAATGTGCTTTAATAACATTATGGCTATTTGCATATGAAGCGTGGTTTTGATACCGTGGCTTTTTCATACTGCGGTATACCGTGAAACCGGTTATTGGCCCATGTTTAGTCTGGATACAGACCTGAGCTTCGAGGCAACGCTTCCATCCCCTCCTTGTGCAGCTGCTACTCCACTTGATTAATGTGTTAAATGTGTTAATGTGTTAAAGTGTTGGTATACTGTGAAAACTGAAGTTCACCAGCTGCCTTGAAAATGTGAGTTAATTGAAATGAAAATCAGTTAATTCACCTTAAAGACTAGAAGCACTCAGAGTGCAAACCTCCGCCAAGGCCATGGGGTCACTGACGCCATAACATCTACACACCGTGGAATCACTGAATCTAAAAAAGTCTAACAATGATGTTTGCTCAGTAGTAAAAAAAGTTTCATCTGCTGTGACTGGATAGCATGTACCCTTAGTGCTTGACATCACAGTTTATTGCAACTTGCACCTTTCCCAGAAGCTACTGTCATCTGAGCACTGATATTGATATTGCATGTGCTTATAGACAAAAACAAATAAGCGACAAAATTCAATTTATTATTCAACTAAACTGCAAATATATGAATTTAACATTCATGAAACACTTCTCTAAACAAGGCCATAGGGACACTGACCCTAAAGAGATTCCCTCCTTGGCACAGTGATCTATTTCTTTTTGTCTCTTTCTCTAAAATTGTATATAATAATCATTAGATTATTAAAATATAAACAAAAATAAATTTAAGAAATGTACAATTTGAAAACAAATGCACCCGAACGTGATGACAGCTGCAACTGCTTAATGCTAACTTTTAACATTGAAAATGCCATAGACATGCTAACGCGTTAGCATCGTGATCCGGATCACCACTAAAATTTAATGACTTGTTCCTCTTGTCATTTCCAACCACTCCACAAAATTTTATCAAAATCCGTTCAAAACTTTTTGAATTATCCTGCTGACAATCAGACAGACAAACAAACCAAACACGACCGAAAACATAACCTCCTTGGCGGAGGTAATAAGCTTCGTTTCAACTCACAATTAATGAAGACAATGGATAGCTTTCAGTTCAGATTTTGCAAACATACAAACTTGAGTTCAATATCCTTAAACTTGTCATTACAAGTGGAGTAATTGAGAAGAAATCGGTTCACTTAACTTCATGGGGCTATCACTTTTTACAGAGTACATTTAATTTGATATTAAAAATGTGTTTTGGGAATTTACAGATTAACGTATAATAATGAACAGCGATATCACAGAAATATCACTGCAATATTGTATTTTAATGAACTTCAAATAAGCAGACAATGCAACCAATGTGACATGTTGGCACTGAAATGTGCGTAAGCGTACTCCTGAGTGTTCATAGGATTTGCCTGGATAGAAAAACATTCATGAATGTCACAATCTTCATAAAAAATTCATAAGCAGGACGTAGGAACACGTGTTCTTAAGAAGGGTTCATGAATGAGGCCCAACATTTGACAAATTATGTTATGAATGTAAAGTGTCTACGCATCTGTTTGACAACAAAGTACGGCATGTTTAATTTAACACATCTCTCTTTTTTAACATCACCAGTCTTGTTGGCTTACATTAGTCTAGATACGCAGGTCTGTCTGCTGATAATGCACAGGAAAAGCAGTACACAAACATCTGCCAGGCAAACTGCTGACACACAGGCCAGACATTCAGAATGACACAAACAAGAAATGACGACAACAACCACGGGCGATTGGTTATATAACAAGTCTGTGATAAGATAAGGTCACTGCCCACAAGCCAAGTATTCACGAGTTCATGCAAAGATGTGTTATTTATAGTGTTTGCACAACATAGCATTGTTCAGGATCAATGACCCCCCCCCCCCCCCAAATGAACAAGCAGTAGTTCAAACAAAACCACCACAAAGTCAAGAACACCAACATTTCAGATTTCACAAACATTACCAGTCACTGTTATTGTAAATTCTTTAAGGGACCATACCAGTGTTTTACATTTTTAGCCCTTTTACAGCAACTAACTACTGTACTTCACAATGATTTTGTCAATCAGAGTATTGTGCAGATTTTTAATAGCATAGTCTTAACTGACTCCAAACCTTATAGCTTTAGTTGCTAAAACTAAATGTTTCTTGTTTTTTAATACAACACCAAATCATGACAAACACCATCCTTGACAAAAATATGCTGATGTGTTTTATTAATCTAGTATGCATTTGCGGTTCCACCATAAAAGCCAACCGTCACTGTGGCATGCTCTGATTGTGAAGCAGTCAGCAGTGATGAGTTAGGCTTTGCAGCAAAATAATTGAATCCTGTACACCAAACACTGAACTAAGGAGAGCATTTCTCCAGATCACCAAAATTTCCCAAGAAACAAAGAGTTTCTGTCCCATGTCAGGTCCAACTTGTTCACAAACTCTCGTGATAAATTTATCCAGTGTTTGCTTAATCCTAGTCCAAAAGCAACGGACGTAGGCAGAAATAGTGCCACCTGCCCAGAAGTAAACCCTTCTGTACATATATACAAGAATATACTTCCTGTTTGTAGCATGTGCGGTTAGTTACTTTTGCTGCTCACTTGTCAAGTTGTAATTTCCTGTGTGGTTTGGTTTTGTTTTTGCATAAGTGATGCTATTAAACTATTTTACTGCTATTTACCAAAGTAGCTGAAAGCTTGTAGTGATTTAAAAACTTGCCTGCAAAATCAGTAAATTAATGTGGCAACCTTTCTAATACGAGAACCTACCAAATGCACATGGTTTCTCTCAGTATGACCATATTCACTTATAAATTGTGACAAGCTCGTTCAACATGCCACACCTTAGAGTAATTCCAAATCAAATCAACAGATTTTATAAATTTTCCCAGCTGGCCATCTTGGATTTCACACAAATAACACCACTCTACCAAACAACTACTGTGCACAATTCTTGTCTTATAATCTTAAGTTTCTCGAAGATGAAGGCTTAAAGACAAAAAAACAAAACAAAACCAAACGTAGTGTTCAAGAACTGCAGGTTCATAAGTCATTACTTTCACTATTCATTTCACATCCTTGAAATTTTCAGAGTTAGTTCTACACTATTTGATGTCTAACGTCTGAAATCAGAATCTTTACTGTCATTATACAAAAAATATAACAAAATTACATGCAGTGTCATTCAGTGCAAAAGAGACATCTATGTACAAAGGTTAACAAATAGAACCAGTACAATATATATATTTATATTTATTTAAAAGTTTGATTGCAGTTATTCACAGCTGAAGAGTATTTATTTCCCAGGTTGGTGAAGGGGGCACACTCTTAAGTGTAAATATATTAGTGCCAAACATGACTGGATTACTGCCATCATTTGGACAAGATCTGAAGAGATGTCTGCTGTAGTGGCATGAAACACATCTTTTCCTCTTGCAGTTTTATATTTAAAAATGGGCCAACATCTTTCTCATAGCTCAAAGTTTATTATCAGGGATTTTATCTTAAAGACAGCAATGTGACTATGTCACAGTAGTGCAAAGGACTCTGGGACAACTGTAACAATAAATAACTGTCCAGTTAATTTAATCCTGGTTCTTCTGGTGGAATTTTTCATGTTTCTTAAAAGTTACAGCCATTTACTGAATGTGATGTCAAGATTAAGACAAAACATGCAGCAGCATAAATGAACAGTCATTGGGAATGGTTGGGGTTCAAAAGTATTTCTGGGCACCTTCACAAACAGTATATGCACTCACTACATTTATTGTTTTTCCTGTTTTGTCATTCCACTGCTGTGATCACAAACAAGCACTCTGCTTTCTGTTTCAGAAATGTTTTTTTTATCCCTGCTCTTCCTCTCGGTTGCCATAATAAGTCCAAGTTTCAGGCTTCATGTGTATGCTTGAATATTCATGAGGTGTTTTGCAGTGACCTTCTGTGGTTTAATGTGGGCATGCAGAAGTCAGGCTATGAGACAGAGCCATGTGAGCACAATTCAAAGTCGTGTGAGAGTTATAAAGAAATTCTTGCTTACAGGTGCCCATATGAGTGGTTTTATGTCAAATTTTTCATATTTTTGTTGTCGGTATGCCACTTTTACCCTTTCTGCACTTTTCCCCCCTTTCTCAGCTCTGTGACAGAATGGGCTCAACTTTACAATCATGATCATCTAGCCTTAAATTATATCATCATCTTTTTTTTCTGGTTGAGATTTGTGCAGTGCTGCATGCCTCCAGTGCCAAAAGCAGAGTAAGTGGTCAAAACACCTCTCACAAAAGTGCAAAACAAACATGCCACACCAAGTTTGAGTTTGCATGTAATGCACTGTTTTGCCTTTATTTTTTTGGTTTCGCTTTAAGGCCCGGTCACACGGCATTAGCCGAATGAAGGATAAAAAGTCACAAAGCCACAAATCATCAAGAAAAAGTGGACAAATGAACCGGCACTTATACCATCACCGAAAAGCCTGCAAGTGCAGAGCACATAAAAGGCCGAAATGAAACCAAAACTAAAGAAAAACGAAGCAAACGGTGACCTTGACGCTTTGCAGCTCCGAGAGCTAGTTGTTTTGGCAACAGGCCTGTCTTCACTAAAACAACGTGTGTGCACATGCATGTTGCAGCCATAGACGGCTGCAACGTGCGAAAATAGTTAAAGTAGTAGTTAAAGTAGTAGTTCTTGCCGCTATTGTTTCTGTATGAAAACATTGCTTTTCGTCCCACACATGGACAAGTGACATTCAGCTCATCGTATCTTTAGTTATTGATCCATTCAGATATTGTCAATGTTCGTGCAAGACGTCGGACTTGGGAGGTTGGACGAAGTTGGACGACAATCAAACGGAACGCTGACGGTACACAAATGATGAGGAACTGTCAAGACAGAAACAACAAATTGAGGTTTTTTCAACACTTTGAAAATTCTGATGAAGTGCCAGTTACAGAAACGAAGCTGGACAACGGTTAAATGATGTCTCTGAAAGTCAACACAACTCCAGATTTCTTGTTTCGTTTTGGCTTTGGTGTCCTTCCTTAGTGCCGTGTGACCAGGGCTTTATATCAGCATGCAGAGCTACGCTCTTGGCAGTACACATGCTAAATCAGATAGTCCAAAGATGCACAGTGAGGGAATGCCTAGAGTTGAGGCACTGACATGAACCTGTCGTGCTATGAGTGAACAAATTCATTCATTCATTCATTCATTCTATGAACCTGTCTTTTCTGGTTAAGGGTCACGATGGAAGTGAAGCCTACATGTATTAAGAGACTGACACAGAAAATCCACAAAAGTAAAACTCAAGTGCTGGTTGATCATCTTCCAAAATGCTTCTTTAAGTGCCTCCATACTAGGGATGGGTATTGCTAAGATTTTATCGTTATCGATGCCATTATCGATTCTGCTTATCGATCCGATTCCTTATCGATTCCCTTATTGATACCTCTTGTGAATTTTCTGTGTACTAAAAGTAGGCTTTATAGGTTTTCTATGTCAAAGCAGGGGTGGTGTGCACTTGGTTTCAGTACAAAAGGTTCCCGGTTCAAATCCCATCCCTGCCACATTTCTCCATGTAAAGTGGAGTTGCGTCAGGAAGGGCATCTGGCGTAAAACCTGTGCCAATTCAACATGAAGATCCACCTTGGATTTGCTGTGGCAACCCCGAGTGCAAACAAGGGAGCAGCCAAAGGGAGTTACAGGTTTTCTATGTCAACAACATTGTATTGAGTCTTAAAGTAAATAAATATGAAATTGGTCACTGGATCCTTGATCTTGACATAAATAAAAATAAACAAAATCTGTATTTTTTGTAAAAAGCATTTCCTTTCAGACATTTTGGCATGAATGCTTCTCCATACCTCTGAGCTGAGTCAGCCGGCTGCTGCACGTCAGCGCAGGGCATCCCATTTTGTGAGGAAAAAACGTTTTGATCGATCGCAGTTTGTATTACAAAATTTGGAAAGAGGTGTCAATTGATTTAAACAGCGTTTCGCTTTGAAGTTATTAATTCCAACTGGACTATCGTTCTAACTTGACTTGGCAGAGAACTGCGCAGCATTTGGAGCTGTGTGAACAGAACAGAGGATGATTCTGGTTTCTTTCTCGCAAAAGGACAGGAGTGCCAGTTTGTGACTTTAATCTGCACAAAAGTGACTCTCGATTGACATATTCAGGGATGAAAGTGGTGAAAAACAAACAAAAAAAAGCTGTAACCCAAAATTACCCCCAACACCACCCACATGAAAATATTTGAATTCTAGAAGCTCTGAAACGCAATCTGGGACTATTCCACACAATAAACTGCAGTGAGTGCAGCATCCATTTTGGTGAGAAAAAACCCCAACTTTCCTTATTCAAATTCATTCCAGTAGTATTCTGCTCTTACTAGGATGCAGCAGTTTTGTAGCTTTAGTTTTGTAGCTTAGTTCTGGAGGAAATCACTGAAGAAATTAACAAATTGAAGATGTGGTTTGACCAAAACAAATTGTCATTAAACTTAAAACAGGGATGAAGTGGAGGTGTGAGAGTCACTAGGTGTTCACAGGAAACAGTTATTTATTTCTATATTTAATTATGTTCATTGTTAGTTGGTTTTATATTTTCTGTTGTGTTTTTTTTTATCAGGTTCTTTTTGTCTTTTTCTCTAAAATTGTATTGTAGCATTATTAGTTATTACTATTATTGTTGCTGTTGCTATTATTAATATATAAACAAAAATAAATAAATAAAAATTACAATTTGTAATACATTTGACTCTTTTACGACAACAAAAGCTGAGCCATTAATTATTACACAGAAAACAAATGCACACAAACGTGCTGAGATGTGAACTGCTTAATGCTAACTTTAATACTGAAAATGCCATAGACATGCTAACGCGTTAGCATCGGTCCCGTTTTTTAAGTTATAAAATACATCTATCAGCTGTTTCAGAAGACCATAACAGGTCGGTTTAACATAAAAAAGGTAAATATTACCCACAGACATATGCTCTTTTGGGTTTTAGCGGGGAAACATTAAGATAAAGCGAAATACAACAAAGAACCATGAAGCAGCGGGTTGGATCTATGCTTCATTGCTTCAAGCTTCAAAGAAGAGCGCGCTGCAGAAACGATTGATTACAGACCCTGCAGGGGTTCTGTAATAGACATAGAGCCATGATCATTTTCCCTACAAACACCCTCCAAAACAGCAGCCACTCTGAAGACCGATAAGGGAATCATTTAGCAAAAAGGCTATTGATGTCGGTGGATCAAATCATTTAACGATACCCAATAAGAACCGGTTCTCGATACCCAACCCTACTCCATACTTGAGATAAATGTCAGAAAACTCCATTTATCCCCCAGCATCTTACTGATGTGTCTATTTGCATGGCATTTATATAACATGAGATCATTTCTAAGCATTGTTTTACAGAAGATAAAAAGTGCTGGAATTCTGACAGACATGGGAGCGTGTACTCTGTAAAAATGACTGAAATGGCACATTTAACGGAACAACTAAATAAACAAATAAATCACTGAGAATTATTTCCCCCACATCACCACAAAAAACTCATCCTGTATGAATAGGGCTAAAGTCTACCCTCAAAACAATCATACCATTGGAAAGAGGTTTTAATTAATAAAGATAACTATATTTAAGTTACTAAACTTGGACTTTGCAGGTTTGGATGTCTGTTTTCCTCCTTGGTTGCCATTTCATAAATTAAAGATTATATAAAGACAAAAATTTTGCAGACGACTTGTTGGGTACACTGACATTATTTACATCATGAATAAAGCATCCAAGATGGTCAGTCGGGAGGCCTCTGTTATTTTATTATAAAATGACTCTTCAAACTTGTCTACAAAACATTCAGTAAAGCAACAACTTTGATAAAAAGTACAAAATGTTCATCATGACAAGTTACCATTACAAGCGAGTCTGAATTCCCTACAATCTTCATATTCACTCTAAAATGAAAACTAAGCACAATTCACATTAAAACATTATTGATATTACTGTTATTATTATTATTATTAACAATAATAATCTTCTGAAAAAAAAATGGGGTGGGTGAAATTATTAATCAACAAATAGATCTCTGTTGTGTACCATATTGCTCTCTCAATCAAACCTGTTGGGAGTAATAAGATTACGTGACATTGTTAGTAAACTTGTTAATGTAAAAACACTGGATGGTCATTTCATATTACTATTCTGACCTGAGAAGACATAATGTTGGAGCATTAGGCCACAAACATTTCAACTGACCTATGCCCTGAGAATACTTGACACCAATTGCGCTGCTTGTGCTGAGCAGAAATAAGGAGTGCAGTGTGTTAATATCATGCCATACCTGAGCTGCCACAGGTTAGTAGGGATTTGTTAGTTGATTTATGGTACCCAGGAGAAATCAGGCCTGAGCCTGCCTCCGCTGACGGGCAGTGGTGTGTGTTCTTCCATCGAGCACCTGCAGCAAGCAGAAAGGGACATATTCAGACAATTAAATACTAATACAGCAAACACAGGCATATAGTTTAGCAGAAATGGATGGTAGAGTTATTAAAGTATTTCATTAACTAGAACATGAACAGCGGAAAAGTATGTTCAGACAACCTTGCGTATTATTGTGACGATGTATTAAACCTTCAACTTTGACTGAACTTGAAACTAGACTGCCGGAAATCTTAACTTCAAGTTCGATGAATTTTCAGTCGGTGGACAGTCTTGCAGATAGCCTGAATTTAGTGCTAAAAACCACACTTGATAAGATTGCACCTCCTCTTTTAAGGCCATGCCTTCCCAAGGCACAGATGCCTTGGTTCCACGGTTACCTGCATGACCTTAGGCAGAAGGCTTGAGGGTTGGAACGGAAATGGCATAGTTCCAAACTAGGTGTTCCACCTTGCGTGGCGTGAAGCTATTTTAGATTATAAACATGCTCTATTGGCTACGAAGTAGGCATATTACTCTGAACTCATCAATAAAAACAAGCATAACTCAAAGTTTTTGTTGGATACGGTGGCGTTTCTTATTCGCGGACAGCCACCTGTTGGTCGTTCTCCTTTTTCAGCACAGGACTTTGTGGACTATTTTGAGAAGAAAATAGAAGATATTAGGTTGAGCACATCTAAGCATACTTTGGTCCACTCATTGCACCCAGCTATTGAGGTGGGGGCTACCAATGAGGTGCTACCTAGATTAACGGAATTTAAGAGTATTTCACTTGGTGTGCTGACGAAACTCGTGATGTCTAGTAAAAGCACGACTTGTTTATTTGATCCCATACCAACAAAATTGTTCAAGGACCTGTGGCCCACTCTTGGGCCGACTGTGCTGAAAATTGTTAACCTTTCACTAAACTCTGGATCTGTTCCAAATTGTTTTAAATCTGCAGTGGTTAAACCACTACTCCAGAAATCTAATCTCGATCCTGGTGTATTGAAAAATTACAGGCTGATATCAAATTTATCATTCTGCTCTAAATTTCTGGAATAGATGGTTTTCACTGCAGCTCGTGGACTACCTTACTGAGAATGATCTTTGTGAGCCATTGAGGTCTGCTTTTAGAAAACATCACTCCACAGAGACAGCACTTGTTAAAGTAGTTAATGATCTTCTGCGACCAATAGACTCGGATACCATTACAGTCTTGGTGTTGTTGGATTTTAGTGCTGCGTTTGACACTGTTGATCATCATATTCAATTTGAAATTGTTTTGGGATTACTGGATCTGGCCTTGCATGGTTGACGTCTTATCTGTCTGGTCATTCCCACTGTGTTTTGTGCAATGACACTACCGCTGATTTTAGGTGCACGAAGTTTGGGGTTCCACAGGGATCTGTTCTGGGCTCCCTGCTTTTTTCCCCTGTATATAGCACCCCTTCGGAACATACTGCTGCGTTTTGGGGTTGCTCTTCATTGCTATGCTGATGACACTCAATTATATATGCCGATAACTGCTGGAAATCTTGTCCACATAAAATCTCTAGAAGACTGCCTTGCAGCAGTGAGAAGATGGATGTTGAGTAACTTTCTACTTTTGAACTCTGATAAGACTGAAATGATGGTTCTTGGTCCAGCAAGACATCGGCATCAATTTGATCAGCTAGCGCTTAGCCTAGGTTCTTGTGTTATACATCATACTGACAAAGTGAGGAACCTTGGGGTAATTTTTGATCCTACGTTGTCCTTTGACCTCCACATTAGGGACATTACGAGGACTGCTTTCTTCCATCTAAGAAATATAGTGAAGATTCATCCCATCCTGTCTATGGCTGATGCTGAGACTCTGATTCATGCTTTTATTTCTTCCAGATTGGACTATTGTAGTGCTTTGTTTTCTGGTTTACTGCACTCCAGCATTAGGGGTCTTCAACTGGTTCAAAATACTGCTGCCAGACTTCTGACACGAAGCAGAAGGTTTGACCATATTACGCCAGTACTGGCATCCCTTCACTGGCTTCCGGTCTCTCTGAGATCGGATTTTAAAGTAGTATTATTGGCCTATAAAATTGTTCGCGGACTGGCACCCCCTACCTGGCCGGTCTGGTTGAGCCTTATATACCGGCTCGGCCCTGTGTTCACAGGGTGCACACTTATTGTGTGTCCCTAGGGTGTAAAAAAAGTCAGCGGGTTACAGAGCCTTCTCTCACTGTGCCCCAGCTCCGTCGAATGACCTGCCTGCGCAGATCCCACAGTCTGACTATGTGGAGACTTTTAAGGCCGGACTGAACACACTTTTCCATGTTTTATCATTAGCATTTTATACAATTGCATGTCTTATTTTATTATTTTTATTTATTTTATTCCTTTTACTTATTTATGTTTTGATTTTTTATTGTGTTTTTAATCTTAATTTATTTTGTTCTGCCTTTTATATTATGTTTGTGAAGCGCCTTGAGGCGACTAGTCGTGATTTGGCGCAATATAAATTAATAAATTTGAGTCAAGAATAATCCCAAATAAGATGTGCAACATTTTCATGAGATTAAATTTACTCTGGTTTTGCCTTACATCATGTTACACTGTTCAGTCAGATCAATGCGAGGGTTTGTGTAGGTGTTGAAACCATGATCTGTGCTATCAATCAGTTTTGTGGTTTGATGCTGCCATTCTTATAAAGCTGAGCCGAGCCAGAGGGAAGGTAATCCAACCCAGCAGTTATTTTGTGTTGTCATTCAGTCCTCATGTGAATAGCTTTGCCATTTGGCTTCAGGAGTGTGCAGACGTAGGAGCTACTAGCAGGATAAATAATGAACAGGGCGTGGCAGATCAGATACAAACTTCTGTCCACACAGAGACAAACACACACACACACACTAAGCAGACACTCCAGGTACACAAGCTTTGCCTAACGGCTAAGACACACACAGGTGTGCACACAGACACTGGAGCTGAGCAGTAAATAAGAAGAACAGTTAGAGAAAGGGAAGCACATTCACTCGAAGGGGTTGACCCAAATGTGCTGAATGAGGAGGCTTAATCATGAATTAAGCCAGGCATTTCTCGAGCAATGTGTCTCAAGCTTAAGTCAGCAACATGTGGCTGACAGAACTTCGGAGACAAAAACTTCTTTACTTACAGCTGACACTGTCTTTGCCTAAAATACAAATGCCCCAAACAGGTTGTTTTCAATCCAGATCTGGTTCCAGTGCTCCAAGGATGAGGATCAACCAATACCAAGTCTAATACAGATACTTATAAAATTTACTTATAAAATTTCTTTCCTCCTCTATTTAAATCATATTTCACGTCACCTTTCCCACATTTTTTATGTTACAGCCTTATTCCAAAATGGAGTGAATTAATTTTTTCCCTCAAAATTCTACTCACAACACCCCATAAAGACAAAATGAAAAAGGTTTTGCAAATTTATTAAAAAATAATAAAACCTAAGGAATCACATGTACATAAGTATTCACACCCTTTGCTCAATAATTTGTTGATGCACTTGGCAGCAATTACAGCCTCAGGTCTTAACCCCCATGCTGGCAGCAGAGGTAGGAGCTCAGACAGAGTCAGGTGGTGATTTCCTGAGCATGTGCAATGAGAATGTAACAACGTCTATTGACGGAAATCCGTCGTAGCAACTGAGAACTTTAATCCCTGGCTGTATTATAGTAAAGGGTGCTATTATTTATGCAATCCATTAGTTTGGCTTTGACATTTTAATTTATATCATGTTGCAGAGATTCATTTTCAATGTGATTTTAAAGGTTATAATTTTAATATAGAGAAACCTGCATTGTTTTTAATGGCATGCAGAAATTGAAATGTGTAAAAGCCCTAGTGTATGCAGACTTTCTATATCAACTGCAAGCTTTCAATGCAGTCACAATGCAGCTATTTAAATGTTTGGCTGTGTATAATGTGTGGCTTTCATAATAGTTTCCTGTAAAAACCAGTGTCTGTCCATGTACATGTTTATCTTTGTATGTGCGCAATTTGTTAAATCACTGGGATCAAAGCAAATATTACTGAATGCATACTCTGGTCCAAACGGCTGATTAGAGTCCGGCAAGCCATTTCCGTTTCTGGGCTACGGTGGTCAAGAACTTTCCGGCACCACTTCAAAGGAGACTCTGGGCCTGGATCTGCAATTTGCTTTTTAGGAGAGACATACAACCTGAAAAAAAAAACAAAGAAAAGGTAGTGAACCACTGGAACACAGAATTATGAGTAAGAATACAATGGAATAAGACAGAAGGATATTTGCAACAGTTGGGGGGTGGAATAAAAAAAAAAACAACTTCCTGTTAAACATGGCTATCTGCAAGAGCTTGGAAGAAGATCTATCATTAATCGCTGATCTATAATCTGCGCACATAACAGCACCGAGCATGTACTTTCACATGGCTGATCATATATACAAAAAAACCCTTACTGACAAACGAACACTGAAGTAAAAAATGTTCTACATAAATGAATCAGCTGTTTTGTTTGAAGTTCATAATATGGCCATATCAAATAAAGACTGAAAATATCTAAGGCAGCTGTAGATCTTTAAATATCCTTATCATAGCCTACAACAATCTTCCTTTCTTTGACGACAAATGTTAAAAGCAGCTTTTCCATTGTTTACATCTTCCTAACACCATCAAGGATCTAAGATCTCGAGTCTACATGACACTGTGCACACGCAGCCATGGTAGCAGTTATGCCTTGTTCTACCTGCTGCATGACACATCTAAAATGACAAGATTTGGACTCCACCATCACTGTGTATTACATTCTGCTCCAGAGGAAGTACACCGCAGTAGTCACATGTTACATCTGACACTAAAGCTCCAAACTTTGTGTCCAAATGAAGCCTCGTGTCGAGGACTGTATCATTTTTCAGATTATCACATGACCAAAGACAAGCAAGGCTTCACTGTGGTGGAGTCATGGGACTGTTTTGTTAAGTGCACTTCAAATTTCTTACAGATCATCCAGAGACAATACTGATCAAAAGTTATCGAAAGCTTTTCTCTATGTCAAAGGGTGTGGCCGCTATCGCGCCGCCATTTTGACCCTTCGCCATGGAACATTATACTTAAACAGGTACTGAAATCACAGTTAACCCCATCAACTTCATTCCACTTCTAAAACATGCAGAACAAGTTGGTGAACGTAGGCGATGATCGCCATGAAGCTATGAGTAATGGCGTCTGTGTAGCGACGTGGCAAATATCGACCCTTCGCCATGAAAATACGTTCTTCCTTTTGATGGCTTTAATTTTGTCATATCGTCATGAAAATTGATACACAAGTCAAGCATGACAACGTCTTACAGGTCATAGGGGCGTCGCCCATGAGCAGTGCAAAATGACTGCTTGCAGTCCTAGTTTTGTATTGTCATTTCCAATCACGATATACTGTAGGTGCATCATATTGAACCAAGAACACATTAACGTAAGAACCAAGGCACATTAACTATGACAGCAGTGCTCTAAGTCAAATTAACCAGTAATGCCACGAGTCTCCAAAAGGATGTCATAGGATACTTTGAGTAATGAGCCTTTCAGTGAAGGAACACAGAGCAGTACATTCTCTGAAGGACTAAAGTGCCAGCCAAGGCTTGTTTTAAGCAGAAACAGACTGTCATTAACCAAAATCAATGCACGAAAAGATGTTGCTAATGGTGGCATTTCTCTGAGACGTGTCTAGTTTCATTCATAAGAGCCACATGGTTAAGATGCTGTCACATGGGCTGATCCCTTGATTTGGATGCACAAAAGACCTGGACTGACTGGTTCTGCACCAGTCAAAAACTAATCATCTTTCCACTGGTTGAACATAAAAGCATCCATTTCCCACTGTAATGAGCAACAATACAGACAGTAATATTCAGGCCACACATCCTGCTGCTCTATGTGAGGTAATAAAAGCTCCCTTTTCATTGCAAAGTCTGCTTTTGATGTGGCATAAACGTTGGTTCTATCCATGTTTGGGCAACTAACGACAGCTCTTTTATAACAAGACAATTATTACCACTAGGGACGCACAATATGGGACTTGGCTTTTGTTCATTATGCTAATATTTGCAAACTCATTTTGGCATTTACCAAAGCAGTTGCAGATGTATAAACACTTGGGTGGTTCATCAAATTTCACTGAAGAACGTCGTCTATCCTGTGATAGAATTTATCTACAGTGTAAAATAAATAAATACGTAACAAAAAAATATATATATATCAACTGTTATTTTAGATGCTATACCTAAAATCATATTACACTGAAAACAAAAACTTTACATAAAAATTACACTATTATTTTTCCAGCTTTCTTAAATTACATACAAACTGATGCTAAATGACAATTACCTAGAAATATGTATCAAAGTTCTGAGTCCAACAATTTGTATTTTCATTGTAAATAAGGTTGTTGAACTCTTAGTGGCATGGTGGCTCAGTCGTTACCACTGTTGCCTCACAGCAAGAAGGTCCTGGGATCACATCCCGCTTGGTCCTTTCTCTGTGGAGTTTGCATGTTCACGTGGTTTCCTTCGGGTACTGTCTTCTTCTCACGTCCAAAGACATGCAGATTAGGTGAATTGGAAACATTAAATTGACCGTAGCTGTGAATGTGTTTGCCTATATGTGGCCCTGTGATAGACCAGCATCCTGTCAAGGGTGTACACAGCAAAATAACTGTCGGTCTGTAAAGCCTTTCATGAAAATGTATGTAAATTTGTTATTTTTCACTTTATTTGAATCTAGATTTTTACATTCATTTTAATGTTTTTGTTTAGGAGCCTTTTTTTGTCCAGTGTCTTAATGTTACTGTGATGACCTACTTTTAGATACAAACACAAAAAATAACCAAAAAAAAAAAAAAAAAATCTGATTCTATCTTAAATGTATCATTTAAGATTAGATGATTAAAGTTCACAGATTTGTTCATGAAATTATTAAAACTTGGATGAAATGTCAATTATATGCCGGTGCCACATTTCATTTTTACCTAAACAGAAACAGTAACATTAGCATAAAGAATCACATGCTATTTTCTGTGAGCTGCAAATAGCAGTGAGACCTGACTGTGACAGTACGCTCCCCACTGCACTAAATGAGATTTAAGCCTTAACATGAAGTCTAGCCACTGCATCATCCTGAGCAAAATGACAACTTCAGCTTTTTTTTTTTTTTTTTAAACAGCAGCTGCAGGTTTTTCCAGCACAGATATTAACATCTCTGCAAGGATGAGTACATCATTACACCTGTATCATGTGCAAGGGCAGAGTGTGTGTTCACCCTCCTATGCTCACCTGTGAGTCTCTGTCTATCATGACATCTACTATGTAACGTCATGCAACGTGTTATAAGGTAATACGACACCCTGCACGCTGAACATGCTTGATCTCATTTCAGCAACACACAAGATATGACTGCACATACACACTGTAACCCTGTAGTGCGTAAAAACAAAAATGCTTTTCCTTGAAACCAGAGTACCGTCAGACCAGTTTTCAACCACAGCCACAAGCTGCATTACAAATTAAAACTCATTAAATCACTGGACCAAATGAAACAGGTTTATCGTGTATCAATGACATGCTTAAAGAGAAAACATTGCAAGCTTTGGAATTTAGATATTTATGTGGAAACTAATTGGTTGGAGAAATCACAAAGAAAATATTTTTGTTGAATTCTATTATATAGTTTCTCAAGAGTAAACAAAGCTCTTTTATTAAGCCCAATTTATCAAGAAGCCATAACAAGGGGTTGCATAAGTCTTCTCAGGCCTGGCGTATATGTCCCTTAAGCCGTGGTCATAACCCACCGTACTTGCACAAGCGTGCAGTCTACTTGCAAAAACGTGGGCTACATTTGGAGATCCGTACGTCGTAAGTACTGCCTCAGTACGAATTTAGGAGCATGCAGACATACGCAGACACGCCCTAGAGGTTTTAGTGCATGCAGAACTTTTGCTGCGGTCAGGCTGCGGATTCACCAGCAGTACAGATGACGCACGTCGTGAGTACTGCCTCAGTACGGATTCAAAGCAGCACATTTTCATTCAATTACTATTGAATTAACCAAATCCGTACGTAGGCAGTACGGATTACGGCACTCACCACATACTATGGAGGCCGACAGACTTGCATACACAACGCAGCTTCTCACTTGAACTTGGACTTTATTTCCAAACGTCAGCAACACAGACACTCCACAGCTTCAGTCTGATAACTAGCTGTAACTTTTTGAGGCAAGTAAACACTCTTACAACTGACCGCTGCAGGCTGGACATGCTCATGCATCGCCGACGCCGAAAAACACCTGCCGCTCCGGTCCCGCTCATAAAAAAGAAAAGCAACCCCCCCACACACACACACACACGCACACAGCTTTATTGTCAACTCTCTTTATCGTTACACTCCTAGAGACGTGCGCTGAACGTACTCCCTCCATCCTCTTGCTACTGCCTCCGCAGGTTTTCACAAAAACGTAGTGGCTGTGGCATCCGCAGAAAACGTACGACAAAAAACAAAACAAAAAAAAAAAAAACGCACGGTGGGTTGTGACCGGGGCTTTATGCAGTCTGGTCACAGTGGGGCCCCAAATCACATGCTGTCCAATCCTACCCACAGCAGTTTAGCCATTCGGCAACATCCAGATCAGATTATGTCCCTGTTGGGATTACTGGATGTTTTGGCTATGATAACCACCCAAAGCACATATGGTATGGCTAATGATGTAAATCTGAAAATAAGTAATGAATGGCTTTGCTGTTAAGCTCTACGACTGACCTGCTCATGTTACTCCCTGAAACAAAATCTACTTGTTTGAGACTATGCAAAAAAAATGCACCATAAACATTTTAATACAAACACGTCTATAGTGATCTCAATCATGAAATTAAATTAATTTACACATTCTTCTGGGTAATTACAGTCTGTTAGTACAAAACAGTAAGACAATTTTTAAAAAATCTGAACCACAAACTAAGCATTACAATTATTTAGCTTACTTTTAATTGCAAGATAATTCCAAAAGCTGTGTCACTACCCTCTGAGGAAATGTCCCACTTTAAAAACAGAGGTCAAATAAATACCACAAATGACTCATGTGGCTGTAGGGGTTCTTTTACCTATGCACAGACAAACTACACTCAATGCCATGTGTGAAATCCCTGCAAGATAAAGTTGTGTCACATACAAGCGGAAGAAATTTGTTCTCTTACATCTTCAAACTGAACAAGCTACCAGAAGAAAGGCAGCACTGCTGACAAAACATACCAAGTATCTTCGTCTTCCACTTCAGCATACTCTTCTTCCAAATCCAGGACATCCACTTCATCCAGTGCTGAGTCACTTTCTGCAAGTGTTTCCGACTCGTAACTTTCCTGAGAGGGACTATCTGGTGTATGAGTTTGTGCCTGGTTTTGTCCTGCACCATTACTGCAGGTCAATGTGAGAAAGCCACCACACAGCCCTTGATCATCCTCATCTGCCAAACCTTCTTCCTCCAGCCTAGTCACTACAGGCAGAGGGGACATCTCTTCACCACTGCTACTGTCCTGGAGCCGTGACAGCTCAAAGTCTCTGTAACCCAGATCACCACTATGCCCCACCCTAAGATGGGAGTTGGTCACTCCTTCACACGCAACCCTCTCGTTGATATTGACAGCAACTGCAACTCCATCTCCTCTATGGGTGGCGCTCTTGCTTCCTCTGTTTCGGAGTGACTGATTCTGGACCTCCAGTCTCCGAACAAGCTCCTGTAGCTTTCGGACCTCCTCTAACTCCACCCCTGCCAGATCTTGACCCCTGTCCTCTCCCTCTGCCTCACATACCGACTTGGAAGACTCCATGAGAAGAGGGGCGCTGACATTGTCAGGTTGGGAGACGACACTGGCACTGTCCGGGACCACCATGCTCCTCCTACTCTGTTGAAACAACAAATCAAAGACTGAAATTAATAAACAATTATTTTACTAAACCTACCATGAAAAAATAATAAGCAACATGGGTGCTAGTGGACACACAGACCATGTGTTGTTACTTTTAAATACAGAATTCATAATAGACATGGATGCGCATTCATCAACTGTCCAGCGGGTGCCAGTGTTCAGCATGTTATATACAAACAATGCAGTTTTTATTTTGCCATCAATAATGTGCAGCATCAACAAAAGATTTTAGCACCATCCCCAGCCATATGTTCTATTTATTCCTTACTAGCAACTCACGATAGCAGACCTGCATTACAGGGTCTCTGCTTCACTGGTTTCTGTGATCTCAAGTAGACGAGGATCCACAACTGCCCCTTAATAGAACACCAGTCCATCGCAGGTTTCTTCCCAGCCAAGGCCATTACTCATTTTACAGCTGGGTGGACTGAAACAATGCAGATTAAGTGCTTTGTCCGAAAATAGAAACTGGTAGCATGAGTGGGATTCAAACATGGGGTCAACATGTTGGCAGGCTGGCTGATTCTGCATACAAACACTGTGCAGAATTTTCAGCATGTGACATCCAAACTCTGTGTAAAGTGAAGGACAGATGTTTGTAATTTTCAATAATCCATCCAGCATTCACTAACATCCAGCAGGTGGTAGACACATCTATGAGATATTACACAAGCAAAACGGTGCTTTTTCAACTGACCTGATGTATCATCTATTTAACTGTTTGAGTGACGAGATGATAGCATGCATTGTGTGTTATTTTCCGCATAATTTTCTGGGATGGACTCGCATGTGCATTTTTGCTATCAAAGTCGTTCACTGCTCTGAATCTGCACGGGAGCACGTGTTTAATGAAGGGGCACTAAATATTTCCACCAAAAGTAACAACTTACACGACTTGATCGTGATATGGATCCTCTATGTTGATTAAATAACGCAAAGCCGTTGGACGTGATCCTGAATCGATGCGCATCTTAAGCGCTAAGTAGCTAATTTAAGTTAGCAAACATTAATTAGATCCATAACACCAACTAGTACTTTCGACGACTGTATCGTTTAGCAACTCTACCGCTAAAAAATGTTAACAACCATCTCACCACATAGCAAATTTGTGCATGATCGAGTCTAGTTCAGTGCTGCCGTCTAAAAACGAATTCTTAAATAATATCTAAACGGTTAAGGTTAGCTCAGGTAGCAGCTATTAGCCAAACATACCGGTGAGTGAGCCGTGTTGTCCCAGCGATGTACCGACTGATGCCCGCCACTTAAACTCCTCTATGCACCGGCAGCTAACGCTCATTACAACAAGCTGAAATGGTCCGAAACTATATCCTGGTAGGCAATACACTGGAATAATTCTCGGTCAATCCATTTTGTATTTATTTAATGCGAGCGTTTCCTCGACTGAAATTCATTTCTTGTCGCTCCGCCGCTAACTAGCTTGTTGATTGAGTTAGCTGTGTGAGAGCAGCAGACCTGCAGCAGCGCTGACCCCTCCCCCTACACGGTATTCTGTTATTTGGCGCCCTCTAAAGGAAAGCATAGAGAATTGATTAAAAAAAATATTTTTGTACTCTCCAATGTAGGCGGTAGGTGTCGCTGTTTCCAAACAGGTGCTGCGAACTAATGGTTCATGTTCTTGCTGTCAGAGATGGAAAACCCTAGTGGGGCGACATAGCGAAACAATTATTCATTTTGTGATAAAAGCATGGAATTTGGCATACATATTCTGAATTAACTACGAAGGTGGGCTGAAAAGTTCTAAGGCTCACCAAGAAGGAGAAATGCCATTTCAATAAAACTTGGCATGCATTAAGTTCAACTCTTCTGATGACTGTTTTTTTCTTCCAGGTTGTGAGGTAGTTTGTGGTTCATAGCCAAGTTTGAAAGTTTGTGGTAGAGGGAAACGGCAAAAATGGACAAAATCTGGCATTGCGGTGTGATTAAGTACCTGCATAAGAAGGGGTTAAAGCCCAAGGACATTCATGCAGATATGGTTGCTACATTAGGGGATGAAGCTCCCTCCATATCTATAGTGCAGAAGTGGGCAGCTGAATTTAAGAGGGGCAGAGAGAGCCTTGAAGACGACCCAAAGTCTGGGCGGCCTGCAACAGCCACAACCCAGAAAAACATTGACCTTGTTCAAGAAATGGTGATGGACGACAGATGATCGACGATTAATCAGCTAGCAGATGCTGTGGGAATATCTTGTGAGAGAATTGAACACATTCTGCATGAAGAACTTGGAATGTCAAAGGAGTCAGCTCGGTGGGTGCCACGTCTTCCGACGCCTGATCAGAAACGCACCAGGCTAGTCATGTCGAAGGCAAACTTGGCACAATTTGAAGAGGATCCAGCCAATAACATGGAACGTTTTCTTACCCAGGATGAGTGTTGGGTTCACCACTTTGAACCAGAGACAAAAACACTCAATGCAGTGGAAACACCCAAGGTCACCACCTCCAAAGAAGGCCAAGGTCGTTTCATCTGCGGGGAAGGTCATGGTTTCAGTTTTCTGGGATGCCAAGGGCATTGTGTTCGTGGACTATCTTGAAAAGGGACAAACCATAAATGGACAGTACTATTCTAACCTACTGAGACAGTTACGCGAGGCTATCAAAAAGAAGCGACCAGGAAAGCTGACGAAAGGGGTGCTGTTCCATCAAGACAATGCCCCAGCTCGCAAGTCAACAGTAGCTATGGCCACTATCCACGAGTGTGGATTCGAACTGGTAGATCACCCACCATACTCCCCTGACTTGGCATCCTCGGACTTTCATCTGTTCCCAAACCTGAAAAAAAACTTGGCTGGGAAGCACTATCAGAGTAATAATGAGGTGATGGCTGCCGTTGAGGACTATTTTGACTCTCAAGATGAAAGCTTCTATGCCAAGGGAATCGAAGCACTCAAGCACCACTGGAAGAAGTGTGTGGAGTTACAGGGAGACTATGTAGAAAAATAACCCTGAATTTGTTCAATTCGACAACTGCATCATAGTCAGCCTTAGAATTTTTCAGCCTACCCTCGTAATGTTTATTTTCAGATATGGGGCCATCCTGGAGCTGACCTTTAATGAGCTACAGGGGTCAAAATTTAAAAACACTTCCATCATGTTGAAAACTATACCACATTATTTGTCTGATCATAATGATTCCAAAAAGGTATAGTTTGGACTATCTATGACTGAATGTTCTGGAGTTATGGGGTAAAAATGGCAAAAATATGTATTCTGTATTCCTCTGCCTTCTTTGATCATGACAAATGTCCAGTCTTTGAGGAATAAGACTGATGAACTACAAGGAAATGTTCTTCACTTACTGGAATTCAGGGATGGATGTGTCTTGGCATTTACTGAGACATGGCTGTCTGATTTGGACTGCGACTCTTCTCTGGAACTTAGCGGCTTCGTTGTTCCTGTGCGTCTGGATCGGGACAGTGAAGCGACACGTAAAACTCAGGGAGGAGGAGTATGCTTGTACATAAACCGCAGATGGTGCAGTCAGGTAACCGTGCGTCAGCGGCTGTGCCTACCTGATATTGAGCTTTTGTTTGTGTCACTGAGGCCGTTCTACCTCCCAAGGGAATTTCCTCAAATATTCGTCACGGTGGTCTACATCCACCCCAAAGCTGACATGAGATCTGCTTCTGACACAATCTTTAAAGTGATACACGACCTGCAATCTATTTCTCTTGGTACTCCAAAGTTTATTTTAGGGGATTTAAATCACTGCAATCTTAAGAAATCACTGAATAATTTTTATCAGTACATCACCTGTCCTACAAGGCGCAACAAAACTTTAGATCTTTGTTATGGATCTATTAAAGGGGCATATAAATCTGAGGCAGGACCCGCACTGGGCTCTTCAGATCATAACACTGTTCACCTCCTTCCCACGTATAAATCTGTGCTGAGGAGGGAAAAGACTTGCAAAAAGCAGGTCAAAGTCTGGAGCAACGACAGTTCACTTGCCCTACAAGGATGCTTTGATTGCACAGACTGGTCTCTATTCCAGGAGGACTGCTCAGATATTGATGAACTTACTGATGTTGTGTGTAGCTACATCTCATTTTGCAGAGACTCTGTGATCCCTTCTATGGAGGTCAAAATTTTTCCTAATAACAAACCATGGCTTTCTAAAGATGATGTCCTTACAGAAAGAAAATTAAAGAAGGAAGTGAGGTCTGAAATAAAAAAGGCAAAATTAAGGTATAAAGATAAAACTGAGGCTGAACTGAGCAGTAACAACCTGAGGAAAGACTGGAATGGAATGAGAAGAATGATAGGATTACTGAAGAAGGGGAATGGCAAAATTTCATTGGATGGTTTTACTTCAGATAAAGATTTTGCAGATGATTTAAACAGATTTTATCTTCGATTTGAAAATCTGAGTTTTATTGCACAGACAGGTGTTTTTAAAGATACTTTGTCTATGTCTCCGGCACTTTCTATTGACGTGGATTATGTGGCAAATCTTTTTTAAGAAAACTAAGGCTAAGAGCTCTGGACCTGACAACATCTGTGGCAAAGTATTAAAAACTTGTGCGGATCAGCTGAGCAGCATTTTCCACTATATTTTTTCACAGTCTCTTGAGCTGCACAAAGTACTTAAGCTTTGGAAACATTCAGTTATTGTTCCAATAGCAAAGAGTGGCTCCCCCAAAGTACTTAATGATTTCAGGCCTGTAGCTTTGACTTCTTTAGTGATGAAGACTTTTGAGAAGATCATCAAGTCGGAAATTTTGTTGCATGTTGAACAACAGCTTGACCCACTGCAGTTTGCATACAGAACTGGTAGAGGTGTCGAGGATGCAGTGGTAACATTATTGCACTTTTTGTTTAGGCATCTTGAGGGGCAGAAGACACATGCCAGACATGCCAGACTCTTATTTATAGACTTTTCCTCAGCATTCAATACCATCCAACCCTTTTTGCTTGCTGATAGGCTCCTCCATCATTTTAAACTTGATCCTCACCTGATTAGTTGGATAACTGACTTTTTAACTCACAGGTCACAGTGTGTGAGAGTCAACGGTGTCTATGTATTATGAATAATGCAACATTTTTAATATTATTTTGTAGTGAATGGCTAGTATGCCACAGTTTGTATGAAGTGTGAAATGGCACACAGGTGAGGTGTCTTGCTTCTACTCATACAAATTAGACACCAGATTAAATTACTGGGGTAACTATCTTGTCAGATATCTTTAGTTAGTCCTTTGCAATGTGAATTTGGCTGCAAAAGCTGTTTAAATCATTTATAAATATATTACGTAACTGAAAGAAACTGAGGTGGCTAAAGAGAAAACACAACATTATCCACTTTGTCTAAGCATTAAAATATAGCCCTAGCCCAGAGTAACTATTCCCAGAGACCATTTGTAAAAAATCCAACTAGCCTGTTGCACAGCACCACTGTAATGAGATAATCTCTGTGTAACCTCCACAAAACCCGTTTAACCAGAAACAACATGCCCTACAGAATACAAACATCTTGACTGGGCTTTTACACTCCAAGCAGAACAATCAGGTAAATATTTCTAAATTGCACCTGCAAATTTAGCTATTTAATTATTGCTTATGGACCTGACTGTATATTTTAGGGTTAACAATCTAAATGACTAGTCTGGTAGTTGAAAGTTGAAGCAGTGGAGTAACAGAGTGCTTAATATGAAAATGAACAGAGGCTCAGTCAGTCGTAACCTACAGGTGCAAACCAATCACACAGAACAATATGACTCATACAAAAAAAAAAAAAAATACTACCTACAAAATTAAAGGCTAAATAATGACACAAGTGAACCCTCCTAGGAGACAACCTGTGGGAAGCAGCTTCAAGTCCAGGAGGTCAGCCTGGTCTCCACCCAGGGCAGAAAGAATGCCTGGGACAATGACTCCCCCAAGAAAAGGAACCCAGTTTCTGGCTGCCTTGAAGACATGGTCTTGGGGGTGCAGCAAACAAAGGATGCTGGGGTGTGGCAGCTGCAGTACAAACCTCCAGAGCAAGTTTTTGGCCTGTCTTGTGGAACTTGGGCTGGTGCTTCATCCTCTTTTTGGGACCCAGTGTACGGGTGTCAGCAGCTGCCGAGACATGTGGTGGATGCACAGGTGTGGTGGGCACTGAAGACTGCAATGGTGCATGAAGAACTTAAGACTACAGTGGTGTGTGAAGAACTGATGACTGTTGAAATGTGTGGAGAACTGGGGCTGTAGCTGGTGGTTGTTGAGTTGAGGCTGGAGCAGACCTATGAGGAAGTAGGTTGGTTGAGGAGAGCTGAGGGAAAACTAACTGTGAAACGGACAGAGTTGATTGTGTGGTCATGAGGAGGAAAGAGGTTGAGTCAATCAAGTGACTACAGGATGTGGATGTGGCTACAGGCTGAACTGATGGAAAGAAGCAATGGTGGAGGTCTTGGCAGGGATGGCTAAGTCAGATTTGTAAAGAAAGTCCAATGGGTCCTGAATATATGGAGGAATCTGCTTTTCTATGAACAGCTGTTTTAGAAAGGCAAGTTCGGGAAAAGTGGAGAAGATATTGTCTACTGAGTCCAAAATTCGTTTTTATTATTGCTGTCTGAAGTGCCAGTAAAGTTCTGAATTTTGAGAACCACTTCAGTATTTAGGAGGACAAGAGTGTCTGAGTCATCTGAATCCAGAATGCGATCTCCCTCAGTGTCAGTTAAGAATCAGTCCTCAGAGTCAGAGCAGCAGTTCTCTATTGCACACTTTGACGGTAAATATTTCTCTGGCTGTCCAACCCAATCAGGAAATCTCCCCTCATTAAAGACTGTGTCTAAATCCTCCATCTCAGGAAATCAATCATAAAGCCAAGTGTTTGCCTTCAGCAGATCCCATGCCTGATCCAAAAAATTAATCTTTTTTCCAGGGTTATAGCAGCAGTGATCATTAAACAGTAAAATAATTTGGGAAAACAGATTTGAATGCAGTAATCTCCAGTTACTGTCTGCTGGGGTCATATTGTGGCCATATTATTCTCTTGTGATTCATTAGATTGAACCCAAAATGCAGACACAAACCACAACAGCAATGCAATCAGTGAGTTTATTTTATTAAATAAAATAAACTTATATAAACATTAAATAAGGGCCCATTCTACATGTAGTGGAGTTGCATCAGGAAGGGCATCTGACCTAAACTTGTGTCAAATCAAAACACAGGTCCATCTCAGATTTACAGATCTTGAGTGAAACAAGGGAGAAGACAAGGGAGCTTAATGAGTTACCATTAAATAAGGGTGAAGTCCAAAAATAGGGAGCAGTCCAAAATGTCAGGTATTAGAGAGAGAAGTTAGGCAAAGCTCAGACATGTTGAACAAGCTCACACACGAAGCATCACTGAGACAAACCCAAGAACAATCCAGTAAAGAAAGGAGAACTGTGACAAATTTAAATAGTGCTACATAACAAGCCAACATGTGACAGGTGTGGTGATTAACATGCAGCAGCTGCGAGAGGGAACGGGTGACATGGACATGCATACAAACATGAAACTACAAAGAAACCTCAGTGAGTATAATACAAACATCATCTGCAAACTGAACAAGCTGGGGCTCAGCACTTCCCTTTGGAAGTGGCTGTTGGACTTCCTCACCCAGAGGCCACAAGCAGTCCATGTTGGCAACAACACCTTGAGCAGCATTGTATTGAACACAGGGGCTCCCCAAGGCTGCATGCTCAGTCCACTGCTCTTCACATTACTGACACATGACTGCACAACAATTCACAGCATAAACCACATAGTGAAGTTTGCGGATGACACAACTCTGGTGGGATTCATCACCAAGGGCGATGAGACTCACTACAGGGAAGAGGTCAACCTTCTGACCACGTGGTGCAGAAACAACAACCTCCTGCTGAATGTCAGCAAGACCAAGGAGATTGTTGTTGACTTCTGGAAAGGTCACACCCACACCTGCCACTTACCATCGAGGGTGCTGCTGTGGAGAGAGTGAGCAGCACCAAATTCCTGGGGGTGCACATCAGTGAAGACCTGTCCTGGACCACCAACACTGCATCAGTGGCAAAGAAGGCTCAGAGGTGTCTTTACTTCCTCAATCTCAAGCGGGCAAGTGCTCCACCAACCATCATGAGCTGTTGGGAAAGTGTAGTGACACGGACCCACAACAGGGGGCGTAAATGAGCGGACAATAGATGAGCCAAAAATACAACACTTTACTGTTGTGAAATGTGCACAACGAGAATACAGACAAACGCAGAATTTGGATCACAATCAAAATATACAAGGTGATGTGTGGGTAGGCTCGAGGATAGGAAACGTCCGTCCCGAGTAGAACCGGATCCCACACGATTTCCACTGCCACCGAACCCGAAGTATACTGGAGCCGCCAAGTCCCGAGTCCCCAGGTGGTCACCGTCTCTGACTGTCGGATCTGGTACTGCTGGCAGAAAGCAGAAAAAACAGATGTGATGAGTGTGAGACAACACACCCAGTAAACAGTCAGCAAGTTGTCCTTCCAGGAGGGAAACAACACCTCCACCTTTAACACAGAACACAGTTGTGCAGAGCCTGAGAGCTACTTATCCGTTTTGGCGTGCGGGGTGAAGAACGTCACTCCTACACGGACCACAAAACTCAGCACCAGCTGAAAGCAGTCAACAGGATCTCCTGCAAACACTCAGAAAAAGATCACGTGCGTACGGCACAGTCAAACGGCTGAGAGTTTACCGTAGAGGTAGACGATATCTCGGCGATGAGGTGGAGATGTCGTCCGGTTTTTGTGTATGTGGGTGATGACCTGGTGATTGGTGACAGCTGTCAAAGCTGATGAGTGACAGCTATCACCCCGGCTGTTCCTGTGAGGCGGCAGCGCCCTCTTGTGCCTAAAGCCCGCACTTCAGGCAGGGCGCTCTTTGGTAGTGGGCCAGCAGTACCTCCTCTTCAGCGGCCCACACAACATGAGCACTTTCTACCATGGCACCATTGAGAGCATCCTTTCCAGCTGCATCACTGTGTGGGGCGGAAGCTGCACTGACTACAACAGGAAAGCCCTGCAGCACATAGTGAATGCAGCTGGAAGGATCATTGGTGCCTCACTCCCCTCTCTGCAAGACATATACACCACCCACCTCATCCACAAAGCAAACACAATTGTGGGCGATGCAAGCCATCCCGCACACAACCTGTTTAGCACTCTGCCCTCCGGGAAGAAGTACAGAAGCCTCCGGTCCTGCACCACCAGACTCACAAAGAGCTTCATCCACCAGGCTGTGAGATTATTGAACTCCCTCCCCCCAGCTCCACCCAGGCTTTCAAGAAGCTAATATATATATATATATATATATATATATATATATATATATATATATATATATATATATATATATATATATATATATATCTGTTGCCTGTGACCAATGTCCTGCACTGTTTCACTTTATCACTATCACACCACTTGCACAGTGTCTTCACAAAAATCTGCTGCTGCTACAAATACTGAATGGCTTGCACTACTGCACTTTTCACTTTTACTATTACCTCAGACACTACACTGTAAATACTTGTGCAGTTTTCTGTCCTTATTGTCGAAATGTCTTGTCCTGTCATCACTGAGGGAAGGTGAGAAATGAAATTTCGATTCCTTGTATGTCTAGTACATGTGAAGAATTGACAATAAAGCCGACTTTGACTTGACTTTGAAATAACTACACCATAAAACCAGTGAACTAAAGGGAAAAAATATCTAAAATATAAAACAAACAAAAGGCAGCTTGAAGCTAAAGTGGAACACAAGAATGTAAATGTCAGAATTGAAATCTGTAAAAAAGCAACTCAGTTAACTAAACACAAAGAATGATCATGCTAGAGACTGAATTTCATTTCCTGATCAGGGAGAGCCAGCATGACCCCTCGTCACTGTCCGTCAGTCAGCTCTGAAGGGCCCGCCCACTCTGCTCCTGAATTTATTGCACACAGACATATTACAAAACTAACAATTAAATGTGTACCATTATCACTGTACATTGTTTCAGGTAGTCCATGTCTTGGAATTATGTCTCTACAAAGTATCTTTGCAACTGTTAAAGCATCTGCATGTTTAACAGGGAACACCTGTACCCATTTGCTATATGCATCAATCAATACTAGGCAATATATATATTTTTTTCTTCACATTGGTTCAATTCAATAAAATCCATATGGATTATTTGGAACGGGTATTGAGGGGTTGGAAATTTTCCTCGTATTGGCCTCTCATTCCCCTGCGGGTTATGCTTTGCATAAATTAAACGTGCTGCAGTAATGTTTTGCATATGCCTGAAATCCAAATGTCACAAAATGATTATTAACCAGGCCAACCATTCCAGCCGTAGAAGTGTGACATGGTCCATGACTTAAGACAGCTGCCCACTTGAAAAGGCTGCGGGGTAGGACTGGTTTGTTTGAGGATTAGACATACACACCATCAGCGGTTTGGTAGACATTGTGACGCATTCATTTGCCAAAATTGATTGATCAGATTAATGATAAGCATTGATTAATATAGATTATTACGTGCAGGCCAATCTTAATATGACAATTCAATTCCTGACAATGATCCAGTACTCCAATTAGATCAATACACTTCCTACCATGTAGGCATACGGGCAAATTTGACCCCACCAGAGTACCCCCAGTGCCATATCCTCATGTCCTAGTGCAGGGGTGCTCAAGTTCGGTCCTCGAGAGCTACCTTCCTGATACTCAGTTGTCTCCCTCCTCCAACACACCTGAATCCAATGAAAGGCTCATTAAAAGCCTGCTAATGAGTCTTTCGTTGGATTCAGGTGTGTTGGAGGAGGGAGACAACTAAAACTATCAGTAAGGTAGCTCTCGAGGACCAAACTTGAGCACTCCTGTCCTAGTGAGTCAGAGCGTCACAGAGACAAGGTCGAGTAATCGTGACTGGGCCTGCCTTAGGTTGTCCCAGGGTTTAAGATGGGATCTTACCCGTCATGGGCTTGCAGCCTTCCATACTGGGCAGGGGTTCCAAGGGGTGGGGGAACACCCATTAAGAGGTGTCATGTCTAAACAGCTTTAGTTGCACAGAACATCAAACATGCAGGATCATTGAAAGTGAACTGAAGTATCTTTTTAGCAATTTATCCCAGAATAGAACTGTTGGATTAATCAATGCTTAAACACCAATAATAAATAGAAACAATGACAGAATCTGATACATAAACAATGTTTGGTTTGCAGGAATAACTATGGGTCAGGATGGATAATAATCATGTGAAAAGTTGTCCAACAATCTCTATCCTTTAAGGCCTAACTTAATCTGCATACATCAACTAATAATTAATAAGCACTTCATGTTGGGAAGGTGTCGTAGCACGGACCCACAACAGGGGGCGCAAATGAACGGACAATGAGTAAGCCAAAAGGTAATTTAATGTTGTGACAACACACAACTAAACACACAAAATTTGTAAAGTCAATTAACACCAGGTGACGTGTGGGCAGGCTCGAAGATAGAAGACCCCCGACGAAAGAGAAGCCGCGTCCCACACGGCTTCCACCACCAACGGTCTGAAGAACACCGGAGCCGCCAAGTCCCGTATCCCCAGGTGGCCTCTGTCTTCGGCTGTCGACCCTGGTACTGCTGGCAGAAAGCAGAGACAAGATGAATGAGTGTAAGTCCGCACACTCAGTGGTCCACGATCTGTACACAGTTAGGAGGGAGAACCTCCACCTCCAAATTACACACTCGTGCAGCTCCTGATTAACCACTTATCTGTGAGGCGCAGTCGTCGCAGTCACACCAAACGCCAAAATCCCAGATAAGGGAACAACCACAGGACAACGGCTGCAAATGAAATTAGATTGTTACACAACGTGTCAGTCAGCAGAGAAATTACCTCTTGGTAGTCGATTTCTCGGCGGGGAGGTGGAGTTACAGTCCGGCTTATGTAGTGGTGTAGATGAGTGACAGCTGTCACTTCTTCTGGGTCTGGCGCCCTCTCGTGCTTGGAGCCCGCACTCCAAGCAGGGCGCCCTCTGGTGGTGGTGGGCCAGCAGTACCTCCTCTTCAGCGGCCCACATAACAGGACCCCCCCCTCAACGGGCGCCTCCTGGCGCCCGACCAGGCTTGTCCGGGTGTCTTGCGTAGAACTCGGCCAGGAGGGCCGGGTCCAGGATGAAGCTCCTCTTCACCCAGGAGCGTTCTTCAGGTCCATACCCCTCCCAGTCCACCAGGTATTGGAACCCCCGGCCCTTACGACGGACGTCCAGGAGCCTGCGGACCGTCCAAGCAGGCTCCCCGTCGATGAGCCGGGCAGGAGGCGGCGTAGGTCCAGGTGCACAGAGGGGTGAGGTGCGGTATGGCTTGATGCGGGACACGTGGAATACAGGGTGGATCCGCAGTGAAGCCGGGAGTCGGAGCTTCACTGCGGCCGGGTTGATGATCTTGAGGATTTGAAATGGTCCAATGTATCTGTCCTTTAACTTAGGGGAGTCCACACAGAGGGGGATGTCCTTTGTTGAAAGCCACACCTCCTGCCCGGGCCGGTATGTGGGGGCCGGGGAACGTCGGCGGTCCGCATGGGTCTTAGCCCTCGTCCGGGCCTTCAATAGGGCAGAGCGGGCGGTCCGCCACACCTGGCGGCACCTCCTGAGGTGGGCCTGGACCGAGGGCACACCGACCTCTCCCTCCACCAGCGGGAACAATGGGGGCTGGTACCCCAAACATGCCTCAAAAGGGGAGAGGCCGGTAGCAGATGAAACTTGGCTGTTGTGGGCATACTCGATCCAGGCCAGATGGTGACTCCAGGCCGCCAGGTGCACGGAGGTGACACACTAAAGGGCCTGCTCCAACTCCTGGTTGGCCCGCTCTGCCTGGCCGTTGGTCTGGGGGTGGTACCCGGACGAGAGACTCACGGTGGCCCCCAGCTCCTTGCAGAAACTCTTCCACACCTGTGAAGAGAACTGGGGACCACGATCTGATACAACGTCCGATGGTATCCCATGCAGCCGCATGACGTGGTGGACGTGGTGGAGGTCTGCCGTCTCCTGGGCCGTCGGGAGCTTCGGGAGGGCCACGAAGTGGGCCGCCTTGGAGAACCGGTCCACTATCGTGAGAATCACGGTGTTGCCCTGGGATGGCGGGAGGCCCGTGATGAAATCCAGGCCGATGTGAGACCAGGGGCGATGAGGCACTGGCAGGGGTTGGAGGAGGCCCGTCGTCCTCCGATGGTCTGCCTTGCCCCTGGCGCAGATGGTACAGGCCTGGACGTAGTCCCGGACGTCGGTTTCCAGGGACGCCCACCAGAAGCGCTGCTGGACTACTGCCACGGTCCTACGCACTCCGGGATGACAGGACAGCTTGGACCTGTGACAGAAGTCCAATACGGCAGCTCTAGCCTCTGGTGGGACGTACAGTCTGTTCTTGGGGCCAGTCCCCGGGTCTGGGCTCCTTGTCAGGGCCTCCCGGACGGTCTTCTCCACGTCCCAGGTGAGGGTGGCCACGACAGTGGACTCGGGGATGATGGTCTCGGTGGGGTTCAACAGCCCCGCTTTGGCTTCTTCTTCGTGCACCCGGGACAATGCATCTGATTTCTGGTTCTTGGTCCCGGGGCGATACGTGATCTGGAAGTCAAAGCGCCCGAAGAACAGAGACCAGCGGGCTTGCCTGGGGTTCAGCCGCTTGGCGGTCCGGATGTACTCCAGGTTCCGATGGTCCGTGAAAACCGTGAAGGGCAACGATGCCCCCTCCAGCAGGTGTCTCCACTCTTCAAGAGCCTCCTTCACCGCAAGAAGTTCCCGATTGCCGACGTCATAGTTCCGTTCAGCTGGGGTCAACCTGCGGGAATAAAAGGTACAAGGATGGAGAACTTTATCAGCCTCCACGCTCTGGGACAGCACGGCTCCTATCCCTGAGTCAGAGGCGTCCACTTCTACTATGTACTGGCGATCAGGATCAGGCTGCACCAGAACTGGTGCAGTCGAGAACTGGCGTTTCAACTCCTGGAACGCGGCTTCGCACCGATCCGACCAGGCGAAGGGGACCTTGGTGGAGGTCAGGGCAGTCAGGGGGCTAACTACCTGACTGTAACCTTTAATGAACCTCCTGGAAAAATTTGCAAAGCCGAGGAATTGCTGTAGTTTCCTGCGGCTTGTTGGTTGGGGCCACTCTCTCACCGCCGCAACCTTAGCCGGATCAGGGGCGACGGAGTTGGAGGAGATGATGAACCCCAGGAAGGACAAAGAAGTGCGGTGGAACTCACACTTCTCCCCCTTCACAAAAAGCCGGTTCTCCAACAACCACTGTAGGACCTGACGTACATGCTGGACATGGGTCTCAGGGTCCGGGGAAAAGATGAGTATATCGTCCAGATATACGAAGACGAACTGATGCAGGAAGTCCCGCAAGACGTCATTTACCAAAGCTTGGAACGTCGCGGGGGCGTTAGTGAGACCGAACGGCATGACCAGGTACTCAAAATGACCTAACGGGGTGTTGAATGCCGTCTTCCATTCGTCTCCCTTCCGGATCCGAACCAGGTGGTACGCGTTTCTAAGATCCAATTTCGTAAAGATTTGGGCTCCATGCAGGGGAGTGAACACTGAATCCAACAGAGGTAACGGGTATCGGTTGCGAACCGTGATCTCGTTCAGCCCTCTGTAATCAATGCATGGACGGAGTCCGCCGTCTTTTTTACCCACAAAAAAGAAACCAGCACCCATCGGGGAGGTGGAGTTCCGGATCAGCCCGGCAGCTAAGGAGTCCCGGATGTAGGTCTCCATTGATTCGCGTTCCGGACGTGAGAGGTTGTACAACCTACTGGACGGGTACTCAGCGCCCGGGACCAAATCGATGGCACAATCGTACGGTCGGTGCGGGGGAAGAGTGAGCGCCAGATCTTTGCTGAAAACGTCAGCAAGATCATGGTACTCCTTTGGCACCGCTGATAGATTGGGGGGAACTTTGACCTCCTCATTAGCCGTAGTGCCGGGAGGAACCGAGGATCCTAAACACTCCCGGTGCAGGTTTCGCTCCACTGCGTGACAACCCCGGACGGCCAATCTATCCGGGGATTGTGCTTCACCATCCATGGAAAGCCCAAAATCACTCGGGAGGTGGATGGTGTTACATGGAACACTATCTCCTCCCTGTGATTCCCAGACACAACCAAAGTCACTGGTTGTGTCTGATGTGTGATTAATGGAAGCAGGGTGCCATCTAGTGCTCGCACCTGCAATGGTGCTGGCAGAGCCACCAGAGGGAGCCCTACTTCCTTTACCCATCTGCTGTCCAGCAGATTCCCTTCAGACCCCGTGTCTACCAGTGCTGGGGCGTGAAGGGTTAAATCCCCACAAAGGATTGTTACTGGGATTCGTGCAGATTTGCGGGGTTTTCCCGCGTGTGTGTTATGGCCCACCCTTAGCCCAGTTTCTAAGGACAGGCGTTGTAGTTTGACCGTTTAGGGCAGTCCTTCTGCATGTGCTCACAAGAGCCGCAGACAAAACACTCCCCGCGGGCCAGCCTCCTTTGTCTGACATTTGTTTTTACTTTGGCCCTGCTCGTGTCCATAGCCTCCTCAGCAGGGGGAGCTGTAGCCACACGGAGCTCTCTGGCAGTGTAGCGTGGGGACGACGTCACCTTGTCGGAACCGGAAGGGGGAGGGACGGCTCGTGCCCGGTCACGCCCCCCGGCCTGCTCCCAACGATGCTCGTTTAAACGGTTGTCTAAGCGTATAACTAAATCGACAAGCCCGTCGAAATCCCGCGGTTCCTCCTTAGCCAGTAGGTGCTCCTTAAGGACCGGGGACAGTCCGTTTACAAAGGCGGCGCGGAGCGCAACGTTATTCCAGCCGGACCTCGCTGCCGTGATGCGGAAGTCGACTGCATACTCGGCTGCGCTACGGCGCCCCTGTCTCATCGACAGCAGCACGTTCGAAGCGGTCTCGCCTCTATTGGGATGATCAAACACTTGTTTGAACTCCCGTACAAACTCAGTATAAGACGTTAGGAGCCGTGAATTCTGCTCCCAAAGCGCCGTGGCCCAGGCGCGTGCCTCTCCTCGAAGCAGATTAATAACATAAGCCACCCGGCTAGCGTCTGATGCGTACATAACAGGGCGCTGTGAAAAGACGAGCGAACACTGTATGAGGAAGTCCGTGCACGTCTCGACACAGCCCCCATACGGTTCCGGAGGGCTTATGTATGCTTCAGGGGACGGTGGGGGGGTTCGTTGAATGACCAGTGGAACGTCTGATACAGGCCCAGGACCAGCCAGAGGAGTGGCTGCAGCAGCGCCCTGATCGCGCGCTTCCACCCTGGCGGTGAGAGCCTCCACCCTCCGATTAAGGAGGACATTCTGCTCGGTCACTAAATCTAACCGAGCCGTGAAGGCGGATAAGATCTGCTGCAGCTCACTCAACACGCCTCCCGCTGACGCCTGCGCTCCTGGCTCTTCCATTGGCCGTTCAAGCTCGGGTTGACGCCCCTCGGAATCCATGACGATGGCCGAGAAATCCTGTTGGGAAGGTGTCGTAGCACGGACCCACAACAGGGGGCGCAAATGAACGGACAATGAGTAAGCCAAAAGGTAACAATTTAATGTTGTGACAACACACAACTAAACACACAAAATTTGTAAAGTCAATTAACACCAGGTGACGTGTGGGCAGGCTCGAAGATAGAAGACCCCCGACGAGAGAGAAGCCGCGTCCCACACGGCTTCCACCACCAACGGTCTGAAGAACACCGGAGCCGCCAAGTCCCGTATCCCCAGGTGGCCTCTGTCTTCGGCTGTCGACCCTGGTACTGCTGGCAGAAAGCAGAGACAAGATGAATGAGTGTAAGTCCGCACACTCAGTGGTCCACGATCTGTACACAGTTAGGAGGGAGAACCTCCACCTCCAAATTACACACTCGTGCAGCTCCTGATTAACCACTTATCTGTGAGGCGCAGTCGTCGCAGTCACACCAAACGCCAAAATCCCAGATAAGGGAACAACCACAGGACAACAGCTGCAAATGAGATTAGATTGTTACACAACGTGTCAGTCAGCACAGAAATTACCTCTTGGTAGTCGATTTCTCGGCGGGGAGGTGGAGTTACAGTCCGGCTTATGTAGTGGTGTAGATGAGTGACAGCTGTCACTTCTTCTGGGTCTGGCGCCCTCTCGTGCTTGGAGCCCGCACTCCAAGCAGGGCGCCCTCTGGTGGTGGTGGGCCAGCAGTACCTCCTCTTCAGCGGCCCACATAACACTTCATTGGTCATCAATGCTTCATGAAAGCCTGCAACTTCTTGTTTGATTTGCAGCAGGGGTTAGTTGCATGTCATGAGAGTTCACATTATTTCAGTCGGAACACAGGATGATCAAAATATTGAGTTATTATTATTTGTTGCTTCTACTTTGCTGTCAGTTCACCCTCACCAACATTAATGCGTATAACAGGAGCTCTATAAACATGTTACAATAATCAACATAGTCTTAGTGTCTCACACACTGTACAACCTTCTGCTCTGCTCTCCGGCTGGAGTGATAAATTACACTTTGTTTCCAAAACAAACCACGCTTCAAAAAATAGAACACTGAATGTATTTGGTAAAGTCAATGCAACGTAATGCAAAACAACATTAAAGCTGGAATTGATTACATCAAATAAACAATATCTCTCTAAATTTAACAGTAACAAACACTTTTAAAACACTAGTAACAATTACATGTAAGAAATTACATGTAAAACCCCTGTATCTTATGTGTTAAAGCACAACAAAATATCGCAGTGTTTCTAGGGAGAGGAGGAGGAGAGAAGTGAGCATTTAGAGCTTCCCTCAGCAGCTCCTACTCCAACACCCCAGACCAGGAACAGAATACCACAACTGCCACAACAAACAAGCAAAATAAACCAACAAATAACCCCCCCCCCCCCCCCCCCCCCCCAAAAAAAACATCCACAGGTCCAAAGAAGACCTGTGTTACATTACACGCAACATATTATACACACATGTAGACACATAGAATTCAACGGAACTGTTAATTACAGTGGACTGATAGGAGACTTTTTTCTTTTTTCTCTTTCGCCAACATTCTGTCAGGCTGTTTGGGGCCCGGAGGTCAAGAACCGGGTATGCAGTCATAGTCTCACAATCAGTTTTATTTTTTTTAGTCCTCAGAGAATCTACCACAACCACTGCTCCCTTCTGTCTGTTATGTCATCAAAAATAATTAGTGGATCAGTCAATCGACAATTTTTCAATCTTTTAGCAGTATTTAATATGCATACTGGGGAACTGATTCATAGAAATGTTTTATAACCCAAAGTCTTCATTGCCTAGATGAGCCTGTTTCCAGCAAGTTCATGGATACCTTCTGGAACTCATTGATCTAAGTGGTCAGTTCCACAGTAGCTCATTCATGATTACTGAGGCAAGATTGGCCAAATACTGCAATGTTCAATTGAAGCAGTCAATCTGAATTTTCTTCTTTTCTCCCAGACAGAAAAGAATCAACCCACACAAATTTCAAACCAACACCACACAAAAATATATCACACAACAATAAATCCAATCATTAATCACTCTACTGAAATATAATCTTGATCAGCTTTGCTTAAAATCTGTTAAGTAGGTGAAACTAACCAACTTTTACACCTTATCCAGTGTACAAAAATCAACCATATTTTAACCACTTCATCCCAGTTACATGATCATTCGATATGGAAAGTAGGAAGACGACAGTATTTATTGTCTTTGAGTTATCATCTTAACAAGCTGAAAAGTTTTATTTCATCAACAGATCTATTTCAGAATTCTCCCTCAAAATACTCTATCTTTTACCCTGGACACCAACTCACACTCATATACATGTACAAAATTGATTAATTATTCTCAGTATCTTAACTCCACACTTTAAAATGTTGAAGCGCCAGCAACTGTGACCTTGACAGTTTTATCTAAAACAATTCACAATAATTACACACAATCTGTCTATGTAGCAACAGCAGAATAAAAGTAAGGAAAAATTGATAACAGGTATAATCTTCTAGAAAAGAAAGAACTGCAACCTTATATGTACATAAACAAAATTCATGTTGAAAATGGAGAACTCATCTTTGCGAGTGTGTACATTCACGCGCAAAGTGTCCATTCTTCCCACACTTCCAACATGTCAAATTCCTCTTTATCGCACGCTCACAAGCTTTACCTCTGGCTGCTCTGCAGCGCTGACCTTTGCCCTTTCCTACAAAATACACTTGTTTCTCACACATCATTATGACTGCTCCAGCAGGTTTAAGAACTGCTGTGTTTGGTACAAAAGCATGGTCTGGTGTATTTTTCACTCCACATCTCTCTTGCCTTTTTGTAAAATCACTGGTGTTCTCTTTTATGGTATCAAATGACTTTGTTGTGGAGTTTAACTGTAATTTTCCCAAGACGTTAACTGTCTCTTGCCACATTTTTAAGTGTTCAGGTGATGCTGAATCTTTGGTCATCATCTGTGGTCTGGTGAGTGTAGGGAGGTGGAGAAGGTGCGCTTGCTGTAGCTTCAGCATTATTTGAGGCTGGGTAAAGGGCTGCGCCTGCATTCTGCGGAGGGGGCCTCAATATACAAGGCACAGCTGCGTTTCTTCAGTCAATTCATATTTGTATCACTTTGCACCTGGAAGGTGCCCTGCAGTCTTGCTCAGACAGATAATTGTTCTCCAAATTGAGACATTACAGCACCAGCCTTGAACTAGTGTACAGGCTGTGTTATTCTCTGCTCAAGGCCGAAATATTAATCTGTGTTCAGAAAAACATAGCTTTAGCAAAACAGTCTGCGCATTCATTAAGCAGAAGAACAAATGTTACTTCAACAGTTCAGTTTATATTTCTGCTTTGACAATGAGTGATTATTTAGAAGAATAATGGTGCATGAACTCTTACACATGCATATATGTATATATGGAAAATAGAGAACAGAATCAAAAATAAGATCAAAGGCTTTAACAATCAAAGTAAAGACAAAGACATTAATATTTGATAATAATCTTGACAATATATAGAAAACTCTATCAGTAAAACTGACCTAAGCAAAGTACACTTAAATATGACACAGGAATAGAGGTGAAACACAACAGTTTCATATTCCTGTGATTGAGTGCCAACAGTGCTTTACTAAATCCTATTAGATTCAAATAGTTTGTTTTTAAGGTAAAATGGTACGCATCTAGTGAACTAATGGCATGACTGCAGGAGGAACAAAAAAGATTACAAGGACCAAATAGGTCTTTTTAAAGAAAGTAGTTGTTGGAGGAAATTGCATAAATGCTTTTTAGTGTTTTTCAGCTACACATTCAGTGTGAGACACTACAAATTCAGATTGGTGGCCTGTACAGGTTTTACCCTGCCTTTCACCTGATAACTGCTGGGATAACCTCCAGCGTCCCAGTGTGACCCTGAATTGGAAAAAGCGGGTACAGAAAATGAACAAACATTGAAAAATGATCAGGCTGTACCGAAACCCACTCAGGATCCTCAGTGGTTTATTTGAGTTTGAACTGTGTAGATGTCAGCAGTTTCGGTGAAGTGTTAACTGCAGGTCTGTAGAGGAAATGCCTTAACAGCCAGCAAGTGTTTGATACACTTGTGGGTAGAAACAGGATGGACATATATGTGCTCTGCAATGTGAACACAAATGAATTTGTAATTAAAAAACAGCCCATCAACCGAAGTACAGCTTTGTTTTATTAAATGACAGGTTGACTGTGACAGTACAGCTTTCCTTATTAAAGTTTATAAAGAGACTACTTTGAGACTGCCTTTATAAATATTTTAAAGGTCACAGAATTACAAAAATGCCACTTGATGCACCAAAACGAAAATCTCAACTAAATGTCAATATTTCTGTGTGATACAATGTGCATGACACATAAGTTAACTATTCCAGAAAAAAATCATCACTTCATTAAAAGAACCAAGACCTTTTCTTTAATTACAAATAATATCAAAAGTAAATCGTAAAAGGCAGCAGAAAAGAAGTTGGGGAGGTAAGCATCACATGAAACTTTACTGTACTACTGGTATTACTACTGGTATTATATTAATTTTATGGAAGATTCTCTAACATCACCGTACAGTGCATCTTAGTTGTGTTTGAAACAATAATACACCAAGCACAAGATCAGAACTATATTAACTTTGTGTGTAAATCAATGAAAACTGGTATAATTTGAACCACTTGAACTTAAATGATAGGACATAAACTCAGACTTCAACTGACGATGTGAGAGGTGGATCTTCTTCATCACACAAATGACTGTACGTTTGAGATTTATAGTTACTTTTTAGTCTTTTTGAAAACAAAGTAACCATTACTACATCACAAAACCCACTTCATTACAAGCCACTAAAACACATTTACAGTTTTAACTCGCTTTGAGAAGAAATAACCTGCAGATGGCGTCTATGCTTGAGCTTTCGAAAGCAGACTAGTGCATATGTTGAGATTGCAATAGAGGCAAAAGAGAAGTTCCCTTTTGTGCATCCTTGTCCAAATCTGAACGTATCCATATCCTTCATATCAATGATAAAATGAAAACACAAGGCACCTTTTAGTTCATCTTTGACTGTATAAAGAAATTTGGTTTATAATAAATACAGTCTCTGTACAGACCTGGTTTTCATTAGTGTTGTCCAACAAACAAAGCTGAGGTTGTCTGTGTGTTGTAAGTGGGTGGATGTCTTTTGTCTCTATTTTGCTGGTTGGAACTGATGCTACACTAATGGAAACATGTTGAATAAGGTGACAAGGGGGTTCACTTCCATATCACTGGACTCCCTGTGTTTCCTCACCCTGAGCGTCTCTCCTGCCTGTCATAAATAGCAGTGGCGATTCCCCATGTGATGCACGACCTCAGAATAACCAGCAAACCCCCTCGGTACAGCAGAGTCAAGCTCCGCTGTCGGGATTCCCACAGCATCCTCCAGCATACCCGGACTCCTTTTGCCTCCTCGCTCACCTGTGCCTGCATATTGGCCACCAGCACAGACAGCGGGTACAGAGCCAAACTGATTGCCATGGAGGTCAGCGTTCCAGAGACGAAGGACGAGGCCAATGGAGAAAGCCCCTGACATGCCACAACTTCGCACATTGGCCCCTTCAAACCAAAGTAAAGGCAGCTGCCTAAACTGTTGCGGGCTGTGATGGGCAGGAAGGCTCTGTAATACCCTGAGGCTGGCCTCTGCGCCTTCAGCCAAACTAAAATACTCTTCAAGGTAGGTAGATGGCGGTCGTTTTGGCTATTCTGCAATACATTCTGGACTCGCTCAAATGGGGTAAAGACTACAGCTTCCACAATACCGGCACCAAATCCAGCTACAGCTGGCAGGGCGGCGGTGCCGGTGACATGTGGGGATGATCTGGACAAGTGTTGCTGGAGGGTGTCCTGGAGCCCAAAGAGCAGCGTGCCATTCAAAGTCTTCATCAGCAGAGGTGGGGCCATCCCCCGAAAGAGCTTCACGGGCCCCTCTTTGAGGAGCTCCCTCACTGTCTGCTGAACTGGCATGCTGTTGATTTGCTGACGGAAAATAGTTTTGTAAACAGGGAAGACGATGATGGTGGACAACAAGCTGGTGGTCCCCCCGTGCAGGTAGCTGTGGAAATATACCCTAAAGCCCTCTTGTTGTTCAGGACCCCGCCCCATGCTGCATGAGGCAAAAAGAAAACATGGGGATGACTGTAATTAAATCAAAGTCAGCTGAACTGTTGTCTGTTTTCTGCCATATGATTATTCTACCTAAAAAAAAGGCTTCCAAACACTTTTACATCTATTTTATTTATTTATTTAAAAAAATGCATTTACTTATTTAAGAAATGTGTTGTGGCTAAACGCAGCATGAACATCCATTTTTTCATTCAAAAATAAACTGAAATTAGAAGTACCTACTGTTTCTCCTTCGTACAGTTCATAGCGTCACAACACTGTCCTTTGCGTAGAACAGCAAAAAAAAAAAAAAAAAAAAAAAATTTCTTCGGTAACACGAGACAGCGCTGAAATAACGGAAGGTACAAAGCATTAATATACAGGGTCAAAGAGAAATCGAAACGAATCTCGAAGGTGTAACAGAACCCGTATCCACATCACGGGTGAGACTAACGCACGGGTTGAGTGTGCGGTGTCCGCATCCAATCACACACACACAACCTGCATCACAGCTTTATGCGCCGCACATTCGACAATCGTCATTGGTCAGACAAAGGCGTCAGGTGCGCATCGATTGGTTCGTTTAGCTGTCAATCAATGTCTAGGTTACGCCACATATATTGTTTAGGGAAAGATTAGCGGGACAATACTGGAAGTTTTCTCTCATTTTGAGCAATATAATGCTGTTCGCTGTATGATGCAGCTTTTTTGGTGATGTTCTTCAACATAAAGCTACACTGGAAATTTTATAGACTTGGGACTTGTTTTTATTGTCATTCAGTAAAAAACATCACAGAACGAAATATCGATGCACTGTACGAATGGATAAACACAGAATACCGGTCCAAGGTGTGTGATAGTGATTAAGTTTTTATAAAGAATTTTTTTTAACCTGTGTATGCACAACATGCAGTAAAGGGCACGGGATATTGCACATATGGATATGCTACTACAATAAAGTTGCTTCAGTGTATTTTATATCCTACATTCTATATTACAGGGTTTTTTCTATCGATTTGTATTTGTCTTATGACGGTTGGATAAAAGCTGTCCCTGAATCTGCATGTTTTGCAACTCAGGCTATAGAACAGTCTACTTGAGCTATAGTGCCAGTTTAAAAAGAAAATTCATCGATGTATGAGAATGTAATGTAATGGTGGAAGATAATGCACAAACCACAATATATCATCAGCATAAAGGTTTATTTTATTCCTTTGTTATTCTCATGTATGGCTGTATTGGCGACCCCAAGTGGAAAAACAAGGAAGCAGCCAAAGGGACTTACTATTCTCACGTATGGCTGCTGCTGGATGTTCAATTTAAAATATCAAACAAATGGACATCCTTACCTCTGCACACGTGGTGATGTCAGCCCATTGGTGCAGACATGAGAGTATAAAATTTTGATCCACAAATGTAATTGAAACCAAATTTCTGTGTTGTGGTAAAATATTCCAGTTCAACAAGAACATAATTCTATCTGAGCAGATGAGTCATGTCAAGCAGTTTGTTGACTGTGTACTCATAATGGGATGGTTCTCAATTCCGGAGGCAAGAACGCCCCTGATCATTTTTGTATGGAGTTAATATGCTACAAGGAGTGGTATGAAGATCAACTTTATTTATCCTGAAATTATTTGGACAGCGTACATAAACAGTAAACAATCTTTTGTTGTCAACTATAAGTATGACAAAATTTATGTAAAATGACTGGAAGATATTTGCTCAAGATGTTTGACAATATTGCACATAACTGAATAACTGTTCATTATGCATTCATCCTGTAGAAGGGGGAGGAATTATCCAGTGTGTTTGCCACAGATAGTAAAGACCTCCTGTTGCGTTCTGTAGTGCACCTCAGTGGTCTCAGTAAATGACTGAAAGTGCTCTGACAGGATGTCAGTGTGGCATCCAGAGGGTGGGAGGTGTTGTCCAGAATGGTGAGCAGCTTCCTCAGCATCCACCTCTCGACACCATCACAGACGCCAGCTCAACCCCCAGGGCAGAGCCAACTCTCCCGATGAGCTTGTTGTGTTTGTGTCAGCTGCCTTTAGCCTGATGCCCCAGCACACTACACCGTAGATGATGCTTGAGACCAGCGAGTGGTAAAACAACTTTCTGCAGACAATGAAACATCTGAGCCTCCTGAGGAAGTACGCTCGGCTCTGACTTTTCCTGTACACAGCAGCTGTGTTACCAGTCCAGTCCAGTTTGTTGTCTATGTGGATACCCAGGTACTTGTAGTATTCGATGTCCACCTCTGTTCAGTTGATGGTAACTGGGTTCGGACAGGTCTTCCATCTTCTGAAGTCCACCACCTTAGTGTTCAGAATAATAGTAGTGCCATGTGACTAAAAAAAAAATTAATCCAGGTTTTGAGTATATTTCTTATTGTTACATGGGAAACAAGGTACCAGTAGATTGAGTAGATTCTCACAAATCCAACAAGACCAAACATTCATGATATGCACACTCTTAAGGCTATGAAATTGGGATATTAGTTAAAAAAAAAAAAAAAAGTAGAAAAGGGGGTGTTCACAATAATAGTAGTGTGGAATTCAGTCAGTGAGTTCGTCAATTTTGTGGAACAAACAGGTGTGAATCAGGTGTCGCCTATTTAAGGATGAAGCCAGCACCTGTTGAACATGCTTCTTTGAAAACCTGAGGAAAATGGGACATTCAAGACATTGTTCAGAAGAACAGCGTAGTTTGATTAAAAAGATGATTGAGGAGGGGAAAACCTATACACAGGTACAAAAAATTATAGGCTGTTCATGTACATTGATCTCCAATGCTTTAAAAATGGACAAAAAAAAAGACACGTGGAAGAAAATGGAAAACAACCATCAAAATGGACGGATGGATAGAATAACCAGAATGGCAAAGGGTCACCCATTGATCAGCTCCAGGATGATCAAAGACAGTCTGGAGTTACCTGTAAATGCTGTGACAGAAGATGCCTGTGTGAAGCTAATTTATTTGCAAGAATCCCCTGCAAAGTACCTCTGTTAAATAAAAGACATGTGCAGAAGAGGTTACAGTTTGCCAAGAACACATCAACTGGCCTAAAGAGAAATGGAGGAATATTTTGTGGATTGATGAGTAAAATTGTTCTTTTTGGGTCCAAGGGCCGCAGACAGTTTGTGAGACGACTCCCAAACTCTGAATTCAAGCCACAGTTCACAGTGAAGACAGTGAAGTATGGTGGTGCAAGCATCATGATCAGGGCCGCTGCTAAGGTTTTGGAGGCCCTAAGCATAACTGGTCAGGGAGCCCCCCCCCCACCACCACACACACATTAATATGTGTGTGTGTAGGGCCGCGGGGGGAAAATCACACATTTGCTTTCTTGAATCCAGTGGAAAGAGCTTCTACGACAGGGTTGGGCAATTATTTCTTGCAAAGGGCCAAATGGGAAAGAAAATATTGTGGAGGGCTGGGCCAAAAGGCTAAACTTAAGTCTGCACAATAATTTTATTCCTATACAAAAAAAGCAAGTCACATTGTTTTGACAAACTGATGTTCTGATTAGAAATCAGAACATCAAGTTCTATAGGGAACTGTCACCGTGCACGCTTCCACTCGGCGTCCTATCTGACCTTGTATCCTGAAGCCCTAAGCTAAAAGTGGAAATCTTTTAGTACCGTTTCTGGTCTGATTCTGTTGTAGAATTGTTGATTAGTTAAATTTATCTAAAATGTTTGTTTCATTGATACACTGTATGTTAAGAATGTGCAATAAACATTTGAGGAGTGTACAAAAAGACAATTTAAAATGTGGGACATTCCAGACACATTTCCCTGCATAATTTTCAATTTGAAAAGTTTGATTTCCCAAGTCACAATATCACCAGGCTGGGGGCATTCACGTCAGAGTGTGAAAGACTCACCTTGTCCTTGTGATTCAGATTTTGCACCCCTCTATACATTCAAAAAAGAAAAAGGTCCAGCTTTCACAGAGGCTTTTATGGAGAGAGGAAAAAACAAACAAACAAACAAAAAAAACAATTTGAAATTATTTACCGAGACACAGATTTTGAGGCTGGACAGTGGCATGGACTATTTCCATTCTTTTATGTTTTAAATGATGTTACACTGAAATCATAATATTTCCGACAGTGCTTCTTAGAGGAAAACATCCCAGCACGCACTTAAGACAGAGATCGTACTTAAGACAGATTGCACTTAAGATCGAGCCAGCTGTGCAGCAGCCTTTGTGACGTTCTGTGCTGGCATGCCTCTTCCCCAGATGGCCCAGCGATCGCTGTGGTCCCGCACGGGCTGTGGTCCCGCCAAGATGAAGAAAAAAAAAAAAAATGCAGAGATCATCCTCTGATCATCTGGCTTCATGTTATGCTTGTATCATCTGGATGTAAACAGGATAAAATAAAGAGCTGAAGTTGTTTATGTGAAATTTCTGGTTTGGCGCCATTAGATTCTCACCGTCTCCTGCTAAAACATCATGAGATGACACTACACTATAGCGCCGCTAGATGACAGTGTAACGGTGTGGCACAGTTCCATTGCAGGGGGCTGAACCTGATTTTATTCTTTAACTTCCAGGTATTTGCAGGCCGGTCCGAGTCAGTCAAAGGGCTGGATACGGCCCATGGGCCGTAGAGTGCCCAAGTGTGTTCTACGACCACTAAAGATCTCCCCATGAACACTGCAGCTACTGAATTTAGCTTTCTCACCTCATGGAAGCATTATTACAAACAGCTAATGGAACCATGCAAGAGTGAAAGGATAACAGTAAATATTACCATAAATGCATGCTAGTGATGTCACCCATGCCATGGGACAAATAATGAATGTCACGTCACATCACATAGAATCCAATTAAATGACAAGGATGGATTTAGGTATCAAAATAAAAATCAAATCAATATACGAAAGAGATGCAATGTCCAAGATTTAAAGCATTTTTAATTAAGAACATATCTTCAATAAGATACTTGGCATATTCCATCTACTGAAAACGTAAACAATATTTAGAATATGCAAGGTAACAAACTCTTCCTCCAGACATTCATAAGAACAAAGAGGGAGGGGAAAGCACAATCATTTCTGAAGGAAACTCCAATCTGCAAAGAGCCCAAGCTTAAAAACCCAACAGTTTCTTAGCAGAAAGGCCTTCAATCTGTAGAACCTGTAAAGGTAAACCCCAAACAACAGGCAAACCCCCACTTAATGACAGCGCCTCAAGAGTTAAAATGTTACACTACTTGAGAACAAAAACGTGAAAAGTCGTCACCCAGTACAGGAATAAACTGAGCAAGAGTTGTGGAGGCGCTGGAGTGGACCAACAGCAACAACAATAAAAAGCATTTTCATTTCAGACTGCTGACACCCCTGGGTGAGCGACGCTTAGTGGCACTGTAAACGTTTTTCATGAGACGTCAATATTATGTATTATTTTTACCAACAGCAAAGGACACAACAGCTACATTAAAAAGTACACTCATTCATTGTAACAAAAAGCACTGTAACAGCTTTATATGAAAGGCGATTCTCCTGACCACTGGAACCTCTCAATTAGTTTCTTTTTAAAATAAACTCTTCAATGTCAGACTGAAATTACTCTTGCAAAGGACAGAGACTTATGTACTATAAATGTGCTGAACTGAAACAAAAGCTTGCAATTGCTTTAGCGCACCTGATTCGATGAGTTGCTGTTCAAAGGGGAGGGGTTAAAGTGAGCAGGGGTCAGTGATAGTAACAAATGTAAGTTCCATTTTTTTTCCCGATTAGTTGAACTTTGCCAGTGGTTATGATTTTTGGTTGGTGACGTCTCTCTGCAGTGAATTTGGTGTAACAGCACAGTCGATGGAGGACACCTTGTGTTACAAGGGAACGTGGCTGAACAGGTATGAGACGGACTCGCCATTGTGAGTTCTACGAATGGCCTCTGCCAGGATCATGGAGATGTCAATGACCTGGAAAGAGAACAGACAGGATCTAATAAAGACTGTTAGATTATATGATTATTTAAAATTTATTGCTATTTTACTAATCCCATATCTCAAAGTTAGGATTTGCAATGGCTGGCTGCTCATAATATGCGTTTTATAGACGAGCATGTTCACAATGCTGGGCATCAAAACCAAATACCTTCAATTCAAGTTTCAGAAACAGACAAAACTCATTTTTCAAAGAAGTTATTGGCCTTATTGTTTTGCCACTGCTTCTAGGAATCTGTCAAGACAAATTCAGGTGGCTGGTGTGTTTAATAGTCCCACAGTGAGTATTATTTGACCCAAAAATACGATGTAACATCTTTGATATAATGTAAATTCAGCTGGACAGAAATAAGGTATACACCTATTAATCATTAGGAAACATCTTATTTACAGCATCCTTATTGTTTCTAGTTTCCATCGATATATGACGTGGTACTTTCGGGGCAATTGCAGCTGGTCCGTCCTGTTTTTCTTCAATGAAGCATAATGCAAAAATACCAAAATTTACTGTACACACACGTCACCTTGCATTTAGTGGATAATAATAATAAAAAAAAAAAAAAACACACAACATGTTAAAACTTCTGGAAGTACCCAAAACACCTATTGGTTGATCAAAAGAGTTGACAAAAATAACTTTTCATTAGATTTTTGGAATTTGATACTGTACTCGTAGTCCTTTTATTTTGGGCACATTTTATTTCATCCCACAGTGTCCGTCCATAACGCTACATGTTGCTCCTTACTGTGGGAAGATCAAAAAATGTTGACCTAAGGGTGATGAAGACCTACCCACAACCATACTCTATAATGACATCCATGAAAAAAATTCAAATGGCCAAATCCCCACAACCAATGAACCATTTCCGTCCCATAAAATGTCCGTATGTCACACATGTGACGGACAAACATGTTGTGGGACATTTTTCCTTTGGTACTGTACCTTATTTGTATGGAAAAGGTATCATTTGTATGTATAATTTTTGCATAGTCACAGTGTTTACAACAGATATTTTCACAAATTACATTTACTTTTGCATGATGCCAGATCTCTTAAGGCTCATTGATTTTGTTCTTTTTATATTGGAGAGAATTTTACATACAGGAAGGTGACATTTTTTACTCATATCAGAATTTGTGAAGATATATTATTCACACATATTTAACTTTGGGATATTGAAGGTTTCAGAGATGGAAATCATCCTTTTGGTCACAGTGTCCATCCGTCCCATGTACAGTCGGGAGCTCAGTCTAATATTATTAGTCATTATAAGTAACCTGTCTTTTAAAGATGAAATTGGTCAAGTACTGATTGCATGTTTATGCTTCATTGAATTTCGGGCCCCTCAGATTAATTACTTATAATATATCACTTTAGAATGAAGCAGCAATGCAAGTGCAGAAGCACCAAGTGCAGTTCAATGATTGCATGCTAAAGTACAATCATGTCACAGGGTGCAAGTTGTAAACAAAATGTTTATTTTGATCAGTGGCTTCAGAATCCTCATTTGGACTGGAAATCTTTAACTGTACAGATACAGCCCTACTCTATAGAGCTTTCTGAAGGTGAGTCACCATGATTTCCCAATTTTCCTTCAATTCACATTCTTTCAAAAGCTGTTTGTCAAATTCGACTTTTGATAAGTAAAAAAATAAATAAATAAAAATGCATGTGTCAATTATTCTAGGGTGTGCTGTGGTTGGCTTAGGATGATTTCCCTTTAAATTCACATCCCACTCTGATAAATCAAGATGGCTACTACATGCATGGCGGCCATTATTGATTTTATTTTCTGCCTTATAAATCTTAAAAATGCCCGTTCCTTTTGTTTTCATTTTTTCGGGGTACTAAAAGAGGATGTTTCATATAGATTTGTGGCATGTTCCAATAATCAAGATGCCCCCATGGCAGCCATCTTGATTTTGATTTACACTAAATAACTCATTATCTTGTCAATTTGTTTTCATTTCAAGGTATGTTTGGATGCACGGCGTTTTCAATTGCATGTAAATCCTTAAAGCCATGGTCCATTCCATGTAAAATCAGGCTTTTGTTTACTTTTAGTAAATTACTCCTACGAAACCTTGCCCTTTAATTTGATGTTGTATCAGCAACTTGGCTAAACAGGATTCGCTATATCGACAGACCACATTAGAAAATGCAAGCGTTGTCTTCAAAAAGTAAACAAAAAAGGAAATGAATTGTGGCACGCTTAATTCAAATGGACAACTGCTTTAATATGGTTTGCATTTCAGTGCTCTATGCATAGAAAACATTATATGCAAATCCTTGTTAAATTTTTGATGGTCTATATGCCCCACAGGGCCTGTCCGTCACATGCACATTGTCCCAGTGTTTGTCCATCACAGATATTTCAACACATTCTCGACAAAACTATACCCATTCCAGCAAAACCTCTTGCCTGAGGCTTGGGCACTACAGAAGACATGTCTCAAACAGTTTTTTTTCTTGCGATTTTGTTTTTACAGCAAGTGAAATAATGGACCCGTTAAAAAAAAAAAAATTCGCACTTAACACATTGTTTCCCACACTGCTGCATGGTGCAACAACTGGCATCAATGAAACTGTGCAGGAAGTTAGCATAGTTTCATACCTATTTGGAAATGTGTCTTTTGATCATCTGTGAATAAAGACACTTTTGTGGGGCAGGGATCATTATTTTGGCAAAATATTCCAGTTTTTGGGCCTTTTCATGCAAACGAGCGACCAGGATTTTATTCAGAGAATAAAGATTGTTAAAAAAAACCCTACATTCTCAAGACCCTAGTGGTCCATACTTAAAAACAAATACATGTTCCACTTGTTTCGAAGAATTTTTTTCCCCCACTGTTGCTGTTACATTTTGATGCTCATGCTTATGACAAACATAATCAGATCAAAAAAGCAAGGTGAGGTGATGGTCAAATGGTTAATGCGGTGGTCTTGTGACCAGTAAATCCTCAGTTCAAATCTCTGATCTGAAAAATCATTAAGGCCCCTTGGGCAAGGTCCCCCAAGTTCATTCCCAAATTTCTCCCAGTGTGTAGTTGAATGTCTTGCATAATACCAGTCTGCGAGCGTGTGGTTAAATGTGAGACATCACTGGAAATCACTACATGAATACTTAAAAACATAATAAACCACAGCTGTCTCTAGAATGCAGATCTGGACTGCATTCATTGTTGAGGCACTCATTGTTTTTAATTCATATACTTTTTAGGTACGTAGTCCTTAGATTACACACATCTGCAACAGCACAGTTGACAACTCTAAGCAGACACACAGGAAAGAAAAAGAAGAGGCAACCTGAGAATTTCAATGACAGCATGACACAAAACCAAAGAAGTGAAGCTGCAGTCACTGTTGCACAGTGGTGTGTTCTGACCTGTATCTTAGAACAATGCTTCATCTTCTCCTCCTGGGGGATTGTGTTGGTGACGACTACAGCTTCAAAGCAGGCATTGTTGATGCGCGAGATGGCAGGGCCAGAGAAGATGCCATGGGTTAATATGGCGTACACCTTGGTGGCACCAGCAGAAATTAGTCTGAGGATAAGAAACAATTTAATGAATTAAAAAGGATACTTTGGTTCAGGTTTGTTGTTGTGGAAAGGACGGTCAAAAAAAACAATCTCTCTACCACTTTCAATTCAATTTATTTTATTTATATTGCTAAAAATCACAACAAAGCAGCCTCAAGGCACTTCATACAACTAAGGTCTAATCTTACCAACTGTTAGAGCAAGCACACAGGCAACAGTGGTAAAGAAAAACTCCCTCTGATGATTTGAGGAAGAAACCTCAAGCAGACCAGACTCAAAGGGGTGACCATCTGCTTGGGCCAGGCTACCAACACACTTGACAATACAAATGTACGAGAGAGAGAGAGAGAGCGCGCGAGAGAGAGAGCGAGAGAAAAAACCTGAATCAGGCAGCAGAAAAACAAATAAGGTATAATTTTCCAGCATTAAGCAACAACAGAAGAAATACTAAGATGATCACCGGCCACGTGAAATAACTAAGTAAGCTTCAGTAAAAGACCCAAACTTTAGACAAAGTTGACACCGTGGCCTGCTCCATTTACTAATAAAAATGAATTTAAAAGGGTAGAAAGCATAGCACTATACTATGCCAGTATGCTAGTCACATGAAAGGGAAAATAAGTGCATCTTTTAAAGTTGCTTTGAAAGTAAACACAGAACAGCTCAGCAGATTTGGTCAAACACTGTCTAATTTTCTCTTTATTTTCCATGCCAGTGAGGGACGTACTTGTCAGCAGCATGACAGATTGTTCCACAGGTGTCAGCCATGTCATCCACTAGAATGGCAACTCGATCTCTCACATCTCCAACAAGAACCATGCGGTCCACCTCATTTGCCTTTTTCCTCTCCTTGTGAATGAGAGCAAAGTCCACATTCAGCCTGTCCGCTATTGAGGTGACCCTGCAAGCAGAAACACAATGTCCATGAGTCACAGATGGTACACCAGCCCAAGTGACTAAAAGTAATTATTCACATCAATTCAGACTGCCACCATATACAAGTGATGTTGATATGTGGAAAGCAAACACAAGGTTTAATCTAAAGTAAATTACAGAGTAGATACTGCGAAGGTTAAGTTGTGCGCGAAGTTAAAATGGCAAGAAACCTCTTGGCTCCGCCTGCATCAGGTGAGACAATGATGCAGTTTTTCCACTCGAGGATGTTCTCTTTGATCCATTTCAGCACAGCAGGCTCTGCATACAGGTTGTCCACTGGTATATCAAAGAAACCCTGAGACAATGAGGGGAGAGAGTTGAGGAATATGACATGAAGATAACAGATGGAAGTATCAAGGAAAGCTCACATCTTTCTGAGTGTAAGGGCATTTTGAACGTTAGCAAAAACAGAGACTGTTTAATCAGTAACAGCTGACTGGCAGAGACGATGCTGTCACGCTCTGCTACAATTTCACACGTTTCGCACCTGGATCTGTGAGGCATGCAGGTCCATAGTGATGATATGGTCAGCGCCGGACACTGACAACATGTTGGCAACCAACTTTGCAGAGATAGGAGCACGGCTCTGCAAGGAAAACAGATCCCTACAGTCACATGGAATAACTCAACTGGAAAGCATGTCTTGTTTCTAAAAATAATTAATGAACAGTTTAGTACTGCAGCAAAATTCTATCAGGCTAAAGGAACTAAGCAATACACAAGACCAGCTTCTGCAGATAGAACTAGTTTAGGCCAGTCCCGGACCAAATAGAATGCATATGGCAAGGAATTGTTTTCATAGTGCTGAGAGATAAATATCTGATACACAGGAGACTCCATATCAGACTTGTTGGCCATTTAGGACACATCAGGAATAATCAATGGCGATTGTTTAAAAGAATAGGCTTACTGTTGCTTTTTCTTTTCTTTTTTAAATTGTAAGGGGTATTCTCATCCTCTTTGAACAGTTTGATATAGTATTTGTGAAGTTGAGATGCATGATTATAATTGGGAAAATATCTGTCAGTGAATGAAAGACTGAAAAATTAATCATCATCACCTGCAGATTAGAAAATTTGTGCCAACAAAAACTGTCTGATAATGTGACAGTTACACTATAGTATTAAGAACAGGTTCGTCATCAGCAGTTTGTTGGCTTTTCAAGACCTATGACCGCCAGCCTGTGTTGCAATTTGCCAGGGAAGTGGATATACATTATGGAAAATGTGCCTCGTATGATATTTTTTAAATGCAGTTGGTAGATGAACAAGTTTTACAACCCCTGGCAAAAATTATGGAATTACCAGCCTCGGAGGATGTTCATTCAGTTGTTTAATTTTGTAGAAAAAAAGCAGATCACAGACATGACACAAAACTTAAGTCATTTCAAATGGCAACTTTCTGGCTTTAAGAAACACTATAAGCAATCAGGGGAAGAAAAAAAAAAAAAAAATTGTGGCAGTCTGTAACGGTTACTTTTTTAGACCAAGCAGAGGGAAAAAAAAAAAAAATGGAATCACTCAATTCTGAGGAAAAATTATGGAATCATGAAAAACAAAAGAACGCTCCAACACATCACTAGTATTTTGTTGTGCCACCTCTGGCTTTTATAACAGCTTGCAGTGTCTGAGGCATGGACTTAATGAGTGACAAACAGTACTCTTCATCAATCTGGCTCCAACTTTCTCTGATTGCTGTTGCCAGATCAGCTTTGCAGGTTGGAGCCTTGTCATGGACCATTGTCTTCAACTTCCACCAAAGATTTTCAATTGGATTAAGATCCGGACTATTTGCAGGCCATGACGTTGACCCTATGTGTCTTTTTACAAGGAATGTTTTCACAGTTTTTGCTCTATGGCAAGATGCATTATCATCTTGAAAAACGATATCATCCCCAAACATCCTTTCAATTGATGGGATAAGAAAATTGTCCAAAATATCAATGTAAACTTGTGCATTTATTGATGATGAAATGACAGCCATCTCCCCAGTGCCTTTACCTGACACGCAGCCCCATATCATCAATGACTGTGGACATTTACATGTTCTCTTCAGGCAGTCATCTTTATAAATCTCATTGGAACGGCACCAAACAAAAGTTCCTGCATCATCACCTTGCCCAATGCAGAGTCGAGATTCATCACTGAATATGACTTTCATCCAGTCATCCACAGTCAATCAATCAATTTTATTTATATAGCGCCAAATCACAACAAACAGTTGCCCCAAGGCGCTTTATATTGTAAGGCAAGGCCATACAATAATTACGTAAAAACCCCAACGGTCAAAACGACCCCCTGTGAGCAAGCACTTGGCGACAGTGGGAAGGAAAAACTCCCTTTTAACAGGAAGAAACCTCCAGCAGAACCAGGCTCAGGGAAGGGCAGTCTTCTGCTGGGACTGGTTTGGGCTGAGGGAGAGAACCAGGAAAAAGACATGCTGTGGAGGGGAGCAGAGATCAATCACTAATGATTAAATGCAGAGTGGTGCATACAGAGCAAAAAGAGAAAGAAACACTCAGTGCATCATGGGGACCCCCCAGCAGTCTAAGTCTATAGCAGCATAACTAAGGGATGGTTCAGGGTCACCTGATCCAGCCCTAACTATAAGCTTTAGCAAAAAGGAAAGTTTTAAGCCTAATCTTAAAAGCAGAGAGGGTGTCTGTCTCCCTGATCTGAATTGGGAGCTGGTTCCACCGGAGAGGAGCCTGAAAGCTGAAGGCTCTGCCTCCCATTCTACTCTTACAAACCCCAGGAACTACAAGTAAGCCTGCAGTCTGAGAGCAAAGCGCTCTATTGGGGTGATATGGTACTATGAGGTCCCTAAGATAAGATGGGACCTGATTATTCAAAACCTTATAAGTAAGAAGAAGAATTTTAAATTCTATTCTAGAATTAACAGGAAGCCAATGAAGAGAGGCCAATATGGGTGAGATATGCTCTCTCCTTCTAGTCCCCGTTAGTACTCTAGCTGCAGCATTTTGAATTATCTGAAGGCTTTTCAGGGAACTTTTAGGACAACCTGATAATGAATTACAATAGTCCAGCCTAGAGGAAATAAATGCATGAATTAGTTTTTCAGCATCACTCTGAGACAAGACCTTTCTAATTTTAGAGATATTGCATAAATGCAAAAAAGCAGTCCTACATATTTGTTTAATATGCGCATTGAATGACATATCCTGATCAAAAATGACTCCAAGATTTCTCACAGTATTACTAGAGGTCAGGGTAATGCCATCCAGAGTAAGGATCTGGTTAGACACCATGTTTCTAAGATGTGTGGGGCCAAGTACAATAACTTCAGTTTTATCTGAGTTTAAAAGCAGGAAATTAGAGGTCATCCATGTCTTTATGTCTGTAAGACAATCCTGCAGTTTAGCTAATTGGTGTGTGTCCTCTGGCTTCATGGATAGATAAAGCTGGGTATCATCTGCCTAACAATGAAAATTTAAGCAATGCCGTCTAATAATACTGCCTAAGGGAAGCATGTATAAAGTGAATAAAATTGGTCTTAGCACAGAACCTTGTGGAACTCCATAATTAACCTTAGTCTGTGAAGAAGATTCCCCATTTACATGAACAAATTGTAATCTATTAGATAAATATGATTCAAACCACCGCAGCGCAGTGCCTTTAATACCTATGGCATGCTCTAATCTCTAATAAAATTTTATTGTCAACAGTATCAAAAGCAGCACTGAGGTCCAACAGAACAAGCACAGAGATGAGTCCACTGTCTGAGGCCATAAGAAGATCATTTGTAACCTTCACTAATGCTGTTTCTGTACTATGATGAATTCTAAAACCTGACTGAAACTCTTCAAATAGACCATTCCTCTGCAGATGATCAGTTAGCTGTTTTACAACTACCCTTTCAAGAATTTTTGAGAGAAAAGGAAGGTTGGAGATTGGCCTATAATTAGCTAAGATAGCTGGGTCAAGTGATGGCTTTTTAAGTAATGGTTTAATTACTGCCACCTTAAAAGTCTGTGGTACATAGCCAACTAATAAAAATAGATTGATCATATTTAAGATCGAAGCATTAAATAATGGTAGGGCTTCCTTGAGCAGCCTGGTAGGAATGGGGTCTAATAGACATGTTGATGGTTTGGATGAAGTAACTAATGAAAATAACAGACAGAACAATCTGAGAGAACAAGTCTAACCAAATACCGGCATCACTGAAAGCAGCCAAAGATAACGATACGTCTTTGGGATGGTTATGAGTAATTTTTTCTCTAATAGTTAAAATTTTATTAGCAAAGAAAGTCATGAAGTCATTACTAGTTAAAGTTAAAGGAATACTCGGCTCAATAGAGCTCTGACTCTTTGTCAGCCTGGCTACAGTGCTGAAAAGAAACCTGGGGTTGTTATCTTCTTCAATTAATGATGAGTAGTAAGATGTCCTAGCTTTACGGAGGGCTTTTTTAAAGAGCAACAGACTCTTTTTCCAGGCTAAGTGAAGATCTAAACTTATGGGTTATCTGCTTTAAGCTGCGAGTTTGTGAGTTATACCACGGAGTCAGGCACTTCTGATTTAAAGCTCTCTTTTTCAGAGGAGCTACAGCATCCAAAGTTGTCTTCAATGAGGATGTAAAACTACTGATGAGATACTCTATCTCACTTACAGAGTTTAGGTAGCTACTCTGCACTGTGTTGGTATATGGCATTAGAGAACATAAAGAAGGAATCATATCCTTAAACCTAGTTACAGCGCTTTCTGAAAGACTTCTAGTGTAATGAAACTTATTCCCCACTGCTGGGTAGTCCATCAGAGTAAATGTTATTAAGAAATGATCAGACAGAAGGGAGTTTTCAGGGAATACTGTTAAGTCTTCAATTTCCATACCATAAGTCAGAACAAGATCTAAGATATGATTAAAGTGGTGGGTGGACTCATTTACATTTTGAGCAAAGCAGAGTAGCTACCTAAACTCTGTAAGGGAGTTAGAGTATCTCGTCAATAGTTTTACATCCTCATTGAAGACAACTTTGGATGCTGTAGCTCCTCTGAAAAAGAGAGCTTTAAATCAGAAGTGTCTGACTCCGTGGTATAACTCACAAACTCGTAGCTTAAAGCAGATAACCCGTAAGTTCGAGAGGAAATGGCATCTCACTAATTTAGAAGATCTTCACTTAGCCTGGAAAAAGAGTTTGTTGCTCTATAAAAAAAGCCCTCCGTAAAGCTAGGACATCTTTCTACTCATCACTAATTGAAGAAAATAAGAACAACCCCAGGTTTCTTTTCAGCACTGTAGCCAGGCTGACAAAGAGTCAGAGCTCTATTGAGCTGAGTATTCCATTAACTTTAACTAGTAATGACTTCATGACTTTCTTTGCTAACAAAATTTTGACTATTAGAGAAAAAAATTACTCATAACCATCCCAAAGATCTATCGTTATCTTTGGCTGCTTTCAGTGATGCCGGTATTTGGTTAGACTCTTTCTCTCCGATTGTTCTGTCTGAGTTATTTTCATTAGTTACTTCATCCAAACCATCAACATGTTTATTAGACCCCATTCCTGCCAGGCTGCCCAAGGAAGTCCTACCATTATTTAATGCTTCAATCTTAAATATGATCAATCTATCTTTGTTAGTTGGTTATGTACCACAGGCTTTTAAGGTGGCAGTAATTAAACCATTACTTAAAAAGCCATCACTTGACCCAGCTATCTTAGCTAATTATAGGCCAATCTCCAACCTTCCTTTTCTCTCAAAGATTCTTGAGAGGGTAGTTGTAAAACAGCTAACTGATCACCTGCAGAGGAATGGTCTTGAAGAGTTTCAGTCAGGTTTTAGAATTCATCATAGTACAGAAACAGCATTAGTGAAGGTTACAAATGATCTTCTTATGGCTTCGGACAGTGGACTTATCTCTGTGCTTGTTCTGTTGGACCTCAGTGCTGCTTTTGATACTGTTGACCATAAAATTTTATTACAGAGATTAGAGCATGTCATAGGTATTAAAGGCACTGCGCTGCGGTGGTTTGAATCATATTTGTCTAATAGATTACAGTTTGTTCATGTAAATGGGGAATCTTCTTCACAGACTAAAGTTAATTATGGAGTTCCACAAGGTTCTGTGCTAGGACCAATTTTATTCACTTTATACATGCTTCCCTTAGGCAGTATTATTAGACGGTATTGCTTAAATTTTCATTGTTACGCAGATGATACCCAGCTTTATCTATCCATGAAGCCAGAGGATACACACCAATTAGCTAAACTGCAGGATTGTCTTACAGACATAAAGACATGGATGACCTCTAATTTCCTGCTTTTAAACTCAGATAAAACTGAAGTTATTGTACTTGGCCCCACAAATCTTAGAAGCATGGTGTCTAACCAGATCTTTACTCTGGATGGCATTTCCCTGACCTCTAGTAATACTGTGAGAAATCTTGGAGTCTTTTTTGATCAGGATATGTCATTCAAAGCGCAAATTAAACAAATATGTAGGACTGCCTTTTTGCATTTACGCAATATCTCTAAAATCAGAAAGGTCTTGTCTCAGAGTGATGCTGAAAAACTAATTCATGCATTTATTTCCTCTAGGCTGGACTATTGTAATTCATTATTATCAGGTTGTCCTAAAAGTTCCCTAAAAAGCCTTCAGTTGGTTCAGAATGCTGCAGCTAGAGTACTGACGGGGACTAGCAGGAGAGAGCATATCTCACCCGTGTTGGCCTCTCTTCATTGGCTTCCTGTTAATTCTAGAATAGAATTTAAAATTCTTCTTCTTACTTATAAGGTTTTGAATAATCAGGTCCCATCTTATCTTAGGGACCTCGTAGTACCATATTACCCCATTAGAGCGCTTCACTCTCAGACTGCAGGCTTACATGTAGTTCCTAGGGTTTGTAAGAGTAGAATGGGAGGCAGAGCCTTCAGCTTTCAGGCTCCTCTCCTGTGGAACCAGCTCCCAATTCAGATCAGGGAGACAGATACCCTCTCTACTTTTAAGATTAGGCTTAAAACTTTCCTTTTCGCTAAGGCTTATAGTTAGGGCTGGATCAGGTGACCCTGGACCATCCCTTGGTTATGCTGCTTTAGACGTAGACTGTGGGGGGGGGTTCCCATGATGCACTGTTTCTTTCTCTTTTTGCTCCGTATGCATCACTCTGCATTTAATCATTAGTGATCGATCTCTGCCCCCCTCCACAGCATGTCTTTTTCCTGGTTCTTTCCCTCAGCCCCAACCAGTCTCAGCAGAAGACTGCCCCTCCCTGAGCCTGGTTCTGCTGGAGGTTTCTTCCTGTTAAAAGGGAGTTTTTCCTTCCCACTGTAGCCAAGTGCTTGCTCATAGGGGGTCGTTTTGACCGTTGGGGTTTTTCATAATTATTGTATGGCCTTGCCTTACAATATAGAGCGCCTTGCGGCAACTGTTTGTTGTGATTTGGCGCTATATAAAAAAAAAAAGTTGATTGATTGATTGAATTGAGTCTAATAATAGATTAAATGCACTGTTGAGGCTGTCATTCTCAGCATCTGTGTGGATGTTAAAATCGCCCACTATAATTATCTTATCTGAGCTAAGCACTAAGTCAGACAAAAGGTCTGAAAATTCACAGAGAAACTCACAGTAACGACCAGGTGGACGATAGATAACAAATAAAACTGGTTTTTGGGACTTCCAATTTGGATGGACAAAACTAAGAGTCAAGCTTTCAAATGAATTAAAGCTCTGTCTGGGTTTTTCATTAATTAATAAGCTGGAATGGAAGACTGCTGCTAATCCGCCTCGGCCCGTGCTACGAGCATTCTGGCAGTTAGTGTGACTCGGGGGTGTTGACTCATTTAAACTAACATTCATCCTGCTGTAACCAGGTTTCTGTAAGGCAGAATAAATCAATAGTCCACGATTGCTTTTCCTTAGCCCATTGTAACCTTGTTTTTTTCTGTTTAGGTGTTAATGATGGCTTTCATTTAGCTTTTCTGTATGTAAATCCCATTTCCTTTAGGCGGTTTCTTAGTTCGGTCACAGAAGTTGACTCCAGTTTCCTCCCATTCGTTCCTCATTTGTTTTGTTGTGCATTTTCGATTTTTGAGACATATTGCTTTAAGTTTTCTGTCTTGACGCTTTGATGTCTTCCTTGGTCTACCAGTATGTTTGCCTTTAACAACCTTCCCATGGTGTTTGCATTTGGTCCAGAGTTTAGACACAGCTGACTGTGAACAACCAACATCTTTTGCAACATTGCATGATGATTTACCCTCTTAAGAGTTTGATAATCCTCTCCTTTGTTTCAAATGACATCTCTCGTGTTGGAGCCATAATTCATGTCAGTCCACTTGGTACAACAGCTCTCCAAGGTGTGATCACTCCTTTTTAGATGCAGACTAACGAGCAGATCTGATTTGATGCAGGTGTTAGTTTTGGGGATGAAAATTTACGGGGTGATTCCATAATTTATTCCTCAGAATTGAGTGAGTCCATATTTTTTTTCCCTCTGCTTGGTCTAAAAAAGTAACTGTTACTGACTGCCACAATTATTTTTCCTGATTTCTTATAGTGTTTCTTAAAGCCAGAAAGTTGCCATTTGAAATGACTTTAGTTTTGTGTCATGTCTGTGATTTGCTTTTTTCTACAAAATTAAACAACTGAATGAACATCCTCCGAGACTGGTGATTCCATAATTATTGCCAGGGGTTGTATTAAAGTTTTGTTGGAGACCGTGGCTGATGAACTGACCAAGTGACTTCAAGCAGTAATTTGTGATTATTTATTGTTCATGTGTTTTTAAAATATTATCTTTTAGAACTCACTAGTGTCACATAACCTGATTATGTGCGCCGGTTTACAGCAGGTGGGGTGCCTGCTTCATTTAGCTGAAGATGATAAAATAATAAAAAAAGAAACACGAATAAATGTTTTTTCCTCCTTTCTTTGCTGATCAGAATGGACTGTCAGTGTCTTTTTGGGGATCACGGAAAAATCTCTGAGCTAGATTTTTACTTTTTATGTTTCTACTTTTTTAACAACAATCAATCAATCAATTTTTTTATATAGCGCCAAATCACAACAAACAGTTGCCCCAAGGCGCTTTATATTTTAAGTCAAGGCCATACAATAATTATGTAAAACCCCAACGGTCAAAACGACCCCCTGTGAGCAAGCACTTGGCTACAGTGGGAAGGAAAAACTCCCTTTTAACAGGAAGAAACCTCCAGCAGAACCAGGCTCAGGGAGGGGCAGTCTTCTGCTGGGACTGGTTGGGGCTGAGGGAGAGAACCAGGAAAAAGACATGCTGTGGAGGGGAGCAGAGATCGATCACTAATGATTAAATGCAGAGTGGTGCATACAGAGCAAAAAGAGAAAGAAACAGTGCATCATGGGAACCCCCCAGCAGTCTACGTCTATAGCAGCATAACTAAGGGATGGTTCAGGGTCACCTGATCCAGCCCTAACTATAAGCTTTAGCAAAAAGGAAAGTTTTAAGCCTAATCTTAAAAGTAGAGAGGGTGTCTGTCTCCCTGATCTGAATTGGGAGCTGGTTCCACAGGAGAGGAGCCTGAAAGCTGAAGGCTCTGCCTCCCATTCTACTCTTACAAACCCTAGGAACTACAAGTAAGCCTGCAGTCTGAGAGCGAAGCGCTCTATTGGGGTGATATGGTACTACGAGGTCCCTAAGATAAGATGGGACCTGATTATTCAAAACCTTATAAGTAAGAAGAAGAATTTTAAATTCTATTCTAGAATTAACAGGAAGCCAATGAAGAGAGGCCAATATGGGTGAGATATGCTCTCTCCTTCCAGTCCCCGTCAGTACTCTAGCTGCAGCATTTTGAATTAACTGAAGGCTTTTTAGGGAACTTTTAGGACAACCTGATAATAATGAATTACAATAGTCCAGCCTAGAGGAAATAAATGCACGAATTAGTTTTTCAGCATCACTCTGAGACAAGACCTTTCTAATTTTAGAGATATTGCGTAAATGCAAAAAAGCAGTCCTACATATTTGTTTAATATGCGCCTTGAATGACATATCCTGATCAAAAATGACTCCAAGATTTCTCACAGTATTACTAGAGGTCAGGGTAATGCCATCCAGAGTAAGGATCTGGTTAGACACCATGTTTCTAAGATTTGTGGGGCCAAGTACAATAACTTCAGTTTTATCTGAGTTTAAAAGCAGGAAATTAGAGGTCATCCATGTCTTTATGTCTGTAAGACAATCCTGCAGTTTAGCTAATTGGTGTGTGTCCTCTGGCTTCATGGATAGATAAAGCTGGGTATCATCTGCGTAACAATGAAAATTTAAGCAATACCGTCTAATAATACTGCCTAAGGGAAGCATATATAAAGTCAATAAAATTGGTCCTAGCACAGAACCTTGTGGAACTCCATAATTAACTTTAGTCTGTGAAGAAGATTCCCCATTTACATGAACAAATTGTAATCTATTAGACAAATATGATTCAAACCACCGCAGCGCAGCGCCTTTAATACCTATGGCATGCTCTAATCTCTGTAATAAAATTTTATGGTCAACAGTATCAAAAGCAGCACTGAGGTCTAACAGAACAAGCACAGAGATGAGTCCACTGTCCGAGGCCATAAGAAGATCATTTGTAACCTTCACTAATGCTGTTTCTGTACTATGATGAATTCTAAAACCTGACTGAAACTCTTCAAATAGACCATTCCTCTGCAGATGATCAGTTAGCTGTTTTACAACTACCCTTTCAAGAATTTTTGAGAGAAAAGGAAGGTTGGAGATTGGCCTATAATTAGCTAAGATAGCTGGGTCAAGTGATGGCTTTTTAAGTAATGGTTTAATTACTGCCACCTTAAAAGCCTGTGGTACATAGCCAACTAACAAAGATAGATTGATCATATTTAAGATCGAAGCATTAAATAATGGTAGGGCTTCCTTGAGCAGCCTGGTAGGAATGGGGTCTAATAAACATGTTGATGGTTTGGATGAAGTAACTAATGAAAATAACTCAGACAGAACAATCGGAGAGAAAGAGTCTAACCAAATACCGGCATCACTGAAAGCAGCCAAAGATAACGATACGTCTTTGGGATGGTTATGAGTAATTTTTTCTCTAATAGTTAAAATTTTGTTAGCAGAGAAAGTCATGAAGTCATTACTAGTTAAAGTTAATGGAATACTCAGCTCAATAGAGCTCTGACTCTGTCAGCCTGGCTACAGTGCTGAAAAGAAACCTGGGGTTGTTCCTATTTTCTTCAATTAGTGATGAGTAGAAAGATGTCCTAGCTTTACGGAGGGCTTTTTTATAGAGCAACAGACTCTTTTTCCAGGCTAAGTGAAGATCTTCTAAATTAGTGAGACGCCATTTCCTCTCCAACTTACGAGTAATCTGCTTTAAGCTACGAGTTTGTGAGTTATACCACGGAGTCAGACACTTCTGATTTAAAGCTCTCTTTTTCAGAGGAGCTACAGCATCCAAAGTTGTCTTCAATGAGGATGTAAAACTATTGACAAGATACTCTATCTCCCTTACAGAGTTTAGGTAGCTACTCTGCACTGTGTTGTTATATGGCATTAGAGAACATAAAGAAGGAATCATATCCTTAAACCTAGTTACAGCGCTTTCTGAAAGACTTCTAGTGTAATGAAACTTATTCCCTACTGCTGGGTAGTCCATCAGAGTAAATGTAAATGTTATTAAGAAATGATCAGACAGAAGGGAGTTTTCAGGGAATACTGTTAAGTCTTCTATTTCCATACCATAAGTCAGAACAAGATCTAAGATATGATTAAAGTGGTGGGTGGACTCATTTACTTTTTGAGCAAAGCCAATAGAGTCTAATAATAGATTAAATGCAGTGTTGAGGCTGTCATTCTCAGCATCTGTGTGGATGTTAAAATCGCCCACTATAATTATCTTATCTGAGCTAAGCACTAAGTCAGACAAAAGGTCTGAAAATTCACAGAGAAACTCACAGTAACGACCAGGTGGACGATAGATAATAACAAATAAAACTGGTTTTTGGGACTTCCAATTTGGATGGACAAGACTAAGAGACAAGCTTTCAAATGAATTAAAGCTCTGTCTGGGTTTTTGATTAATTAATAAGCTGGAATGGAAGATTGCTGCTAATCCTCCGCCCCGGCCCGTGCTACGAGCATTCTGACAGTTAGTGTGACTCGGGGGTGTTGACTCATTTAAACTAACATATTCATCCTGCTGTAACCAGGTTTCTGTTAGGCAGAATAAATCAATATGTTGATCAATTATTATATCATTTACCAACAGGGACTTAGAAGAGAGAGACCTAATGTTTAATAGACCACATTTAACTGTTTTAGTCTGTGGTGCAGTTGAAGGTGCTATATTATTTTTTCTTTTTGAATTTTTATGCTTAAATAGATTTTTACTGGTTATTGGTAGTCTGGGAGCAGGCACCGTCTCTACGGGGATGGGGTAATGAGGGGATGGCAGGGGGAGAGAAGCTGCAGAGAGGTGTGTAAGACTACAACTCTGCTTCCTGGTCCCAACCCTGGATAGTCACGGTTTGGAGGATTTAAGAAAATTGGCCAGATTTCTAGAAATGAGAGCTGCTCCATCCAAAGTGGGATGGATGCCGTCTCTCCTAACAAGACCAGGTTTTCCCCAGAAGCTTTGCCAATTATCTATGAAGCCCACCTCATTTTTTGGACACCACTCAGACAGCCAGCAATTCAAGGAGAACATGCGGCTAAACATGTCACTCCCGGTCCGATTGGGGAGGGGCCCAGAGAAAACTACAGAGTCCGACATTGTTTTTTGCAAAGTTACACACCGATTTAATGTTAATTTTAGTGACCTCCGATTGGCGTAACCGGGTGTCATTACTGCCGACGTGAATTACAATCTTACCAAATTTACGCTTAGCCTTAGCCAGCAGTTTCAAATTTCCTTCAATGTCGCCTGCTCTGGCCCCCGGAAGACAATTGACTATGGTTGCTGGTGTCGCTAACTTCACATTTCTCAAAACAGAGTCGCCAATAACCAGAGTTTGATCCTCGGCGGGTGTATCGTCGAGTGGGGAAAAACGGTTAGAGATGTGAACGGGTTGGCGGTGTACACGGGGCTGTTGTACACAACAGACAATAGTTCAAAAAGTTTCCAGCCTCATCATGGGCCACAAATAAATCTTTCCAGTTTTATTTTGTGCATTTGAGCAATGATGGGGAGTATCACTTTCATCACATGGAAACATACGTTTTGGCCATATAGTGTGTTTTTCTGTACATGATGCAGCTCTCGGGTACCTCACAGTTGAGGACCTCAGAGTAGAGTATTACTAGCAGCATTGTATTTAGTAAGTTAAGTTAATCAAAATGAAATGTAATTAAAAAAAAAAAACTCAGTTTACACTGAGGTTTGCTTGTACATGCCCCATCTTTGGTGATTAAGTATGTCTGGACAGATAATGCCTTTGTGTGCACTGACTGACAGAAAGAGACACTGACTGCAGGACTGTAAAACTGTCAGACTGTAGCAGACAGACCAAGCCATCACCACAGCAAGTTAAACAGTTCAATGTTTTTGCTCAAATTCATGAAGCCATTCAACATAAACAGGGACAATAAGAAGAAAAACACCCATCAATATGAAGCTAAGATAGTCGAGCAGACAGACATTTGTTTTTGGATTTTTTTTTAATACTTGGCTACAAAGTTCAGGAAGCAAGTCACTTCGGCTGCTCTCTTGTTTACACTTGGGGTTGCCACAGCAAATCAGAGGTGGATCTGCATGTTGAATTGCCACAAGTTTTACACCGGATGCCCTTCAGGAAGCAACTCCACATTACATGGAGAAATGTGGCAGGGGTGGGGCTTGAACCAGGACCATACCACACTGAAACCAAGTGCACTAACTACATGGCCACCACCCCCACCCTTAACTACAAAGTTCAGTGAATTGACTAATTCAGATCCATCCGATTCATGACTTTTCCTGAAGTAAAACATTATAACAACTTAAGTCACATGACAAAGCTTCAGGACCAACACCCAATTAACACCTCTACAACAAACTGACTAAATAAGATTTACTAAGTAAAATTGCTAGGGAGGTCCTGACCTGATGTCAAAGATTAGTATGGGTCCAATCAAGGCATTTTTAAAATCATCTGTATCTGGTTTATTAAACACGAGGATTACCCTGATACAATTGTGGTCTGATTCATAAGTGGCTCATTGACAGAGCTGACCACCACAACCCTATTCAGATCTTTTTTTCTTCTAAGCAACACATCGTCTTCTTCTGGGATGTTCTGCTGAAGTGTCAGTGCACGGCTCTCAATGGCCTGAAGCATGTCTGCATAAATCCACACGGGGGAACGCAATATCTTGTATTCATTTTTCATGCCGTGCTACTGAGCATATTAAGTGTTTCACATACAAAGAAAGACTTGCCGCCATTGTTTATTTGTTCACTCTCTGGCATGGAAATCTCAGGGGTGAACAAGTGTGTTTGTGTGTGTGGTATTTTCTGAACTACAAGTTGCATAGGAAGTATTACTAACATTTATTTTTGAAACACATTTCAAGAGAATACAAAAAACATTTCGTAACAATGTGGAAAGATTATACAGTCACACACAAGCCTCAAGAAAATCAGCTAAATGTTTTCAATGTTGTGTGTCTTATTTCCACTGTACTGAAGCACACAGGTCTGTGATTTTGTGTACACTACACCCCTATTTTTTGACATACAAGTCGCTTCAGAAATAAGCTGCTTCAAAATGGACCATTTCATTTTGCTATGTTCTCTCAGGAATTCACAATTTCACTACATGCAATGTGCGTAAAAAAAAAAAAAAAAAAAAAAAGGGGGGGGGGGGGGGAGGCGCGCTTTAATGGCGTAAATACAGCACATTGATTTGCTCTGAAACTTAAGATGTCATGGTAACCAGAACCGCCTGAAAATTTGTGCACTGTAAAGACTCAAACATCTGTTGCGTTGTGGCTGGAGATTTACGCAGAGTCCATAAAGGTCTCATAAAGAGGACAAAACCTGGGTTAATTTCAGAAAAAGTATATTCTTATATTCAGAGTATGTATCTGCTTCGAATAAAATTCATATTGACTGCATAAATTAATAAAATAGCAGTAAACTGTCATCATAGCCTGTAGCGCTCATGATGGAATATAACATATGAATGCCCAAAAATGATCTCAAATCACGGTATTTGTCCAAACAATATAATGCTATGTAAGAGGTTATCTTAAATGATCATATACAAATATATCAAGGCTCAATATCAGATACTTTTTATTTTGTTTTCATTATTATTATATAACTGACTGGGAGCAATACAAAACATGATCAGGACATCCAAAAACTCCATAAAAACTTTGCCATGCAACGTGATAGAAATGTTAAAATGACAAAAATGGTGCAAAAATGTACATTAAATGAGCTTACGGCTGTGTAATGCAACAAAGCATATTTTATGAAGGGAAAAAGTGCCTTATGCCTAAGTATGGAAAATGGTATGATTGAAGTAATTAGACAGATATCCCTCACCCCCACCTTGTCCTTCTTGTCTTGACGGGCGTAAGGAAAGCAGGGGATGACAGCAGTGACCCTGGAGGCTGAGGCAATCTTACAGGCATTGATCATGATCAACAGCTCCATCAAATTGTCATTGATCTCTCCGCAGCCGCTCTGAACGATGTAGACATCTTCCCCACGCACGCTCTCTCCAATCTCCACACTGCCAAATGACAGAGGCAACAAGCCACACAGTGATATCCCATTGAGGAATACAGATCCTCTTCTTCCACAGAACTACTGACTGACATTCCATCTTTGTTCGTGCAATGCTAATGAATATTTTAATTTACCTGCAAAGATATTATTTCAGTACCATTTCCAACAGATCGCTGGAGTTGTGTGAGGTCATCTCCTTCTTGAAATGTCCACTATTATCCTAGTCCCAAAGAAACCCTCCATAACAGGACTAAATAACTACAGACCCGTCACCCCAACATCTGTAGTCATAAAGTCTTTTGAACAGCTGGTGTTGAGACACCTGAAGGACATCACAGGACTCCTGCTGGACCCCCTGCAGTTTGCCTACCGGTCAAACAGGTCAGTTGAGGATGTACAACCCCTGGCAAAATTATGGAATCACCGGCCTCGGAGGATGTTCATTCAGTTGTTTAATTTTGTAGAAAAAAAAAAAGCAGATCACAGACATGACACAAAACTAAAGTCATTTCAAATGGCAACTTTCTGGCTTTAAGAAACATTATAAGAAATCAGGGAAAAAAAATTGTGGCAGTCAGTAACGGTTACTTTTTTAGACCAAGCAGAGGGAAAAAATATGGAATCACTCAATTCTGAGGAAAAAATTATGGAATCATGAAAAACAAAAGAACGCTCAAACACATCACTAGTATTTTGTTGCACCACCTCTGGCTTTTATAACAGCTTGCAGTCTCTGAGGCACGGACTTAATGAGTGACAAACAGTACTCTTCATCAATCTGGCTCCAACTTTCTCTGATTGCTGTTGCCAGATCAGCTTTGCAGGTTGGAGCCTTGTCATGGACCATTTTTTTCAACTTCCACCAAAGATTTTCAACTGGATTAAGATCCGGACTATTTGCAGGCCATGACATTGACCCTATGTGTCTTTTGTAAGGAATGTTTTCACAGTTTTTGCTCTATGGCAAGATTCATTATCATCTTGAAAAATGATATCATCCCCAAACATCCTTTCAATTGATGGGATAAGAAAAGTGTCCAAAATATCAACGTAAACTTGTGCATTTATTGATGATGTAATGACAACCATCTCCCCAGTGCCTTTACCTGACATGCAGCCCCATATCATCAATGACTGTGGACATTTACATGTTCTCTTCAGGCAGTCATCTTCATAAATCTCATTGGAACGGCACCAAACAAAAGTTCCAGCATCATCACCTTGCCCAATGCAGATTCGAGATTCATCACTGAATATGACTTTCATCCAGTCATCCACAGTCCACGATTGCTTTTCCTTAGCCCATTGTAACCTTGTTTTTTTCTGTTTAGGTGTTAATGATGGCTTTCATTTAGCTTTTCTGTATGTAAATCCCATTTCCTTTAGGAGGTTTCTTACACTTCGGTCAGACGTTGACTCCAGTTTCCTCTCATTCGTTCCTCATTTGTTTTGTTGTGCATTTTCGATTTTTGAGACATATTGCTTTAAGTTTTCTGTATTGATGCTTTGATGTCTTCCTTGGTCTACCAGTATTTTTGCCTTTAACAACCTTCCCATGTTGTTTGTATTTGGTCCAGAGTTTAGACACAGCTGACTGTGAACAACCAACATCTTTTGCAACATTGCGTGATGATTTACCCTCTTAAGAGTTTGATAATCCTCTCCTTTGTTTCAATTGACATCTCTCGTGTTGGAGCCATGATTCATGTCAGTCCACTTGGTGCAACAGCTCTCCAAGGTGTGATCACTCCTTTTTAGATGCAGACTAACGAGCAGATCTGATTTGATGCAGGTGTTAGTTTTGGGGATGAAAATTTACAGGGTGATTCCATAATTTATTCCTCAGACTTGAGTGAGTCCATATTTTTTTTCCCTCTGCTTGGTCTAAAAAAGTAACCGTTACTGACTGCCACAATTATTTTTCCTGATTTCTTATAGTTTCTTTAAGCCAGAAAGTTGCCATTTGAAATGACTTTAATTTTGTGTCATGTCTGTGATCTGCTTTTTTTCTACAAAATTAAACAACTGAATGAACATCCTCCGAGGCCAGTGATTCCATAATTTTTGCCAGGGGTTGTAGTCAATAACATAGGACTGCATTACATCCTGCAGCACCTTGACTCTGCAGGGACATACATCAGGATTCTGTCCACGGACTTCAACACCATCATCCCAAACATTCTCCACCAAAAACTCTCCAACCTCTCTGTGCCAGCTCCCACCTGTCAGTGGATCTCCAACTTCCTGATGGACATGACACAGTGGGTGAGGGTGGAGAGCATCACATCCATCACATGGACAATCAGCACTGGCACCCCTCAGAGGTGTGTGCTCTCCCCACTGCTCTTCTCTATATGAAGGACTGCACCTCAGGGAACCCTTCTGTTAAACTCCTGAAGTTTATAGATGACACCATCACTGGTCTCATTCAGGATAGTGATTAGGCTGCATACAGACAGGAGGTGTAACAACTGGTCCTCTGGTGTGGCCAGAAGAACGTGGAGCTGATCCTGCTCAAGACTGTGAAGATGACAGTGATGTCGGCGTGTCATGACGCAGACATGCCTGAGTGTTTAAAAGTTCTCAGTCGCTGGATTATACTTTATTATGGATTAATCTGACCCTCAACAAGCTTTTCTTTCTACAATCATCACCTCCAAATTTGCAGACTTTTCTGATCCATTTTTAATCAGTATGCACACTGTAAAAACTATAAAAAAAAGGCAGACAAAACAATGAAAAGCAGAAACGTGTCAAATCACAGCCTTTTGCTGTCTGATTTAACACGTCAGGCTGTAGGTCACAACAAAGCTTCACACAAGTAATCTCTAACTTTACCCCCCCCCCCCAGAGCAAGCACACAGGTGACAGTGGTAAGGAAAAACTCTGAGGAAGACCAGCACACCAGACTCAAAAGGGGTGACCCTCTGCTTGGGCCATGTTACCGACACAAATTACAAAACAATTCACAAAATTAACCTCTCAAAGCTTTGATGATGATGTCGGCTTCATCATTATTTTCCCAAATTTTTCTTCTGTTCAGATCTGAAGGGAATCTGTACATCTTAAAGCTCTTGTTGTGTCTATTTGTGCATCCAAGGAGTAATGTTTAATGGCATGTTTTTTATTAGTTTATTTTACTATTTCTAACCCTATCCATGCTGTAATAGCAGAAAAAAAAAAAAAAAAAAAAAAAAGGAGGAAAGACTAGTTGAGATGGCTTGTTTTCAAAGCTAAGCCTATTGTGACTGGCTAAACTTGACCTGCAGCCGTGGGTGGCACCGCCCTGCACGTAACCCGCGACGTCACGTGCAAAGTCTCTATTGGATCAGTATTCTTTTTGCTGACATTATGATTGCAGCCTTGCACAAAAATATGATGAAGTGGTTACAGTTACAGCAGCTGTAACACTAAATCTTGGGCTATGCTTACAGCAGCTGCTATCGCGCTCGACCAATCAGCGTGTTCTGGACAAATAGTAAAAGTAAATCCTCTTTCGATCACGGACGAATATCCACTGACTTTTGATCATATTTAGTAGTCGAATTAATAATATAAATCAGTTAATCCCTGCAGCTCTAGTCTTGACAAAACACTGTGTAGTCATATTACAAACAGATATGTGAGCATGTAAAATAAGTCACTGGATTTTGTGGCACACAGCTATTTTTGTTGTTTGTTTCTACGATATCTTGTACGCACAGGCAGGCTGGTTCTACTGTGACCTTACAACATGTTAAAGTCGATTTCCAACATCGTTTTAATAGTTAAGTCTCGTTTCGTCGCTTTACAAAAGAGCTGTTAGCATAACTCATGTGCCCGCCTGGACTACAAGATCCAAACAGCATTGCGCGGCAATTTCCCCGCGACACCACGCTCTTGATTCTTATAACATGTCGCCACATTTGCGCAGTAGATAAGCTGGCGACTTTTCACAAAACTCACCATGTTTCTTGGTTGCTGAATTTCTTGGTGACCACCTTCCCCAGTTCCAGACCCAGACGGTCTGCTATTTTCTGCGATAAGTCTGGATGAGAGCTGCCGCTAAATATTTTTATGTTGGGCATGTTGACCCGGTCCAGCACGTCGTTCACTGCGAGCGGGCAGCGGAACCGAGCAATTGTCGAGTCAGAGGAGACGAAGAGTCCAAGACAACAACTGGAAATCGACCAAGAGCTAAAGGACGCCTGTTAGCGAGCTAACACATTCTCTACCTATCCACCATTATGTCTCATCGCGAGAGCCGCACTTCCTCCCAAAGCGGCGCGCACGCTGCCGATAAGTCCTGCCGTGATGACGTCATCCCGTCAATTATATGAAAGAAACAGTCTTGGTCCAAAACGGGCTATGCCTTGCTGGTTCCCTCCCTAAAAATTATGGCCTATGGTTCTTTCATCCTCCGCCAGGGGGCAAGACTGTAGCGAGAGAGGCATACACACCAAAAAGGGCAGAAATCTGCCCGTTATGAGCGTGACGTCATACACACCGGAAGCGGGGACTGTTGTTTGCTCTTCTGCTTTATTTTTGCTTCATTCTGCTTCGTTTCCCACATCCTCACTGTACAATACTGTTTGGTGTTGCTCAAATCAGATATATCATGAATAAAAGTATGCTTGCATGTGTTACCTAAAACACTTGAATATTCGTATACATTCAAGTAAGAAAAGTCATACTTTTATTACAGTTGCGTTTTCTCAATATATTTTCTTTCTTAACAGCTTCCAAATACAAGCTGTATATTACTTGCCTTCGGTTACAGTGGCAATCACAAACACCTAACACTAGTGATGTTAAACTCCAGTCAGTCTGCTCGACACAGCATCGAGCTTTTTGAACCGGAAGTGTCAGTGAGCAGCGTTTCGAGCACGCCCCCATCACATGACCACTGCGAGCGAGGCCTCGTTACGTCACACCACGTGTCGAGCTTTGCGGGAAATACGAATAATCTGGGCGTTCCAGTACGACCCGCCAAGTATTTAAACGAGATCTGAATCGCGGCTCAAACCGTGGGTTTTTGAGAGGAGGAGATTGCTAGCGACATTGTTATTGCCAGTTACCATGTGAATCGGAGCCAGGGAAAGCATTAGTTTATATTTAGGTCTCGTTTAGAGTTCATTTAGTATAGTTAGCTAGAGAGGTAGTGAGGCAGAAGAGGAGCCGATTAAATCCCAGCACCGTTGAAATTATTATTTTTTTTTATAAAAATTGAAAGTTGCACAATCACCATCTCCTATCCCCTCTATTCTAATTTACAAATTACGGTAACATAAGCATCAGTTGCAGAAGCACATGCCTTTCTCACTTTTCCCGTCACATTTTATCCAAATATGAGGTCTGTCAATAAAGTAACGGTCCTTTTTATTTTTTTCAAAAACTATATGGATTTCATTCATATGTTTTTACGTCAGACATGCTTGAACCCTCGTGCGCATGCGTGAGTTTTTCCACGCCTGTCGGTGACGTCATTCGCCTGTGAGCACTCCTTGTGGGAGGAGTCGTCCAGCCCCTCGTTGGAATTCCTTTGTCTGTGAAGTTGCTGAGAGACTGGCGCGTTGTTTGATCAAAATTTTTTCTAAACCTGTGAGACACATCGAAGTGGACACGGTTCGAAAAATTAAGCTGGTTTTCAGTGAAAATTTTAACGGCTGATGAGAGATTTTGAGGTGATTCTGTTGCTTTAAGGACTTCCCACGGTGCGAGACGTCGCTCAGCGCTCTCAGCCGCCGTCGTCAGCCTGTTCAAGCTGAAAACCTCCACATTTCAGGCTCTACTGATCCAGGACGTCGTGAGAGAACAGAGAAGTTTCAGAAGAAGTCGGTTTCAGCATTTTATCCGGATATTCCACTGTTAAAGGAGATTTTTTTAATGAAAGACGTGCCGACGGGTCCGCTCGTCGGCTTGCAGCCGACGCGACGCTCCGCCACAGGAAAAACACCTCTGTTGAAAGCCTTATGGACAAGTTGGAACATGTCCTGCTGTTAAACAATTTCTCATATACTCACTCCACTGAAAGCCATCAAAAGCCGCCTGGATTTTACAAATGGTTATCAACACGGAGGTGTTTTTCCTGTGCCGCCGCACCGCGTCGGCTGCGTCCCGACGCGCGGACCCGTCCGCACGTCTTTCATTAAAAAAATCTCCTTTAACAGTGGAATATCCGGATAAAATGCTGAAACCGACTTCTTCTGAAACTTCTCTGTTCTCTCACGACGTCCTGGATCAATAGAGCCTGAAATGTGGAGGTTTTCAGCTTGAACAGGCTGACGACGGCGGCTGAGAGCGCTGAGCGACGTCTCGCACCGTGGGAAGTCCTTAAAGCGACAGAATCACCTCAAAATCTCTCATCAGCCGTTAAAATTTTCACTGAAAACCAGCTTAATTTTTCGAACCGTGTCCACTTCGATGTGTCTCACAGGTTTAGAAAAAATTTTGATCAAACAACGTGCCAGTCTCTCAGCAACTTCTCAGACAAAGGAATTCCGACGAGGGGCTGGACGACTCCTCCCACAAGGAGTGCTCACAGGCGAATGACGTCACCGACAGGCGTGGAAAAACTCACACATGCGCACGAGGGTTCAAGCATGTCTGACGTAAAAACATATGAATGAAATCCATATAGTTTTTGAAAAAAATAAAAAGGACCGTTGCTTTATTGACAGACCTCGTATAGTTTGAGGAATGATAACACAAATCTACATATCTTCTACAATGAAGGCTTTCATAACCATTATGTGTGCATCTGTAGGGACTATTTATTACATTAACAAAGACACAATAATACATATGACTTTTTTATTATTATTATTTTTCAAGAACAAACCACATCAGTCATGAATTAATGTAAACATTTGTCAGGGCACTCGCTCAAGGTAATTCTCAAAGCAATCCAGCAGATGTCACCCTTCAAACTGTATCAAGCGTGGCGAGGCAATGTGTCGATTTTCAGCCAGTTGTGTTGCAGTGGCTCATTGGTTCATGAGGCTTCGAAATTGCCATCACTACCTAACACTTGGGTTTCAATTGAACCTTTATTTAATATGCATATGTTGCGGACATGAATGAGCAAAGCTCATCAGCATCTCACCATGTCATTTAGGTTCAGACTTTATTTTGAGTAAATGCTTCAGGGGAGCATTAGCACGGCAAAAACCTTTCAGTCCCCGCTTTTTAAAGCATTTTTCTTTATTTGCCTCTCACATACTTGGAAAAGCTCCTCACCATCTAACCATTTCCTTTAGGTCCTTCAGACTTTTTTCAGTAAAATGGTTCTTGGGAGCATGAGCATGACTAAAACCTTCAGCTTCTGGGGGAGGGGGCTCCGCTCTCCCCAGACCCCCCGCCTTTTAAGCATTTTCCTTATTTTGCTTTCAGCTGACCCCCTAATTACAGCCCTCTTAAAGCCACTTTAAGCATTTTTTTTTAAATGTAGATGTAAATTAATATTCAAAGTTTTCAGATAGTTGACAATAGGGCTGAACAATATGGCCAAATTATTGTATCTCAATATTGTCATATCAATATGATATACGATATGACTATGATACTATGATTTGACAGAAAGTGCAGCAACAGTGAAAATTAAACATTCTTAAACAAAACAGTAATAATACCACACTCATTTTGCACTCATCATAAGCAGTGGTGGGCACAGATAACCAAAAAATTAACTTCGATAACAGATAATCAGATAACTGAAAAGTTATCTTTGATAAAGATAAACCACACAAAAATGTATCGGAAGTTACAGATAACCGATAACTTCCAGTGTTGTCTCTGGTACATTTGCAACTACTAACAAGCTGAATTTGAGTTTTAACACCACGATCACTTTTGAAAGCAACAAAAGACTCAAACAATGAGTCAGCATTTCTATGTTTGAGCATGCTGCCCCCTGCTGGAAGCTACACGGCTACAGCACTGAAGCACTGAAGCACTGAAGCACTGAAGCACTGAAGCACTGAAGCACTGAAGCACTGAAGCACTGAAGCACTGAAGCACTGAAGCACTGAGAGCAGTCGCAAAGCCAGCTCTTTACCAATCACAATGCTCTGGTCAGGCAGAGGTCTTGAAAAATAAAGGCATCCTGACTTATGGTTTTGTGTGAATACTGATAGAATAACGCCATTAATGTCAATTCATTATTTTAAAACTAAAACATATATCTGATATTTTCACTTTATAAAACTTCAGACATGACAGTAATTTTAAATAACTTGTCCAAAATTAGTTTTGTTAATTTGAACCATAAGTTAAAAATGTATGCGTCTGGATGACTTGGGTGATATTGCCAGCGTATCAGTATGGTGTTAAAGGAAATTATTTATTTATTTTTTTTGGTGACTAGTTCTCCTTTGCCTGCAGAGATAGAGTGGTTTTTCCTGGAAGTATCTCTGTACTGTTTGCAGAGGGTAGAACTATATACATCTGTCAGGAAACGTTTAACAGGTAGGTCTCAACTGTTTTTAAATTTTGAAAATGTTTGCTGTTGTTCAGCAGGGTCTAAAAGTTATCGGAGGACAATTCATCGGAAGATAATTAGTCCGATAATGGTTTTTAAAGTTATCTAAAAAGATAATCCAATAACGAAAACATTATCTTCGATAATTATCTGTTATCGGATTATCGGAAGTGTGCCCACCACTGATCATAAGGTTAGGATACTGTGCCCTCCAAAAGTATTGGAACACTTGGTATTTCACACATTTTAATTTGTTTATGCCATTTTAAATACAAGAAATACAAAAAATAAAGAATAAATAAAATAATACATAGCCATGAACTCTTTTGAAAAAACAAAACAAAACTGATTGACAACTGAATTTTCAATAGGCAGTCAGGTAGGGGTCAATTGAATTACACAGGGGTCAAAAAAAGATGTTCCAATCATATAGAAAACTACACCACATTATGTGTCTGATCATAAAGATTCCAAAAAGGTATAGTTTGGACTATCTATGACTGAATGTTATGGAGTTATGAGGTGAAAGCAGCAAGAATGGTGACAAAGGTCAGTTTCAGTTTGTACAGGGGTCAAAAGTTAAAGTTGCTCCAATTTTGATAAAAAAAAAAATGCTACAAATTATTGGTACAGTTAATTGGGTTTTAAAAAGTAACAGTTTGCATCATGTGTCATGCTTAGTTCATGTTACAGGTTAACATATGTCACATGTCATAGAATCCAATGGACATTGACCTTGTTTGACATTTACTTTGGAGACCAAGCATTCAGCACTGTCAAAACTATTCCATTTATTAATCCTATTAACTCAACCGATAACTTGCATCACTTTTTACCAAAATTAGAGCAACTCTTTATCTTTTGACCCTTGTACAAACTGAAATTGACCTTTGGCAATTCTTGCCATTTTTACCCCAAAACTCCATAACATTCAGCCATAGATAGCCCAAACTTTTTCGAATCTTTATAATCAGACAAGTAACGTGATGCAGTTTTCAATTTGATTGGAGCATTTTTAAATTTTGACCCCTTGTGTAATTCTTCAATTGAACCCTACCTGGCCGCCTATTGAAAATTGAAGTGGCCAGTTAGTTTTTTTTTTTTTTAAAGTGTATTGTCTAAGCTGTATTTGTGCTGAATTTAATGCTTGTATCACCATTTGAAGGATTGTTTCAGTTATCTGCTGCACTAATAAGCCAACAGAGCATGAACCAGCTGCTGTCTGTTAGCTTAAACATGTGTATATAAGGCAACCCAAATTAAAGGAGAAATACTGCTTTTAACAACCTGAACCTCATTTCTGGCATAAAATACGGTAGTTTATTCACCAATATAAATTTGGTGTCATTATTAGTCCATGGTTCAAATGATGTGTTCAGTTCAAATCTGAGGCAAACATTTTTCTTCTTCTACAAAGGTGGATTAGAATTTTTGTGGTACACAGCACCAATTACTGGACAGAAGGACAGACAAAATGTAGCTCTTTCAACCAGACCTGTGGTGCCGTGACATGTCAATCATCCAATCATTTGTGTCCAATCAGATTTCAGGGGAGTCCAGTGAAACCCCAACCTCCGCTCTAGCTCCACCCATGCCAGGAGGTGTTCAACATTTAACATTCTCTGTTTCACTGTGACTGAAAATTTGGCACTTCCAGTTTGAGTGTGAACTTGCCACTGAGTTCCCGCGAGATTCCATGGGATCTTGTCTGTCAATCCAGGAAGTGTTTGACATTTCAACATTTCCTGTTTTCTATGGATTCAAAATTTGGCACTTCCTGTTTAGGACTCCCTGTACCATGAGCGAGCTTCATGCCGCTGTGCGCCACTTCGCTCGTATTAAAAATGATTTATAAATAGAATTTTACACAGTGAACAATGCGGGAACCAGTGTTGTGAAAGTGTAGGTACACGGACCCACAACAGGGGGCGCAATGAACGGACAATGGAGAAAAGTAAAGAACAAGTTTTACTGTTGTGAAAAGAGCACAACTAATACAACAATTAATAATTTGGAGGTGTAAGCCGAAATCTGCTGGTGTCGTGTGGGCAGGCTCGAAGGTAGGAGACGTCCATCCTAGTCGAACCGGAACCACCCAGATCTCCTCTGCCACCGAAACCCAGAAGTACTGGAACCGCCAAGTCCCGAATTCCCAGGTGGCCACTGCCTTCGCTCGTCGGATCCGGTACTGCTGGCGGGAAAGAGCACAAACACACAGGTAGGGATGCGACCGCACCCAGTAGATGGAGAGGGGCGAAGCCGCCTCCACCTCTTGTTACACAGAAGCAGGAAAGGTGAGTACTTATCCGAGCAAGTTGCTTTCTGTAATCAGCTGTCCTGAAAAGGTTTAGCAAGGTTTATCAGAGTCTTTAGTATACGTTTGCAGAGAAGGATTACCTTAAACTCAAGGCGATATCTCGGCACTGAGGTGGAGACGCCGTCCTACTGATATACCTCCGTGCTGAGTGGAACAGCTGTGTCCAGTGATGGGTGACAGCTGTCACCCAGGCTGCTCCCATAAGGTGGCAGCGCCCTCTGGTGCCTGGAGCCCGCACTCCAGGCAGGGCGCCCTCTGGTGGTGGTGGGCCAGCAGTACCTCCTCTTCAGCGGCCCACACAACAACCAGCTTGCATCTGTATGAGCCAGTCAGAAGCATTGAGAGCAAAGAGCTCCACTCTCCAGCCAATGAAATGGAGCAACTCACTGTTGAATACTATACAAATAATGAATGTTTATGAGTTCAGTGGTACGAATATTTCATGAGGTGAAAGCTGGAACACACCATTCAGTGAGGCGAAGCCGAGTTGAATGGTGTGTTCCAGCATTCATCAAATTAAATATTCATTCCATTGAAAGAATGTAACAACATTCATTATTTGTTTTATACAATGGCTAAAATAGATCCTTGTCATTTGATATTTTATTAATTTATAAACAACAGAAAAGGACTTACATCTTGGTGTTCCACTGCTGCTAAAGTCCAAATTGTGATGTGTGGTCCGGTGATGCTGTGCACTGGCTTTGAGCTTCCATCAAAAAAGACTGTTGTTCCTCAGTCCAGCCAAAAATCACATCAGCTTTTCATCTGAACAGCTCTTCATGTATCCAGACAGCTTACAGCGGCGTGGATTGTGTGTGTGTGTGTTACAAGAATTAGCACCGCCAGTTAGCTCATTCAAATCGCTGTCTCGCTTGCGTCGTTGTCCTGCGCATGTGCACACGCACACGTTCACACAACTGGGTCGACGCTTATGCATGCGTGTACTACAACAATAAAAAAAAAGACTGTACATCCTCAGTGCAGTGAAAAAAAATCACTTCAGAAATTAGTCCAGCTATGTTCTCATCACCTGGGAGACTTGGCGGGTCGCATGCTTTCCGCCTTTCTCTGTGGAGGATGTCGAGGATTTATTCATATTTGGATTCATAGTAGGAGGGCTGGTACTTATTGGATTATGTGCTGCCCTGATCTACTGGAAGATTGGCAAGACAGCTGCCACCAAAACCACGACCCCTCGCTTGTCCGTCATGATTAATGAGTTGGGCCAGGCGATGCATTCTCAGAATGCATTAACCCTTGAACTCAGATGCAAATTGGATAACATCTCGGAGCAAATGCGTGCCTTGCAGGAGAAAGTGAAGATTTCAGAGGCCGGAGAATTTTTCATAATTGGGTTTTGGTTTGTTCATGTGAAGCTAGAAAAGTGTTTTTCACTGCTCAACCACAAACATGGCAGGCTTATCAGCCTGTCAAGGATAAAATGCCCATTGTTTATCCTCCAGAAGAACTTCTATGGCCTTGGGAAGATTGGCTGCCTCCCTGTCTTTCTTACTCCAGTACACAAGGACAGACAGACTCACACATGGACAAAGACTGAAGCATGCTCCACTTTCCCTTCTACCTCACCTCCTGTCCCCCATCACACACACCATCCTGGCCACCGCTCACGCCACCCCTTTCCCCTCTGGGGGCTGCGCGGTTTCCCCGTTCCCCACAAGCTAGCAGCGGGGCGACTCCAGTTGCAGTGGCTACCACACACTCACATCGCCTCAGTTTGGATAACGGACTGTTTCAAGTTTAGTGCACATAAACAATGTCAAATGTATATGTGTTGTCTTAATTCTGATGTGTGCCATTATTATGGTAAACAAGTAATAATTGTGGATTAATTGCTGTTTGTCTGTGGTAATGTGAGTGTGGATGTAATGTTGTTGCACTTGTAATGACAATGACAATAAATCTCATCCATCCATTCATCCAGTCAAATGACAGGGATCCACTCAGCCTTTACATAACAGCCTCTATTCTTTGGATTGAGTTCAGTCACCAACCAGATCAGGAAATGGTTGAAATATTGTTTATAAAATCAACAATCTTCGTGGTTTTACATTCCCCATGCTGATTTTTGAAAAAGCAGGTGGACTGGATTTTGACATAAAAAAAAAAAAAAAAACTATCTGAAACTTTCAGATTTCCACCAACAGGTCCTTTTGTATTGAAACTTATATTCAAACACAACTTCACACCACACAATACACCAGTGTGGAACAATATTGACATATTAGTTAACAAAAAATTCTGAATGGTTCTCTAGAGGAGTGTGGGCTTTGGTCTACTTTATGGATAATAATGGAAATATTTTATATCATACTGAATTCTGTGTCAAATTTAAAATCAACTGTACCCCAGAACAAATATAAACAGACTGCGAAAGCTCTCCAATATCCCTTCTAGCTATGATTAAACAGGATATAATATATGCGAAAGTCACCCCTGCCATAAGACAACTTTACATTAATGGCACTGATTTCTGTGATTACAAATGTAACAAGTTTATAAGAAGCAGCTTACTTACTAATTGTCTCTCCAATTCGTTCAAAAGAGATTATATTCTTAAAGATTTTGGGAAGGAGGAAATAAAAAGGATTAAATATTTAACATTTCCAGTCTCACCAAAGGCAAAATAACTCCAATTTAAAATTATGAACAAGATTTATCCAACTAACAACTTTTTAAAAAGGGATTCAAAATGGATGTAACTGTGGCTTTTGTGAGACTGGAACTGAAGACCTGGCCATCTTTTCTTTTTGTGCGAAACAGTGCAAATGTTTTGGTTTTACCTTCAACAACGGATTGTCTCTAAAGGAATTTGGATCTGTGATATATCATTACAGACATCGAATGGGGAATATTTTGTAATAATTGTAATGACTTTGGTATTAATAACGCAATTTTACTAAGCAAGCACTACATACAGAAATGTCATTTTTTTCCAAGACAAAACCAAACATTACTCAGTGGAGAAATTAATTAAAACTTTATTATTAGTCTATCATTGATTACCAATAATGCTTCAAAACTAGCTTCTTTTGTAGACAAATTTGATCTGTAAATGTTCCATTGCTCTATATTTTCTTTTATTTTATTATATGTATATAAGCCCCTTATGTTCTTTAATTTTTTTATTAAAAAACAGAAAAAACAAACAAACAGGCAGATCAGCAGCCAGTCTTGCCAGGTTTCATGAAACAAATAAGCAACCATGTTTTGCAAAAGTGAGGAGAATGTGTCTGGAGGCAGCAGGAGAAAAGGAAAGTTAGAAGGGCAGATGTGAGAGTCAGGATGGTGGCAGTATGGCTGGTAAAGGGAGAACCAGCTGATATGATGAGGAGGAGAAAGGCAGACATTCTGTGTGTTCAAAAGAAGTAAGGCCAGGAACATCAGAGGTGGGTACAAACAGTTTTATCATGGTGTGGATGGGAGGAAAATTGTGCTGGGGTCATTTTAAAAGAAGATTACATTAAGAGTGTGCTGGAGGTGAAATGAATGTCTGACAGTGGTGATGTGTGTGAAGTTGGAAATTGAAAGGGTGATGATGAATATCATCAGTGCATATGCCCCACAGGTAGGTTGTGAGATGAAGAAGAAAAAAGATTTCTGGAGTGAGTTAGTTGAGGTGGCGGAAAGTGTACCCACACATGAAAGAGTAGCAATTGGAGCAGATTTCAGTGAATATGTTGGTGAAGGGAACAGAGGCGATGAGGAAGTAATAAGTAGTTATGGTATCAAAGACAGAAATGTGGAGGAGTGGATGGTGGTAGATTTTTCCAAAAACTACAGAAATAGTTGTTGTGAATGCCTATTTTAAGAAATGGGAAGAGCGCAGTGTGAGAGAGTGGAGGAAGGTGCATACAGGTGGATTACATTCTTTGTCAGTGATGCAACCTAAAAGAATTTGGAGAGCAAGGTGGTGGCAGGAGAGAGTGTAGCTGTACAGTATTGGATGGTGATTTGTAGGATGACTTTAGAGGTGAAGAAGAGGAAGAGAGTGAGAGCTCAATGAAGGATGGAGGAAGATGTGTGAAATTCAGGGAGGAGGAAAAATACTGCAGATGTGGTGAGGGAGACAGCTTGGAAGGTGCTGGTGTGACATCTGGACAGTGGAAGGAAGGTGAGGAAATTTGGTAGTGGAATGAACATGTTCAGGAAAGTATAAGCAGAAAGAGGTTGGCAACAACAAACTGTGATAGACAGGAGTACAAGGAGATGTGGTGTAAGATGAAAAGAGAAATGGGAAAAGCTAAGGAAAAGGCAAATAGTGACCTGTACATGACATTAAAAATTATATCAAGGATCAGCTCTGAGTCCATTCTTGTTCACAATGGTGATAGACAGGTTGATAGATGAGATTAGAGAGGAATCCCCATGGACTATGATGTTGGAGATGGCATTGTGATCTGCAGTGAGAGTAGAGAGCAGGTTGAGTCTAGCCTAGAGGGGTTGAGATATGCTCTGGAGAGCAGGGGAATGAACGTCAGCAGGAGCAAGACCGAGTACATGTGTGTAAATGAGATGGAGCCCAATGGAATGATATGGTTGCAAGAGGTAGAGGTGGTTAAGGTAGATGAGTTTAAATACACTGGAACAGCTATCCAAAGTAATGGAGAGTGTGGTAGAAAGGTGAAGAAGAGAGTCTAGGCAGGATGGAGTGGATGGAGAATGGTGGCAGGAGTGATTTGTGACAGAAGAATATCTGCAAGAGTGAAGGGAAAAATTTACAAGACAGTAGTGAGAACAGCTATTCTGTATGGCTTTGAGACAATGGCACTAACAAGAAGACAGGAGGCAGAGCTGGAGGTGGCAGAGGTGAAGATGTTGCGAATCTCTTTGTTAGTGACAAGGATGGGCAGGATTAGGAATAAACATATCAAAGGAACAGCGCAGTTGGGACGGTTTGGAGGTAAAATCAGAGAGGTGAGAGTGAAATTGTTTGGACACCTGTAGAGGAGGGACCCAGGGTATATAGGAAGAAGGATGCTGAAGATGGAGCCACCATACAGAAAGAGAAAAGGGAGCTCAAAGAGGAGGTTCATGGATGTGCTGAGGGAGGACATACAGGTGGCTGAAGATGAAGAAGATGCAGAGGACAGGGTGAAATGAAAATGATTGATCTGCTGTGGCGACCACCCGAAACGGTTCATCGCTTGGTGTCCTCACTTTCAAAGTGTCTTTTATGTGTTGTGAGAAGGAATGGTAACATTTCAAAATAGTAAATGCTTTAGCATCCAAACTGTTTTTGGAATGTATTGTAGGAATGTATATTACAAATGAAATGAAGTCGATGATGTTAGACATGAAATATGTTCTTAGAAGTAGATTTCACATTTTCGATACTGTCCCAATTATTTCTGATTTGGGGTTGTGTATACAATAGACTTTCTGATGCAGTTAAAAACGTGTTGGCAGCAATAGAGACATTTCCAAGTAATGGGCTTCCACGTGATGTTACTTGTTTTGGGGGCTTTGTAGTAGATATCCTGCGACTGATTTTCTCTCGTTCCATACTGAGCATGCAATGTCATTGCCAAGTTCTCTGGAAGAGTTTATCTTCAGTACACTTTATTGCTCTTAAAACATGAGTTATTTTGTATACAGACAGAAGACCACAGTGACGACAATATCATTGACAGTAAATAAAGACAGAAATGAGTTGGTGCACATAAAGAAACAATGGATTAAGCCATAACGAGCTCAACATGTGAATGAAACATAGACAAGTTCACACATTTTGGCAAAGCAACTGAGCAATGGCAACCACAGAAAATGTTCCTCATAATGTTAAAATGTTCAAGTGCCGATGAGAGAACACTGTAGTGATATTTTTCTTTATAAAAATAAGCACATCCCATGCTTTCTACAAGTACTCATCATATACTTTTAAAATATATGTTTCACTATTAGTCTCTATATTACATGACTACTATAAATAGTTACATTACAGATTATGTTTTATCTTTATATTTTTTACAAAATAGAGAACAGTTTAGATAAATCCTCCTCTTTACAAGTGCTGTGTCTATGTTTTAAAAATGTTTCTTATTCTCTCAAATATTATATTTTCTTATTTACAATTCCACTGTAGAATAATACATTGCCATATACATTTCATAAATATTTTCATCTTACCATTACAGCCTTTCATATTTGCTCATTTTTTTTGTCATGTTTACACTGGAAAATTAGTTTTTCAAACAGTGTCACGGTCATGGTCAGTACCCCACGAAAGTTCAGTAGGTAAAGTGAAGACATAGTAGAGTGATTGGGAAAACAGAAAAGAATGCCACATCAACAGCATTAAATAAGTAAGTGTTAAAAGAGAGTGCCTGTGAACAACAAGTTGAAAAAAGTGCAGCAACAATATTACCCTGATTTTCTTGTTAGTATTGACAGTAAAACTATCAGGAGTCAAGGTAAAGTATTCCACGTAAATGCATTAGAAAATATGATGTACAAAGAGCCATTCATATATGTACTATGCATACAATAAATCATCTTCTCATGTTGGTTTTAGAGAAGCAGTTAAAAGGTTGACTATAGTCAACCTTTTAACTGTACCAGTAACAAAGCAAAACCATGCAATAGGCTCAAAATTACAACACTATTCATGCACAATGCATCTTGAACTTAATCCAGTGTTTTGTAAGTCACACAGAGCACTGTGACTGTAGTAAACTCAAATTAAATAAATAAATGGATAAAAAAAATCAGATGATACATATACTTAAACCACTAAATTAACGTCTGAACATTCAAACAATTACATCTGGACTATTTGCTAGATTATTCCCACACTAGGCTCACATGGTGTTTGTATGCTGGAATTTGTTTCTTGACGTCAGCAGACTAATGCTGTGTGTCAAGGATCTACATTTGCTGTCACCATTAGTATATAATACAGTGTAATTCTGACAAGTAGTATTTTATATTCTTTTGACTTTGGTTTTCAGCAGACTGTAAATTCTGGACATCCTGAGAAGCTCCAAGTGTTTGTTTATTTATTTACCTTTGCTTTTCATATTGAATGTTAGCCACTATTGAATAAGATAATGAGTCTTTACCAACATTTTGTACGTATTTGTTTTTTATGTTTTCCCTACCTAGCTCACTGCTGTCATAGAAACCTGCAGACTGTGCTACATCTTCAACAGTTCGATTACACAATTGCATGCAAAGAATTGGGGCATATCAGGTCTGACGAAGTGAATATAATTCCTCCAAATACCTTTGTATAGTGATACTTGGATTGATATAGGGTCAATCTAGTTATTATTACAGCATAAAGATTATTGTTCATACAAATGAACACTTTTATAGTCAGTTTTCTTTAGGCAAGTCAGGGGATGAATACATGAACATTCCCACATCACTGAATAGGTCTTGGACTTCATTTACATCAATCATTAATACATACAGTATAGTAACTGTCTGAAGAAGGGTAGTCCCAAGTGACTGTACAACTGAGTGCAGTTAGTTTCTACACTCTAAAAAAGGTACTGCGGGTCTCAATGAAGAAAATTGATGTAACAATTTGCATAGATTTTTAAAATTATTTCAACTTTCACATGCGTTAATGCCACAAGACCTCTCTATTTAAGTTGAAAAGACTTAAAAAGTCTATGCAATTTGTTACATCACTTTTTCTCGTTGAGACAGACAATTTTTTACAGTGTACTATCACAACCACAGATGCCAATAGCGTCTTTAGAGTTGTCATGGGTGTCTTGGTGGCTCCCCTCACTAGTCTCCTTCTTGCACACTCACTCAGGATTTGAGAACGCTCTACCCGAGGCAGATTTACTATACCGTGTTGTCTGTATTTCTCAGTAATTGACGTAAATAAAGTCCAAGACACGCTTAATCTACATTGCCTCCCACCCAGCTGTAAATGGGTACTGGCCTTGGTTGGGGAAGTAACTTGCATTGGACTGGCACCCTGTACAGACAGAGCTGTAGACTCTTATCTGCTTCACACTACAGAATCTGGAAATAAGCATCGGTACCAATGTGCCTCGGGGCCTATATTTACTTCTTCTCCTTCTGAAAATGGAGGGACTATATGTATAAATAACCATATGTTCTAAATGGTTAAAGTGCTATTTGTTGTTGAACCCCTACACTGCAAGCACATTTTGACTTTGTTCAACTCCATTGTGGTGGTATAGAAAAAAAAAAAAAATCAAAACTGTGTCACTGTGCAGTAGTGTAGTAGCCTAGGTGGTACAGCCAACTGGTTTTCACTGCACTCTCTTTTAACAGTTGTTTTCTTAACATGTCAGACTAGCACAGGCATAAAGCCTCCATGGTTCATTTCCAGAAATAACAAGGGGCCGAGACACAAAAAAGATTTCAGACAGGAAACAGATGTGTTAGTTTTATTAAAATACATAGAAAACTACTTTGTGTGTTTCTTATATATTTGCTAGATTGCACAATGTATACCAGCACACAGAAAGCAACATTGTTTATGTTGTGTTCGAAAACCTGAAGAAAAACAAAAATGCTATGTAGTTGTGAGGTTGTGGACTACATGGTGGTGTGGATTTGAGTTTCTCAGCGGCTGTGAGTATTTAAAAAAACAACCAAATATCAGATATGAAAAGATACAATTTCAGCGCTAATTTCAGGGCTGTTGCAAAAACATCTAAGAGTTGTTTGCTCACTTGCAAGTGGCTGGCTATTATTAAAAACCCATTCACAAGTGAAACTCAAGTGAGCTATCGGCACGTGACAGTGTAAAATACATTGCCTATTAAGTACAGTGTGAGGGTTTTTCTTTACAGCAGAGCGTAATATACTCGCTACTGTACAGTGAACAAGACTGTGACTTAAGTCTCTGCTACATTATCTGCCTTGAGCAGGTGTGTTCTTACCTGCGCCGCCATTGTGAGAGAATGGGTTTCTGTCAGTCCATACAGTTAGATTTATATACGTGCTTCCCCCCCACACCCACAGCAGTTATCATACTCCATCACTGCCAGTTATATTTTGACTCCTGCAGCAGTACGTCAGACATTAACATAAGGAACAGAGATCTTCCATTTTGTGTTACAACAGTTAAAAAATTCAGCAAACACATCACGGCCTAACCAACCGATGCTTTGGACGACGCAGTTTACATGAGACGCTACTTGATGAGTTCTCCGCATTATGTTTGTCCAGAGCATATATATATATATATTTCAGAGGATTTGTTTATAGTTATAGGTCTTTCTTTTATTTCTGTTAAACCATTACATTTCAAATATATATATATACGGTATGTATATATTTTCAGTCTTTTACCTCACAAAACTTTATATTATTTGCTAAAAAGATACAGCTCAAATATACATTACATAGAAAAAAATGATACCATAATATCTGTGAATTGTGACTATGGAGGTGTGGTGATTAGCCCTGTACCATGCATTCTGTCATAAGGTTCTTATTCCTTTGTGCATTTATTGTTTCTGTATTTCAGAACAAGATCCACAAGGCTACTTCAGGGCCTGTAAACATGACATGAAACAGCTGCATTGTGTTTTTTTTTTTTTTTTTTTAAACTGAGGATGATTCCTTGGAAATCTTGTTTTAAAAAATGTAAACAACATATGAATGATGAATTGGACTGAGTCCCCACCCATATTCTCACCACGTTTGATTACCTCCCTGTCAAATTCATTTTTACTGTGTAGGCAGGGTTCTGATGGGTCGAGTGAGCGAGCTCATATTATTGGCGTTGACTGAAACTTGAGGGCTGACTGTCTTTGTGGGCAGGCTGCTTGAATGTCCCATCGATTCCTCTGCTGCACGCAGGAGCAAAGTGTAGTTGATAGCGACTTCCTCAACTTTCCTCAGTAGCTGCTGCCTCTGGGATTCTGAGCGAACCCCCCTGACGAGTTTGATGAAGGTTTGAGTTAACTCGCACAGCACTTGAAAGCTGGCTGTGACCACGGCAAGCATGCGAGTTGGGCTTTTTTCGACACTCGCCACTCGCCGACATGATGCTCTGAATTCTTTGAACCGCACTGCCAGCTCCTGTTTGTACTCGGCGATCCGGGAAGGCTGTAGGCGAGCTTCACCCTCAGCTTGGGGGCTGTTAGCACACTGGCGTAGGATAGCTAATAACTCATTAGCATCCATTTGAGCATTTAAGAAACCATCAGGCAAGCTGAAAGTCTTCTCTTGCAGTGCTTGGACTCGTGCCAGACTTCCCTCCAGGGTACCACAGGCTCTAAGGTCAATTTCCTGTGTCTGTGGTTCCTCCTCTTCCTCCTCCTCTTCTTCACCACTGCAGTCCTCTGCATTGAGAACCTGGAGCGTTTTGCTTACAACAGGAAAGGTATGCGAGTCCAGTTCCATGCCTGGAAGGACCTGAAGAGGTATAGAGTACGACAGTTCGTCCTTCTCGCTGCTTTCATCTCCTGCCTCACACTTCCGGTAGCAGAAACAGAAGGAGCAGCATTTATCTTTATCATCGCTATCTTCACTGGGCAGAGTGAGTAGCACCTCCCCAGTCCCCTCTTTGCTCTCACGTACCAGTTCTTCCCCCTGAATGAAGAAAACACCCTTTTTCCCTTTCACCTCTATCTGGTGAGACTGAGTGTGGACTGGCTCGACTGGAGTGGGGAGCCTCAGTCCTGTAGCCCTCACTCTCTCCATCTCTTTCTCTAGACTCTTGGCTTTGGGCTTCACTTCAGCATATACAGGTGTGCCAATGCTGTTGTCCAGCTCTCCAATGCTGTATCGCCTTTGGAGCTTCTTGTACTGTGGAGCTCCCATGCAGTCTGTGTGAGCAGTACAGGTGGGTAAGCAGGAGCCCTGCTCTCCTCTTGGTTCACTGGACTCGAGACTGGTAGATCGTATTCGTGTGGTTTTTATCTCTAAGGTCTGAGGTCTCCTTGTGCCACCTTGGGCAGGAGGGGCTTTGGACACTACTGGAGGGGTCTTTGAGATAGTCCTCTCTCTGCCTCTCTGCTGTGTCTCCGTCACTGACCCAACTGGTGTGTCTGGTAGACGCATTCCCCTACACATCCTCTTACAGTCACAGCTACGTCTCTGCTCTCTGGAGATACCTGGGGCCTTTAAGACAGGACTGGTGCGGAGCTGGCATGCGCAAGGAGTGCCTGAGGGCACAGGTGAGGATCCTTGTGACAGAAACTCTCCCTGGGATGATTTTGGTTTCAGCAGTTCCTCTAAGAACTCCAGCTCATACTGGCGAACCTTCTGCAGTTGAGCTCTTCGCTCATCAGTTTCTCTTCTCATTCTAGCTGGAAATGTAGCTGAAAGAAGGTTTCTGAAACTCATGAAAGGGGCTGTGCGCTGAGACTTTACCTTACCATTGCTCTGTTTCTTTGAGTTTCTCGCTGGAAGGGTAGAGACCTTATCTACATTGGGGCATGAAGTTGTTGGATCATCTAAAATAGGTAGTGATTTTACAGGGCATTTCTGTGACTCTAACTGTGGTTTTACCTGGGAACTATCAGACTTACTCTCAGCTGCATCTTTTTTTTCTGATTTTACAGGCAAATGAGGAGAGTATTTGGTTTGCATTTGTGGGCTGGGTTTAGCCAAAGTAGGTTCTGCATTTTCTTTGCTGCTTGCCAACTGGAGGCCTTTGGCCTGAAGACGCTCATCATCTGTGGGGGAAGAGGACTGAAACACCACTACCTTCTGAACCTGTGGGTCTTTTAATCTTAACTGAGGTGCAGGTTCCTGCTGCACTGGGCATGTACAGAAGAGGTCATCAACTGGCAGCAGTTCTGCAGAGATTGAAGGCTTCACGGTCTCACGAGAGGCAGTCTCGGCATCTTGGCACATATTCGCAGGGGAAGTCTTAGCAGATGCATTTCTGTCCACAGGCAAGAGGATAGGTAAGGCTTTGTTATGGGGGTCTGTGTTAAGAGGTGCTATTGTTTTCCTTTTTATGAGCTCAGGAAGATTTTGTCTCACTGACTCTCCAGGATAATTTGCAAATTTTTTATCTTTGCCGACTTCACTTGTCAGAGACGACTCGGACAGTTTTGTTTTTTCTGGGGATTTTGAAGAGTGACCTGTGGTGTTTACTTTGGTGGGCTCTGTATTTGTTTTCATATCTTTTTTCTGTTCAGTAGCATCTTGATTGTCCATCTGCTCTGTCACAACACTGAGTATTGCCGAGTCTTGACTCGGGTTGACTTTAAATGGAACAGTCTTGCTGAGAATCACTTGCTTAGGTGGACAGCCAGCACGAATCTGGCCAACAGAGAAGGCCCCAGTCCCTATTGTCTTTGCAGTGCATCCAGGAATAGCCAGGGGGAAGTCACGGCGACAGAGGATACGTTCCTTGTTGATATGATGAGCCAACAGGTAGGCCTGGTTCTGGTTCTGCTTCATTGCTGACACCATCTCAGAGACATCTGTCAGTTCAGAGGAGTTTGTCTCGTGGCCTGAATCCAATGATGACTCAGGTGTAATGGCAGCTAAGACAATCAACCCTGAGGAGGAACGCAGTACAGTATACCATTATTATCAATAAACAGCAAATATTATTACCACACAAATATGAAATTCTTTTGTGTGGTAAAATTAAGTTATAGAACTAGATTGTAGTCATTATAAGTTTGTTTTTAATGCACTCACTCAGTTAACTTAATAATTATTCATTGCCAGACAACTAAATGCATGAATGTAACAAATGAACATGCAAGTGTTTATTTTTTATTGCAGATATATGTTTTTTCTTTAGAATTATGCAAGATTGCCTATAATAAATGGACTATCTCAGTTTAAAAAAATGCTATATTGCTATAAAGCTAAAGTAACATAAAGATAACACTGATTTATCATATGAGGAATTAAATTTAAGATCAATAAAAACACACAGTAATATATACAAATTACAGCCTGAATAATCTGTAATGTTAAAGGACAAAAACATATAATATTTCACTGGATTACTATTCATTCTTTGAGGTGGATGTGGGCCGTGGCATGATTTATGCTGTTGACCTGCAGTCTGGGTTGGCTGTTGAGGGTGATGGGGATAATCCTCAGAAGCTGCCAAAGCCTCTAGTGCTTGTAAGGTAGAGACCAATGCATCGTCAAGCTCCTGGGCGTGGTCCCGCACTGTTCTCGTGGCTACGTTATCTATCAGCGTCACAGGCACATCTTCCTTGGCTTGGGCCAGCTTCAGTGATGTGGCCCCTGGATTAGTGTTGGTTCGAGCTTTCTTCCCTCTTTTAGCGTCATCCTCATCTGAACTGTTGTCCCTGAACCCAGGCGGTGGGGCAGCAATAGCAGGTGGTGGTAGTTGAAGCATTTCTCCTCCACATTCTGCCTGCTCTTCCTCCTCCTCCTCTTCATTCCCTGGGGGAGGCAGAGCCATGAGGTCAACAGCACCTGCATCCCGGGAAGCACAAGCACTAGAGCAATGTTTCCCTGAGCCTCTACTGCCGGATGCCATTGATACACCCTCTGCCTTAAGCCTGGCCTTGCAGGAGTCACAGAAGTATCGTGATGTTTTCTGGGACTGACCCAGTGTCTGGGCTCGGCTTCGAAATCCTGCATTCTCCACAACTTGGCTCTCTGAAATCCCATCTATTTCCTCTGTGCTCTGCAGGGTGGGGTCAGACTTGGTGCGGGGCCGACCAGCGGGCTCTTGAGAAATGAAGTTCTCATTTATGTCAACTTCAGTCTCAACTTGAGCTTTCAGCTCCTGAAATTTATGTTGTTCTCGAAGGTGTACATGACACAGGCCTAGATGCTGAGACTCCGCAGGAACAAGGGCCCTCGAAGGCCCTGACTCCCTGTGTGAGCTTTCCCTCTCTTCTCCTCGCCGACTCCCACTTGGCAAGCTGGAGGCCCCGGACCGTGGATGAACATGGTGGGAGCTTCTGTAATCTGAGGATAGAATTGTCACAGCAGTTGAGAGTTTGAGGCATTTCATGAACTTGTGTGGGATAGAGCAGATCCAGATGGATAAGTAGAGGTGACAGCTGGTGGTCACATGGATGCTATTTGTTATTTCAGAGGTGGGTGTTGAAAGTTGAAGTTTGTTTGAGGTTGAAGGGTTAGAATCTGATGGAATGTAATGGCATGATGATCCTTGTTAAAGCTGAGCAATATATGGCAGAAAATCTGTTTTTAAAAATACATTTAAAATGTTTTCATCTACAAAAAAAAAAGACACATGGACTAAAGAAGTCGGAAAAGAAATATTGATTCCAATGTCCAGTGAGCCAGAGTGGAAGTGAAAGGATAGACAGCACAGGGCGCCATGGGATGGTAAGATTTCTGGAATGATGTCAGTCCACGTCCATGTAGAATGAACATATACAGTAATGAATGTTGCGACATATTGCCAACATACAGGTGCTGAAAGGAAATGTGAAGGCGTTATATGAATGTTTAGTCTTTCCCATTGAAATTAACTGTTTAAATAAAATGGAATTGATTTTAATGCACTCAAGATTGATTTGCTTTTTAATAAATTTTCTGATCACAGCATGTGAACAAAATATATTACTGTAAATCAAGACATCCACCTCTGACATACCTGACTTGGTCAGCTGAGACTGACCAGGAGTCCGGAAGTAGATGGTCCGCTTAGGATCTACAAACAGTTTGTAGTAGCCAGAGATGAGGCACGCAAAGTTACTGGCATCAGGCCATTCCATGAGTAGGACCAGAGGCTGCAAGAGGTGACAAGGAGAGGAATTAGGAGGCTATTTAGAGGACCGGTATTTAGTATTGCCTACTCATTTTGTTGTTGATATAAAATTTATTACACACAGTTATTTTATTTTTTGGTTCTCATATCCTGGAAAACAGACCTCAAGACCTAAAATTTTAATATGCTGAGGAGTAAACACAGATGTTCCCAAAAAGGTTGAGCGTGCCCAGATTAGATGATGATCAAGACGTGCATAAGGGCCGCTTCACGTATAGTGTGAATTTGGTGAAATTGCGCATAAAGTGCGCAAGAAGCAGGAATTGTATGCACAACGTGTAAATTCGTAGCTGCTTCCATCGTCTCGTACACCTGTTCAATTAATATAATGAACAGATGGCACAATGGCTTAGTGGTTAGCACTGTTGCCTCACAGAAAGAAGGTCTTGGGATCGCTTCCCACTCAGTCCCTCCTGTGTGGTGTTTGCATGTTCTCCCTATGTTTGTGTGGGTTCTCTTTGGGTGCACCGGCTTCCTTCCACATCCAAAGACATGCAGATTAGGTGAATTTGTAACTTTAAACTGACAGTATGCGTGCGTGAATGTGTTTGTCTATCTATTTGTGGCCCTGCGATAGACTGGTGTCTTGTCCAGGGTGTACCCTGTTGTGCAGTGAGCGCCCTGACATTGTGTGTGTGTGAGTGTGTCTGTGTGAATGGGTGAATGCTAATTTCTATCGTACTGTAAATTCATCTGAAATTTCCACTTTACAATGTGACCTCATCCGTTTGTGCATTCCAGTGGACGCCGGAGTGTGACGAGGCATTCAGGGTCCTAAAACAATTAAGGCTTTACATAAGTGTAAACTGCTTTGAGCTTCTGATGCAGATGGAAAAGCGCTATATAAATGCAGTCCATTTTGGTTCATGGCTGCTGAGATAGGCTCCAGAACCCTGTGACTCTTAGCTGGAGTAAGCAGGGATAGAAAATAAATGAATCCATCTAATGAATGCATTTACTTTGGCTTAAACTCCTGCTCCTCCATTTCCTTGAGGTGATGCTTGCTGCCTTCACCCAATGTGTTGATTTAACTGGATTAGTGTATAACCTCCAACAGGAATAAACACATTATTTTAGGGTTCACAAATGTTTGTGACCATTAAATGTTATTGATAAAAAAAAGCTACCTGACAAAGTTAGGGGAACTAAATTCAGTTTAAACTAATTTGTCCACAAATGGCTTTCAAAGTTGTCTGAAAAGCTCATCCAAATTAGCTGTTAGATGATGAGCTGAACAGTGCCCACCACTGCACATCTCACTGACATCAGTCATGTGTCATGTGTTTGATACCTTGGCCTCATGGATTGTCATCTCCACCCGAGCCACTCCTTGACTCTCTCGGTACAGCTGGATCTTTGCGACCCTGCTGAACTCAGCCAGGACTGTGGTGAGGTTGTTTTTCAGGTCAATCACATGACTAATGCCATGTCGAGGACCCACCAGGAGTGTTGTAGCAGACTGCTTGTCATCCTGTAAAAGAACACGGGAGAAGAAAAAATATATATGTATGAAAAATTACACAAGAAAGCTCACATAATGTGTGATACGTCTCAAAATAAAACTGCTGTTTTTACAATTCCATAAAGGTTAGTTGCTGGTCATTTTTGAATAATAACATCATGTAAATATGCAGGAAAATAGATAAAAATAGAATTATAAAATGTCACATAGGCATTCCTGGACATGGAAATTTGAAAGGTATTTACCAGCCCAACAGTGTGGAACAGTATTCCACCAAAGGGTGGAAGGTCATTGAGTACACGCATATACTGCAGCTTCCCTTGAAGAGGAGGCACCTGTCAACAGAATGGTAAATAAGAAACCCTCATCTTTGGAACAGTGATCTTCTCTTATACTCCAAATGTCCTGCTGGGGGCGCTGCTGAGCCACAGATGTTTGTCTTATTGCAACAGTCACATCCATAAAGATGAAAAGTTTAAGAAAATTGGATCATCATGCAGAATATGAGCTGCAGAGTATCTTTCAATATTTAAATATCATTTTTTAAAAATGAGGATATAACAAATGGTCTTTTAAAAATGCAGTGTTATGAAATGGTGACAAAAACTGTGGCGCTGAAGGCAAGACAACAAATATAATGCTAAAATGCCCTCGGCTGTATTGAGCATTGTGTTCTTTATAGCTTGCAGTTGTTTAATTAATTATTAATATCCTTAAGTACAATTTGTACATGTTCTTTAAATCCCTAAATCAATCAATCAATCAATCAAAAACAATGTTTATGTTTTAACAGTGTCTGCAGGAGGCCTTGCATGTGCGTAAACATGAGATTTTGACAAGAGCAGAAGTTGTGCAAATCAAGGAATATTTGTAGATCACCCTCTGTGCATTTGCAGGTATTAATGAGACAAATTGGACTCCATAGAAAATTAGCTTGAGTTAGCGGAAGTTAGCGTGCATGCTAAGGCCACAAAATCTCTTGTAAATTACTCCATAGGTGTTATCGGGTTACAGTTTTACAGTTTTAGAATTGTTTATGTCTTGTTAGCTTTTTCATAATATATGACAAAGAAGATGTATTTACACACAAACAAAACTGAGTTTTGCAACTAGTTACCAGCCTGTGATGTCACCATGCTAATGTCCACAAAATGTAAATAAGTTCAGAGGTGTTATTAGGTTCCAAAAACGGTATTTTCAGTTTTAGAAGTTTTTATTTCTTGCTAGCTTTTACACAATATATGAGAGACATGTATATAAACACGCAAAATGAAATGTTTAAGGAGAGACCAGCCACTGAACTCATGATGCAGCTCTACTCTGATTGGCTGTCACCCCCACAACTCAAATACAAAACGGAACAGATTGAAACAGAATGTGACTTTTTAACCTCTTAAAATACCTCTTAAGATACGTCAAAGTTAGCCATCTTTGAACTTGTCCAAGGTCTGTGTCACAAGAATGTTTCCTGTGAATTTGAAGACTGTTGGCAGTAACTGGTCTGGACTTATGCTGAACACAGACAGACGGATGGACGGACGCAAAGCCTTTGCAATATCTGATGGCCATATTTGATGTGCTCAGGTAAAAATTGGCAAAAGACTGAATAATAAATATTTCAAGCTGTGAAAATACTTCCAATGAGCAATTATGTTTGAGATGTTTTAACAGGTGTTCGGTGTTCTGATGTTCAGTGTCTGTTTGTCTGAATAAATTCATTCATTCATTCATTCATTCATTCATTCAGGTGGCACCTTGTTTCCTGATGGTGGTGGATGTTGGTAGGTCTTCAACAACTGAGACAAGGTCTTACACACATTCTTCTCCTTGACTGTTGGAAGCATAGTGAGGGGAAGAAAAGGCTCGAGACCCCACTCCTTTCTGCAATGGAAATGAAACAAAGCAGATATGCAGAAAATGACCACAAAACACAAAGAAATTACATGTTTGTCTTTTGTGACAAACATGTTACCACTAGACCATCACCTAGGGGAGGTGATGGTCTAGAGGTTAAGGCATTGGGCTTGAGACCAGAGGATTCCTGGTTCCCAGCCTGACCGGAAAATCACTGAGGGCCCTCGGGCAAGGTCCTTAATCCCCTACTTCCTCCTGGTGTGTAGTGAGCACCTTGTACGGCAGTGCCCTGACATCGGGGTGAATGTGAGGCATTATTGTAAAGCACTTTGAGTGTCTGATGCAGATGGAAAAGTGCTATATAAATTTACCATTTACCATTCATGTCACAACTGGCAGGACAAATGACTTTCTTTTGTATCCACAGAAGAGTCACATTCTACAGTAGAGATGCGTTGATTGCTGACATATCCTCGGACACTGCGGATAATCCACAGGTTGGGTTGACCAAGTAATAAAATTGAACATTAGGATTAATTGTGGGTGAGGTGCGGGTGGATGGAATAAATCATTAATACACTCAACAAAAATATAAACGCAACACTTTTGGTTTTGCTCCCATTTTGTATGAGATGAACTCAATGATCTAAAACTTTTTCCACATACACAATATCACCATTTCCCTCAAATATTGTTCACAAACCAGTCTAAATCTGTGATAGTGAGCACTTCTCCTTTGCTGAGATAATCCATCCCACCTCACAGGTGTGCCATATCAAGATGCTGATTAGACACCATGATTAGTGCACAGGTGTGCCTTAGACTGCCCACAATAAAAGGCCACTCTGAAAGGTGCAGTTTTGTTTTATTGGGGGGGGAATACCAGTCAGTATCTGGTGTGCCCACCATTTGCCTCATGCAGTGCAAAACATCTCCTTCGCATAGAGTTGATCAGGTTGTCAGTTGTGGCCTGTGGAATGTTGGTACACTCCTCTTCAATGGTTGTGCGAAGTTGCTGGATATTGGCAGGAACTGGTACACGCTGGCGTATACGCCGGTCCAGAGCATCCCAAACATGCTCAATGGGCGACATGTCCGGTGAGTATGCCGGCCATGCAAGAACTGGGACATTTTCAGCTTCCAAGAATTGTGTACAGATCCTTGCAACATGGGGCTGTGCATTATCCTGCTGCAACATGAGGTGATGTTCTTGGATGTTGGCACAACAATGGGCCTCAGGATCTCGTCACGGTATCTCTGTGCATTCAAAATGTCATCAATAAAATGCACCTGTGTTCTTCGTCCATAACTTAGGAGCTTCTAAACAACTCTCAAATTCGGGCAGTTTGTTGTATTTCCACGTTCACTTACCAGCCTTCCACGAGTCTTGTTCGGGTTCGGGTAGTAGGTTGGATTTGGAGGGCTCTCTGTTGGGACTGTTTACACAGAGACTGCTACCTGCTGCTTTGGACTTGAACTAACAGTCTTTTTCAAGACTTTTTTACTTTTTTTTACTTTTTTACTTTTTAATTTTTTTTAACTTTTTACTGTGCTCCAACGCCTAAGGAAGACCTCTAACGGTCGAAACATCGCGACGGAGCACTTTTATCAGCTAACTTTTATTAGCGTTGGCAGGCTAACTAGCTTGCTAACGCTTTCATTTTTATTTTTTTTTATTTTTATTTTATTTTAGCACCGTTGTCGTGCGTTGCCTGTGCTGCTTCATGGCCTGTTTGGTGCCTTGATTGGGGCACTCCTTCTGCTGAATCACCTTTGGATTATTTGCACATTATTTACTTTGTGTGTTTTTGGGAATCCGCTAGCTTAGCGTAGCTACTAGCTCTTAGCCGATTTAGCATGGCGGCTTCTCCTGTCTCTCCCGCACTTTTCTGCTCTGGGTGTGAAATGTTTAGTTATTCCTCGGCCTCCTTTAGCAGTAACGGTACTTGTAATAAGTGCAGCTTATTCGTAGCTTTGGAGGCCAGGCTGGGCGAAGTGGAGGCTCGGCTCCGCACCGTGGAAAATTCTACAGCTAGCCAGGCCCCTGTAGTCGGTGCGGACCAAGGTAGCTTAGCTGCCATTAGTTCCCCCCTGGCAGACCCCGGGCAGTCGGGAAAGCAGGCTGACTGGGTGACTGTGAGGAGGAAGCGTAGCCCTAAACAGAAGCCCCGTGTACACCGTCAACCCGTTCACATCTCTAACCGTTTTTCCCCACTCGACGACACACCCGCCGAGGATCAAACTCTGGTTATTGGCGACTCTGTTTTGAGAAATGTGAAGTTAGCGACACCAGCAACCATTGTCAATTGTCTTCCGGGGGCCAGAGCAGGCGACATCGAAGGACATTTGAAATTGCTGGCTAAGGCTAGGCGTAAATTTGGTAAGATTGTAATTCACGTCGGCAGTAATGACACTCGGTTACGCCAATCGGAGGTCACTAAAATTAACATTAAATCGGTGTGTAACTTTGCAAAAACAATGTCGGACTCTGTTGTTTTCTCTGGGCCCCTCCCCAATCAGACCGGGAGTGACATGTTTAGCCGCATGTTCTCCTTGAATTGCTGGCTGTCTGAGTGGTGTCCAAAAAATGAGGTGGGCTTCACTGATAATTGGCAAAGCTTCTGGGGAAAACCTGGTCTTGTTAGGAGAGACGGCATCCATCCCACTTTGGAGGGAGCAGCTCTCATTTCTAGAAATCTGGCCAATTTTTTTGGATCCTCCAAACTGTGACTGTCTAGCGTTGGGACCAGGAGGCAGAGCTGTGGTCTTATACACCTCTCTGCAGCTTCTCTCCCCCTGCCATCCCCTTATTACCCCATCCCCGTAGAGACGGTGCCTGCTCCCAGACCACCAATAACTAGCAAAAATCTATTTAAGCATAAAAATTCAAAAAGAAAAAATAATATAGCACCTTCAATTGCACCACAGACTAAAACAGTTAAATGTGGTCTATTAAACATTAGGTCTCTTTCTTCTAAGTCCCTGTTGGTAAATGATATAATAATTGATCAACGTATTGATTTATTCTGCCTAACAGAAACTTGGTTACAGCAGGATGAATATGTTAGTTTAAATGAGTCAACACCCCCGAGTCACACTAACTGTCAGAATGCTCGTAGCACGGGCCGGGGCGGAGGATTAGCAGCAATCTTCCATTCCAGCTTATTAATTAATCAAAAACCTAGACAGAGCTTTAATTCATTTGAAAGCTTGTCTCTTAGTCTTGTCCATCCAAATTGGAAGTCCCAAAAACCAGTTTTATTTGTTATTATCTATCGTCCACCTGGTCGTTACTGTGAGTTTCTCTGTGAATTTTCAGACCTTTTGTCTGACTTAGTGCTTAGCTCAGATAAGATAATTATAGTGGGCGATTTTAACATCCACACAGATGCTGAGAATGACAGCCTCAACACTGCATTTAATCTATTATTAGACTCTATCGGCTTTGCTCAAAAAGTAAATGAGTCCACCCACCACTTTAATCATATTTTAGATCTTGTTCTGACTTATGGTATGGAAATAGAAGACTTAACAGTATTCCCTGAAACTCATACTCATAACCATCCCAAAGATGTATCGTTATCTTTGGCTGCTTTCAGTGATGCCGGTATTTGGTTAGACTCTTTCTCTCCGATTGTTCTGCCTGAGTTATTTTCATTAGTTACTTCATCCAAACCATCAACATGCTTATTAGACCCCATTCCTGCCAGGCTGCTCAAGGAAGTCCTACCATTATTTAATGCTTCAATCTTAAATATGATCAATCTATCTTTGTTAGTTGGTTATGTACCACAGGCCTTTAAGGTGGCAGTAATTAAACCATTACTTAAAAAGCCATCACTTGACCCAGCTATCTTAGCTAATTATAGGCCAATCTCCAACCTTCCTTTTCTCTCAAAGATTCTTGAGAGGGTAGTTGTAAAACAGCTAACTGATCACCTGCAGAGGAATGGTCTATTTGAAGAGTTTCAGTCAGGTTTTAGAATTCATCATAGTACAGAAACAGCATTAGTGAAGGTTACAAATGATCTTCTTATGGCTTCGGACAGTGGACTTATCTCTGTGCTTGTTCTGTTGGACCTCAGTGCTGCTTTTGATACTGTTGACCATAAAATTTTATTACAGAGATTAGAGCATGTCATAGGTATTAAAGGCATTGCGCTGCGGTGGTTTGAATCATATTTGTCTAATAGATTACAGTTTGTTCATGTAAATGGGGAATCTTCTTCACAGACTAAAGTTAATTATGGAGTTCCACAAGGTTCTGTGCTAGGACCAATTTTATTCACTTTATACATGCTTCCCTTGGGCAGTATTATTAGACGGTATTGCTTAAATTTTCATTGTTACGCAGATGATACCCAGCTTTATCTATCCATGAAGCCAGAGGATACACACCAATTAGCTAAACTGCAGGATTGTCTTACAGACATAAAGACATGGATGACCTCTAATTTCCTGCTTTTAAACTCAGATAAAACTGAAGTTATTGTACTTGGCCCCACAAATCTTAGAAGCATGGTGTCTAACCAGATCGTTACTCTGGATGGCATTTCCCTGATCTCTAGTAATACTGTGAGAAATCTTGGAGTTATTTTTGATCAGGATATGTCATTCAAAGCGCATATTAAACAAATATGTAGGACTGCCTTTTTGCATTTATGCAATATTTCTAAAATCAGAAAGGTCTTGTCTCAGAGTGATGCTGAAAAACTAATTCATGCATTTATTTCCTCTAGGCTGGACTATTGTAATTCATTATTATCAGGTTGTCCTAAAAGTTCCCTGAAAAGCCTTCAGTTGGTTCAGAATGCTGCAGCTAGAGTACTGACGGGGACTAGCAGGAGAGAGCATATCTCACCCGTGTTGGCCTCTCTTCATTGGCTTCCTGTTAATTCTAGAATAGAATTTAAAATTCTTCTTCTTACTTATAAGGTTTTGAATAATCAGGTCCCATCTTATCTTAGGGACCTCGTAGTACCATATTACCCCATTAGAGCGCTTCGCTCTCAGACTGCGGGCTTACTTGTGGTTCCTAGGGTTTGTAAGAGTAGAATGGGAGGCAGAGCCTTCAGCTTTCAGGCTCCTCTCCTGTGGAACCAGCTCCCAATTCAGATCAGGGAGACAGATACCCTCTCTACTTTTAAGATTAGGCTTAAAACTTTCCTTTTCGCTAAGGCTTATAGTTAGGGCTGGATCGGGTGACCCTGGACCATCCCTTGGTTATGTTGCTTTAGACGTAGACTGTGGGGGGTTCCCATGATGCACTGTTTCTTTCTCTTTTTGCTCCGTATGCATCACTCTGCATTTAATCATTAGTGATCGATCTCTGCCCCCCTTCTCGGCATGTCTTTTTCCTGGTTCTTTCCCTCAGCCCCAACCAGTCTCAGCAGAAGACTGCCCCTCCCTGAGCCTGGTTCTGCTGGAGGTTTCTTCCTGTTAAAAGGGAGTTTTTCCTTCCCACTGTGGCCAAGTGCTTGCTCATAGGGGGTCGTTTTGACCATTGGGGTCTTTACGTAATTATTGTATGGCCTTGCCTTACAATATAAAGCGCCTTGGGGCAACTGTTTGTTGTGATTTGGCGCTATGTAAATAAAATTGATTGATTGATTGATATCATTGATCCTCTCATCTGTACTCTACGGTCACTTTATGAAAGTAAAGTGTCTGTGTTCTCATGACAAGAAGATCAAAATGAATTGCTTGATTGACATTTTGAAGAATCAATGAGCAGTAGATGCTTTTGTGTCATAGTGAATTAATTAATTTGAGTGTTTTTGTTTTAAATTGTTTCATATTAGTAATTTACAGTACTAACCTTATTAGTAAGCGTTAATGTCAAGGACAACAACTCATTGGTGCAGATCCATTAACTCACCAGAAAACCTCTTACTTTCTAAATATCAGTGCACCAAGGATCAGGATTCTTAAAGAGGATGACAGACAACAATCTGGCTGTTATGCCCAAGACATGCTGCTAATAATTAAGCCAATAAATACAACCCTTTCGCGCCTTGCACCCGACTTTGCAATGAGATTATGCACCCTTAAAACAGCAAAGTTGAGTTGAACACTCCTCAAATGCACTTATGCTGGATGGCAGCCACCCAGGCAGACATCAGGTCCATCCCTATGTTTCTAAAATAACCATACGAGGTCTGTTAGAAAACTATCCGACCTTTTTATTTTTTGCAAAAACTATATGGATTTGAATCATGTGCGCTTGCATCAGCCAAGCTTGAACCTTTGTGCGCATGCATGAGTTTTTTCACGCCTGTCGGTTGCATCATTCGCCTGTGAGCACACTTTGAGTGAGCAGTGGTCCAACCCCCTCATCGGATTTTCATTGCGAGGAAAATATCTGAATGATTTGGAGCTTTGCTGCATCAAATTTTTCCAGAAACTGTGAGAGACAGCCAGGTGGAAACCATTCGGAAGATTCAGACGGCTTTCAGGGACGATTCTATGGGGATCACACAGATTAAGGCACGTTACAACCGGTTTAAAGACGGCGCACAATGGCGGAGGGCGCGCCGCACTCCGAGCGGCGATCGACAGGCTGAAACGACCAGATCATTTCCAAAGTGAACGCTGTGTTGATCCGGGACGTCGTCTGACTACTACAGAAATGGCAGAAGAGGTGGACATACCACTTTTTCGGCACATTCCACTGTTACAGGAGCTTTTGTCATGGAAAGAGGAGCAGAGGAATTCGCCACGGAGCCGCTAATGGCGTGGGACAAAAGCACCTCCGTGTTGGTCTCACAGGACATGTTGTAACATGCCCAGCTCTTGCACCATTCGGAAGATTCAGATGGCTTTCGGTGGCTTTTCAGCTGTGTGACTATCCGAGAAATTGTGGACGAGCTGGACATGCCACAACATGTCCTGTGAGGCTTCATTATGGCGTTGCTTTTTGTTCTCCATTAGCGGCTCCGTCCCGACGCGTGAATTCCTCCGCACGTCTTTTCATGACAAAAACTCCTGTAACAGTGGAATGTGCCAAAAAAGTGGTATGTCCACCTCTTCTGCCATTTCTGTAGTAGTCAGACGACATCCCGGATCAACACAGCGTTCAGTTTGGAAATGATCTGGTCGTTTCAGCCTGTCGATCGCCGCTCGGATCACGGCGCGCCCTCCGCCATTGTGCGCCGTCTTTAAACCGGTTGTAACACTCCTTAATCTGTGTGATCCCCGTAGAATCGTCCCTGAAAGCTGTCTGAATCTTCCGAATGGTTTCCACCTGGCTGTCTCTCGCAGTTTCTGGAAAAATTTGATGCAGCAAAGCTCCAAATCGTTCAGACATTTTCCTTACAATGAAAATCCGACGAGGGGGGAGGACCACTGCTCACTCAAAGCATCCTCACAGGCTAATGATGCAACCGACAGGCATGAAAAAACTCACGCAAGCGCACGAAGGTTCAAACTTGGCTGATGCAAGCGCACATGATTCAAATGCATATAGTTTTTGCAAAAAATGAAAAGGTCGGATAGTTTTCTAACAGACCTCGTGTATTTGTCACAGCCAAGTGAAATGTGGTTGCCCCCTTGGTCTTGTCCAGCCACTGGGGTCTTCAACACACAGGCACCTGCGTGTTGGATCATGGACAGAGAAATGCACCACATGGCTAAAATGTCAATTCTGATACTCCCTCTCTATGCAAGGGAAACTCATCTTAGTCTAAGTAACTGTTTATTTGATACAAAGTCTTTCCAGCAGACCTTCGCCACACACAGATACACTTCTGAGGGTTGAGTCCAGGAAGACATGAAAAGCCTGTATCCTTAGTCTTGATCCAGAACAACTGTAAACCCAAACACTCCGATTCCTTAATTATTGTCAATGAGGTAAAAAAAACGCAACATTGGCTATTGTTATTATTATTATTTTCTGTTAAGAACCTTTGTTTTGTGGACTTACTCTACATGCTTCAGAGAGATCTTCTGATTGGGCCGTGCAGAGGACACAGTGATGTAGATGTGCAGAGCAGCCAGTCTTATTGTGACGTCAGATTTCCAGTCCATGCCAAAACGCTCTTTGATGACATCATTGCGACTCTGTGGGGACGTGAAGAAATGTTTGTTGCTTGTGTGCTGTTGTATGGGTTTTTTTTCCCGCTTTTGAGGTTGAAAGTCAGGGACAAATTCAAGATTAATTCATTGATATCCAGCTGATGTGTAAAGGTTTTTTGAACAACCTGAGGAGGCATTACCATATTTTCCAGAGTACAAGTCATGGTTTTTAATTTACTTTGGGAGGTCTTGTTAGTTACATTCTGAAGCAACTGATATATGAACAAATCCTGCATTGTCTATGGACACAAGATGGCACTGTAACAAGCTGCTCCTTTAAGCTGGGCAGACACTGTACGATATTTTCAATCGTTGTATTTGGCTCCAGCTCAAACTGTGACAAAACCGCAGGGTGTAAAAGTTCAGAGCGCACGATTTATGTTCTCACACTGTACGGCCCGAAGCTCTGATGCAATTTGACTGCTCACATTGTACGTTCAAAAACCACACGTCGGACTCGTGTTTCTGTAAGCAAAACATAAACAGAAGCTTTTTTTTTTACTTTTTCTTTTTTTTTTCAAACTTTATTTACATTTCTTATTTTTACAAAAACTCTTGATGGGAGACATCAAAGTTAAAAAAAAAATACAAGACTTTAAATGAGTTGAAGAATAATGGGGAAAAAGAAATACAAGCTGCTCCAAAGAGATGAACAGTGTTTATGCTCTCTCCGGTGTTTGCACATGCACAGTGTGAGAGATGCTTGTAGCGCTACTTCAACAGCGCGGAACCCCACGACGGCCAACCAGAGTATCAAACAGGTTTTATTTTCATCCAACCATACGATTGCCTATCAGGAGGTGGTCGTGAGAGGTTAAATGCAGCTCGTTACTCCATGCATACTACACGATGCAGGACGCGCGATTAAGCTGAAACTCTGTGGGATCCAAAACATTCTCGCCTGAGTGAAAAATCGGCTGAAAAAGGGACAAAACTCGCACAGTGTAAGCCCAGCTTTATACTGAACAAGGTTTTGACACTCGGAAGCAGAACAAACTCTGAATGAGAAAACCATTCTTTATCTCAGAGAACAAGCAAATTTAAGAAATCATGCTCTCAAACTGAAAGTCAGCTCTGTAACAAAAAGGTGGAATGTAACTTTTTTTTTTACTACTTGGAACAACACTTGCTTGGACTATGTGAGACAACAAGAACAGCAATGGCAAGTCAGCTACAAGTTAAGTCTATTATATTTTACAAATCTCTTTTTGCATAAGTTAATAATGTGACGAGTTTTCACATGTACCACCACATGATCAGTAGCCACAAGAAGCAGTTTTCTTGCATTTTATGCCTCGTACAATATCACCAATTAGATCATTTGCATCTCCTCCCTAACACAGTGTTTGCATTATAAATAAATAATATGTTCAAATGCTTAATTACATTGCATGTTTACCTCACTTATGATCATCTGTTCAGTGGGCACAAGAAGCAGTTTACTTATTTGCTTTTGTGCCTCGTACAGTCACATTATTGAGCTCATTAGCTTCTGCTCGCTAACAAGGTGTTTGCGTTAAAAATAAATAACAATGCCAATAAAATAATTTTTCTTCTTGTTGCATTAAGTCGTAGCACCAAAAATAAATGCGACTTATAGACTATTGTAACTTATTAGTTTTTCCTGTTCATGCCACTTTTTTGGACTGATATAACTAATACTCTGGTGTAACGTATCGTCTGGAAAATATAATATTTCATTACATCTTTATTGATCACCTGTAGAATGGCTACTACACATCAAAAACAGCCAAACTAATGGAAACATTAAATTAAACCAATGAGAGCTTCTAATCTTTATAGCTTCGACTTTGCGCTCCCTGTGTTTTCAGAAAGACATTGCATTTAATTCAGTGATTTACCTGTATGTAGAGGTACTCAAAAGCTGCAGGGTCCCTTCTCAGCAGGTCTGCAGGATCTTTGGGGAAGAAGCAGATACGGAACAGACACTTCATCCCTTGGAAATAAGTTCTATGCACCACCTGTGGAAATATAACAACTTCAGCTTGATAACATAGACATCTTGGCACTGCTCACAAACATATTTGTGCCTGTTTTCTAGAGTTTAATTTCTTACATGTGTCAGAGGCTGGCTCTCCTGCAACAACTGCAACTTCTGATTCTGGTCCAGACCACCTGCCTCCAGCACCAAGGCAAAGTGCTCGATGTAGCGCAGTGACAGGCGGTCCTGCAGGGAGGAGATCACATCCTGATGGGAAAGAAATGCAACAGAATTCAGATTTTAATCGCTTTTATACAGTTGGAATACATTTTTGTGTGCTGTGGTTAACTATACCAGGAGGAGCATGTATATTTGTGTTTATTCTACCCAGTAAATTACAACCCCAATTCCAATGAAGTTGAGATGTGTAAAATGTAAATAAAAACAGAATACGATGATTTGCAAATCCTCTTCAACCTATATTCAACTGAATACACTACAAAGACAAGATATTTAATGTTCAAACTGATAAACTTTATTGTTTTTGTGCAAATATTTGCTCATTTTGAAATGGATGCCTGCAACATGTTTCAAAAAAGCTGGGACAGTGGTATGTTTACCACTGTGTTACATCACCTTTCCTTCTAACAACACTCAATATTTTTACAGTGTTTGATTTTTAACAAGTAGGTTGCTTTCTTCAAACAGAGATCTTGGTTCACATCTTGTGGTTGCTACTCATGAAAATGATAAAATTCAGGTCTAGCCACCCCCTCCCCCTGCCCAATAGCCTTTACTGCTGCCACTTATGTCAAGTGTAGGCTCATGTATGTATGTTAGCAAGGTAACATATTTATATGCCCCTTTAAATGCATGTATAAAAAATACAATAAAAATTGAAATTCAGTTTTAAAAAAAGCAATGTGAAACGTGCTTGTTCTTCTAAAAACAGCTTTTTTTAAAAACTCATTTGTGTTACTTGTAACATGTTACTGTCCACCTCTGGGAGCATTGATATTGTTGTCTTTGTATAAGCATTTTTTTTAAAAAATTCAATGATTTTCTTCTGCCAACAAACATTTTAACAGTATTGATTTGTGTGGTTTACATTAAATGAAGTTTGGAGAAACCACACAATCAACTGAAGGTCCCATGGGATACTTTAGATTGTAGCCTAAATCACTGCAGGAAAGTTTATTTCCGTGACAGTCTAATGGACCTAAAACACTGCTCGTCATTGTGCAGCTGATTGAATAGGTGGGCACTGTTATATTGAATTGGCCTTCTTACTATGCTGAAATTTCATTAAACGTCACTGACCGGGTTGCGTTTTGTTCATCTCTCTTTTAAAGAGCTTTTACTTTTCTCCCCTAGTCTCCCTCCACAAACAGAGTCCTCTGAAATCTCATATAGGCCTTTTAAGGAGTCTTCTAGAAGATGTCAAACTCATCTTAGATGCTGACATTGAGACAGAAATGGTCGGTGTCTAACTCAGTGCCTCTGCGACTTTATGCCCTTAATCACATTTAAATTCCAGACAGTGATAGATTTCACAAAATTATATGTTCTTAGCCATTAGTTTCTGAACAATTATTTATGACAAATAATATTCCACAGACATTTTTCAGACTGCATTTCAGCTATATATGAAGCTCCAAAGCAGATTGTGATAAATTCTATCATCCATTATGGTTGGTGTCGTAGGAGCCTTGACCCGCTCTGTGTAGGAGAAGATGACAGATCATCTGCACCTGCAGTGGGGCAAGGTCATGCACAAAAGGACTCAAAGTCTTCAATAATCAGGTGCGATTGAGGCTTGTGGGAGATTTACAGTAGAGCAACACACCGGAGAAACCTCACGGCCAAGAATGATACACACACACACACACACACACACACACACACACACACACACACACACACACACACACACACACACACACACACACACACACACACACACACACACACACACACACACAAACTGTAGTCCAGGCATAGAAGTAGAGAGATGGAATGCCAACTTCTGATCTCAGTGGCTGAGGTTGTACCGCACATGCGGGAGAGGACTTGGGGTTCTTCCCTTCCATTGTTTTGCTCTGCAGCCAACGCTTTGTTCACAGGTATTATAAACTCCAATATTCTGCTGGGAATCGACAATATCAAACATCACAAAATAAGGTTAAAGGTTTTAATCAATTAGGGCCCCTTCACACATAGTGCAAATATGTACAACTCAGGGCGACACCCGTCGGCGCACCGAAGGGCAGACGTGCATGATAAAGAAATAAAAAATATTTTAAAATACATGCTGCAACAATTTTGTGCACACGGGAACACACCAGTTTTTCATAGCAGTTCTTCACAGCAGCTGCGCAATGTGGTTACACATCGTGCAGCTGCTGTGAAAATAAAAAATAAAATAATAAAAAGTACATGCCACCCACGGGAATCAAACCCACGCCAAAAGCTCTAATTACCAGTCAGAAACTTTATCCCTGAGCTACAATCACTATCCTATAAAGCTGTGGGAAACTGCCTCATATCAGGAAGGACATGGATGAATCTTTACATCTTTAATGGAGCTCCTCAGTGTTGTCAAGGTTTAGCCTCACATGGACCATAATGGAAATAAGCGTTTGTTTTATTGTGTCATCTGTGTATCATTGATATAATCACCTTTCTGTGTTTATATTGATTTTACAAAATGAACTCAATCAATTCTGTAAATATTGATGATTTTTGTTTTACTCTAAATTCTGTTTTATCTGAGGGAACAAGGCTGTCCACGTTGCCAGACTGAGAACTGCTTGACTCAGCATCCAAGAGTCAGCTGGTGGTCTCCTGTCACCTGTGTCATCCTGTCAACCACCGTCTGGTAGAATGCTGCCTGTGAGGCCTCACCGTTGATCCCAGATATTCTGGACATCTTCATGATGCAAGAACTCAGATGCTTCTCTAGCAATGTGCACAGTTCTGAAACTACAAAACTTTCATGTCAATTTAAATCATGTAATAACATACAAAACTGCTGGGCTTGCTGGTGATTTTTCCACAGTTTTGGCAGCTTGATAGAAACTGAAGGCATGTGTGAGGTCTTTCAAGATGCCTCTCATATTTTGATTTGTGTGGACTGAAATAAATGATGCATATTTCATTGTATTGACTGTGTGATACCTCAGTGATATCAAAATGTTCAGCAGTTCTTTTGGAACAATATCAGGATCTTCAAGATTGATGCCAGTCAATATTTCTTTGAAATCCTGGGGAAAAAAATAGAAATTGCTGCCGTGTGGCCAGCAACCTTCTGATATTGCACACATCTCTGCATGTTGCCGTTGGACTGACTAAAATCCTCCCCCCACCAAATATATATAATGTCATTTTTTTTTCAGGCCATAATTTCTTTCCAAAATAGAGTTTATTTATAGAGCAAAAACAAAGAGTTCACCGTGCTTCTGTATAGCACAAACAAATCTGGTGCAACCAGATAGGACTAATTTGTAAAAGAGAAAAATAACTGGTGCAACACAGAAATAAGTGCCAGACAATTTAATAAGGTGCTGAAAGCAAAAATGTACATGGGACTAACATTTCGAAGTGAGAGTCACATCTTCCTCAGAGTCCTGCAAAGACAGAGATGGTACAGCTTAAATACTAATAAGAAACAGGTGTCCTGATGCTTCCAAAGGGACATGACCATCTGTCTGACACAACACTCACTCAATTAGTAATCAATTCATGATTGGAAACACACTGTCCCAAAACACACAAAACTAAAACCGGACTAAAAAACAATTATTAAAGAAAACAAGTAAATTTTAGATCTTCATTCAGACTAAAAGGTTCCAAAGTGCCTAAAGTGTAAATCCAAAATGCTTCTCTACATAAGAGTTTTTAAATAATATCACCACCTCTGGGTGGAGCTGTGATTCTGTCAATCCCCCCAAATTTGAAAGATGCTGGAGAGCCATGACCGGCCTGTTTATAGTGCCTTGCTATGGCATAGATTAAATTCTGAGTACGGATTGCTGTTTTATGTTCAGCTATCCGTAATTTGAGTTGACGTTTTGTTTGGCCAATATATGCCAATCCACAAGGGCATTTTAAAATATATACTACATGAGTAGTGTTACAATTGATAAATGAAGAAATAGGATATTGCTTACCAGTGCGAGGATGAGAGAAATATGAAGCATTAGTGGAATTTGAACAATGTGCACAATTACCACATCTGAAGAAACCTTTTGGTGGGCTGGAAGGCCAGGCAGTTGAGACGGGACTGATCATATCTGAATGAACAACTCTATCATGAATATTTCGGGCACGCCTAAATATAAATTTAGGCGGTTCAGCAGAGAGATTCTTCTGATGAACTGAGTGACGTCGGAGGTCGTGGTGCCTCTCAGTCCAGCAGTTCCTCTTTTTTAGATCAAGGCCCCACTCGTCGAGGAGTAAGACGCGGCGAGGCTCCAGGGGGAAGAAGAAGAAGAGAACCCCCGCTGCCCACTCACTGGTCCTTGCGGATGCATCCGAGGAGACTGTGATTAACATCTCTGATTCTGTCCTTACAGCTTCTGAGACAGCAGTTCTTCAGAAACGACTCTCCTTTGCCCCTTCTAACCACCTTGACTCTTTTTCTCTTACAGTTGATTCTTTCAAATTCTTTAGACAGCTGCATTTGAAATATTTTTTTTCCAAATCTAATAATGAGTCTAATAATAAAAGGGATTTGGATAGTGAGCCTCTAAGAGAAGTTACTCCTTTTAAAAAGAAATCAAGTTTTTTGCCATCTTCTAATTTAAATCCTACTATAGTGACTGTTAGCCAGGTAGTTGAGCGGGAACTTGCTAAATTAGGGGCTTTATGTCCATCTAAAAATAAAAATATGACAAAGAGTGAATTGGATGTATTACGATCTTTGGAATCCAGACGGGATATCATCATTCGCCCTGCTGATAAGGGGGGGTGCTGTTGTTGTTATGGGGTTGGAGAAGTATGAAAATTGCATATTGAAACTGTTGAATAATGCCAAACACTATCAACTCTTATCTTCCAATCCCACCTCCAATATTAATAGTATGATTCATGAATTTATTGACTCATCTTATAAGAAGGGCTGGATAACAGAACAAGAGAAGGCCTTCCTCTTAAGTGAATATTCTTGTTGTCCAGTATTTTATGGTTTACCCAAAATTCACAAACAATTGGATGATCCTCCATTACAGCCTATTGTTTCTGGAATAGGGAGTCTTACTGAGCCCCTTTCGCAATTTGTTGACTTCTTTCTGGCAAAGTTTGTTCGTAAATTACCTTCGTATCTTGAGGATACCACTGATGTTCTAAATCTTATCAATAATCGGAATTGTGCAAGTGATGATATCCTTGTGTCTGTGGATGTACAAAGTCTATATACGTGTATACCTCACCACGCAGGCGTAGAAGCCATTTTCTTCTATCTTGCCAAACGTCCTATTGATGTGCTGCCACCTTCAGATTTTTTGATTAAATTGGTTGAGATTGTCTTATCGAATAATTTTTTTAAATACTCAGACAAATATTATCTACAACTGCAGGGGACTGCTATGGGGAGTGCTTTTGCTCCATCATACGCCTGTTTAATGATGGGTTTTTGGGAAGAGAAACATATCTTTAGTACTGAAAATAACCCTTTTCACTCAAAAATATCACTATGGCGCAGATACATTGATGACGTCCTCTTAATTAGGAGGGGCACATCTAATTTACATCAATTTTTGAACTATATTAATTCTTCTATGGATTATTTATCTTTTACTATGAACTCTAATCCTCATTCCATAGATTTTTTAGATCTCACTATTTATAAGGATGTCAATAATTTTTTGCAATCTACTATTTACCGCAAACCTCTTAGCAGAAATACTTTATTGAGAGCTGATAGTAATCATCCACCCCATTTACCGGTAGTTTGTAACACACCAGTGGGTCAGTTTTTGCGAGTTAGAAGAAACTGTAGTTCTATCACGGACTTCATGTCAAAAGCAGCTCATCTAGCAACTCTGTTTGAACAATGTGGTTATAGTAAAATTGATATTGGTAAAGCATGGGACAGAGCTCTAAATACTGATCGTGCCTCTTTACTTAAGAAAAAATCTAAGTCTTCTTCAACATCTAAATTGTTTTTTTCTACCTGCTATACTCCATTTGCGGGAAGAACAAAAAACATAATTCATAAATATTGGCACATTTTGAAGAGTGATCCCACACTTAACGACATCTGTGCTCAACTGCCTAAATTTATATTTAGGCGTGCCCGAAATATTCGTGATAGATCAGATATGATCATTCCCGTCTCAACTGCCCACTAAAAGGTTTCTTCAGATGTGGTAATTGTGCACATTGTTCAAATTCCACTAATGCTTCATATTTCTCTCATCCTCGCACTGGTAAGCAATATCCTATTTCTTCATTTATCAATTGTAACACTACTCATGTAGTATATATTTTAAAATGCCCTTGTGGATTGGCATATATTGGCCAAACAAAATGTCAACTCAAATTACGGATAGCTGAACATAAAACAGCAATCCGTACTCAGAATTTAACCTATGCCATGGCAAGGTACTATAAACAGGCCAGTCATGGCTCCCCAGCGTCTTTAAAATATGGGGGGATTGACAGAATCACAGCTCCATCCAGATGTGGTGATATCATTAAAAACTCTTACGTAGAGAAGCATTTTGGATTTACACTTAAGGCACTTTGGAACCTTTTGGTCTGAATGAAGATCTAAAATTTACTTGTTTTCTTTAATAATTGTTTTTTAGTCCGGTTTTAGTTTTGTGTGCTTTGGGACAGTGTGTTTCCAATCATGAATTGATTACTAATTGAGTGAGTGTTGTGTCAGACAGATGGTCATGCCCCTTTGGAAGCATCAGGACACCTGTTTCTTATTAGTATTTAAGCTGTACCATGTCTGTCTTTGCAGGACTCTGAGGAAGATGTGACTCTCACATTGAAACATTAGTCCTGTGTACATTTTTGCTTTCAGCACCTTATTAAATTGTCTAGAGTTTATTTATGTTTGAGAGGTCACTCTCACATTTTTGAGGTGCAAATATGCAGATATGACTCAAGAAAATATTTTATATTTAGTTGTAACTTTGTGGAACAGCCTCCCTCATCATGTGGTAAATGCTCCAAATGTTATTACTTCAAAGGAATTTGATGACTATTTTTACAGTGTTTGATTTTTATTGACTGACGATTTTATTATGGTGTTGGATGACTTTTACTGTGTTTTTTTATGAGTTTTATATGGTTATATTTATGAATTTACTATGATGCTTTTGTATATTACGAATGATGTGTGCTTTTATTGTAATTTTACACGTTTTATGAATAATTTATTATTATTGACAATGATTTTCCATCACAGCTGCATGTCTGTACAGTCTGTATGCTCTTATCAATAATATTAGCAAGTTTTGTCCTGACTACAATTTCAAATCAACAAGAACGTCGTTCAAGGTACACTTTGAACATACTTGTTGGAGCCATGGCAGAAAATGCAAGAAAGCACACAGAAACTGTCCTTCAAATGGTAAATGGACTGCATTTATACAGCGATTTTCCATCTGCATCAGACGCTCAAAGTGCTTTACACATCAATGCCTCACATTCACCCCGATGTGAGGCTGCTACCATGCAAGGTGCCCACTACACACCGGGAGCAACTAGGGGATTAAGGACCTTGCCCAAGGGCCTTTAGTGAATTTCCAGTCAGGCTGGGATTTGAACTGAGGATCCTCTGATCTCAAGCCCAATGCTTTAACCACTATACCATCACCTCTCCCAAACTTTTATTGCTGGCAGACGACCGGAAGTGAATTACCCCAACTCTCGCGGCCGAAATCTCGGGGTCGCAATCTCACAAACAGAACTCAATGGAATGAGATCTTGAGTTGGCATTCCAGTCTCTCTACTTCTATGGTTCAGGCAAGGCAGAGTGAACACAGCCTGCTGGAGTAGTGAGGAGGTGGCCTGGAAAGACAGAGTGAAAAAGAAGGAGAAACTGAAGTTGAACTGAAGGAAAGAGGAACCACATTAAGAAATGAAGACCCAGTCAGGAAAAATAGGCTGTTCACAGGTGACAGTGATAATGAATGAATATAAGAGTGAATGAAAAGACGGATCCAGTTAGATGGTAAGAAAGCGCAAGTGTGACCGAAAGACAGAATGAACCAGTTTGGCTGAGAAAGACAGCGGATCACCTGGCTGAACAATGCACGATTGGCTAATTTTGTTAATAAATGCGGTGTGTTTAAAATTAACTTTGTGTGTGCATTTAAGTGTGCATTGTTCATGAACCTGTTACAGCTAGAATGTAATAAAAACTATAGTATTAAGTTCACCAAAAAATATTAAAAGTCTGCTCTAGGAGTGTACATGCCTTCCTGACAAAACAAAATGCTATGTACTTAGATATATGGGATATGATTAAGGAACAAAATAATTTGAATTGATACAGTTTGATGCAATCTGATACAATTCTTTGTTTTATATAGACAGTCTTTTTCCATGATAAATTAGAATAAGCCAAGAATGGCATTGCCTACCTTCAAATACATATTTCATAAAAAACCAGGAACCTTCTTCAGGGTTTTGCTACTATGCTGCAGCAATTGTTCACCACAAATGGTAGCAGGACGTACAGCATAGAAGAAACCCAGGAGATGAAGGCTACTCTTGTTAGCATAGCATAAACAGCATAGCATACATTTCCCATTATGAACCATTGTGACAGTATTAACAAATTGTGAACCAAACGTAAATTTAAAATGGCAGATTTATCCGTAATGCCGCTACCACTACTGGACATGACTTGGACTTGAGAGCCCCACACTAACTCTTGAACCACTTTTGTGTTCAAAGACATGGAAGTAGCAGCAAAACAAGTTAAACCAATTTATAACACAAAACTACTACATGTAGATTTTTTTTGTTCTGATACATAGAGGTGAAGATCAGTGAGCATCCTATTTGGGCCATTGTATATATAAAGTCTATCTGAAACTTTACATACAGTTATATTAGACTACATAGACATCTAGCTACACTTCAGCTTAAACTTGTCTTTTTTCTGTTTCATAATTAAATTTTATATTTTGTTTGCCAACATAGATGTTTGCTTTATAATAATCTCGCTCAGTAAAAGTCAAAGTCACATCATAATTAACAAACACATCCATCGATCCATCAAAGGTTTAAACAATGCATTCTCAATTAAAATATGAATGAGTTTAATACAACAAATGATCTTCCCTTGTTTTGGGGAAACCTGAAAAAATAAACAAACAAACAATAAATCAGGCTAGTTATATGGATGATTCTGGCTCTGCTGTTACTGGGCAGTGAGCGATCAGTTTGCCAAAATGGCAGGTCTGTTCCCCTGTTGTGGACCTCACTGTTTGTCCAGAGGGGGTGATCTTATGTAGATCCAGTACCGCTGGTTTGAACATTGACAGTTTGAAGATCCAGAAGTAAGAGTATAACAAGCATAAATCAACCAATTTATAACTTTAAAATCAAGCCAGTGACTGGTTCGTAGTAATATGTATATGTCGCAGACATGACGAGCGAAGCTCTTCAGCATCTCACTATGTCATTTCAGTCCTTCAGACTTTTTTTTTTTTTCAGTGGAGCATGAGCATGGCTAACACCTTTCAGCTATTATGTTAGAAAGATTAAAAAAGAAAAATAAGATTACAAAATCAAACCTTCACTGTGCCTTGTGATGGAATCACTACGATGACCGCTCCAAGATGGTGGCCGCATTTTTTGCGCCTCAGAAACCAATCCGGTGTCTACTCCTCGTTATAATGTCGATGTTTGTTTACCATCAGTTTGTGGCTTTTTACAGCTTTTTACAACAATGTTGTCCGCCGGTTTGTGGCCTTTTCTCCACAGGGGCTGAATTGTTGTGCCATTCCCAGTTTGTGCCTCCGTCTACCATACAGCGAGCTTCGCACCGCTGCACGGCGCGCTCCGCTCATATAAGATCAATTCAGGGGTCTGTCTATTAATCTATTAATTTGTAGTTGATTTTCCATTAGTATCAGTGAACTGATACACCCTTCGTATGCTCACATAACTTTAATAGAGGTAAATGTTCAGTAACCTTGTATGGCCTATTCATTGCACTATTCATGAATTGTATACGCCATTGTGCCAGCTCTAAAGTCACTCAATCTTTTGCAATGCTTCCATCGTGCTTTAAGCAGAGTTTGTTTTCACAGTGCATACATGCAGTGAGTACATACCCTAACAGTTGTACGACTGTCAAACGTAAAGGACTTAATCTGTCCATTCTCCAAGAACACCTTCAACACATTTGGTATGAGTAGCAAGGAGTCGTCCTTTAGCATTGTCTGAAAAAGAGAGAAAGAGGATGTAGTTAACTGTATACTATGTGCAAGTAAGGCCTTAACAGATGGCCTTAACACAACACTTATAATCAGTTGTAACTGAAGGTATCAAACAAAAAAGTACAAAGGGTATGGAATAATGATGCCTTGTGTGAAAAATAGTGACATTTTAACTGAACTATGGGCCACTTATGTGAAGGAGTATAAGTGCCTTAGGATGCCCACTCCATTGTATTGGGATCAAAGAAGGGCTTGTGCAATTTCTTCAGTCTGCCCGTTTAAAATTGTACACCAAGCAAAGAAAATTGGATGGTGAAATTGAAAGCATTCGCTACAAAGATGCAAGAGTGGAGTCAAGATATTCAAGGCAACTGATTTTACTCAAATTGCTGGTGAAAAGAAGCAATCTTAAATATAGTTCACATCATCTTGGTAAGATGGGATTTGATGGGCTGTTTGCCTTTTTTATTGAGGTGACTTCAAGATCTGAGGTGAAGGATTGCAATACAGTGAAATAGTAGTTGACCCTTGAGTAGGGACACAGGTCCTTCTAGTCCAACCAAAGTTGTTGCTCATTCTACGCACAGGTAATACAGAAGAATTTTAGCCATATCATTGCATATTTCATGACAATTTAGTTAAGGTGTAGTAAGTTGCATTGCATTGTGTGTATGTTGTCATCATTAATTTTCATAAACAAATTTATGACATTCATGAGACTCAAGTGAATGATGAGACAAAGGTGATAGCATGTCATATCACTGCAATGCTCTAGCATACCGTACACAGCAGGTACATTTTAATTGAAAAAACACACGCTTTAATTTGCATGCGTTTCACACTGGCCTGTTCAGATTGTAATTAAAGGGCACCCTAAGCAGCTGCTACGACGTAGTAAATAAAGGGTGATGCTTGCTACTTGACCTGAGTACCACGTGAACTGAGAAAATAAGGGCTCCAGTGAGCGGGTCATGAACCAATATTTCAGGCTGACCGTGTGTGTGTGTGTGTGTGTGTTCGTGCACATACACTTTCAGTCTAAGGGCCCTAGTGACCTCCCCCTTAGTGCTCCCAGTCACGATAGCAAGTTTATTTTTGATTGCTTAATTATTGTGGGTGTGCATAGGTAACACACACGCACACACACGGTCAGCATTACAGGGGTGCCACCAGGGATTTTGGGCCCAATGAAAAGGAATCTTACTGGGCCACCCCCCCATATTATTTTGTCAGTATTTTAATTGCACTGGGGCCTCTTTGGGCTCCTTTTCAATTATGGGCCCCTAGAATCCTTCTCCTTAGTCTTCCCTTTTGGCACCTGCAGCCTTATATATTAGATTAGGATCCTATTGTTTTATGATTTATAAATCAAAACCATAAGTCAAAACTGCTTTATTTTCCAAGACTGCTGTTTCATGGCAACTCTGATATATGCTGTTAAGGAATAATGACGTGTTTTGTGTGTGTGTACAGTTGAGTTTAGCTGCTCCTCTCAACTGCTTCACTGCTACAAGATAAACAGGAGCTTCCAGCAGCGGGCAGGGGGCACAAAGACAGAAGTGATGATTCATTGTTTGAGTCTGTGGTTGCCTTTGACGCTACCAGAAGCGATCATGGTGTTAAAACTCAAAATCAGCTTCTTAGTAGTTGCGGGTGTACTGAAGACAATACTGAAAGTTAATGGTTAGCTGTAGCTTCCGATAATTTTTTGGGTGGTTTATTGATTTAGCTTCATCAAAGATAACTTTTCAGTTAGCTGATTAGCTGTTATCGAATCTAACTTTTTGGTTAGCTGTGCCCACCACTGGTGTGATGACATTATCGGAAAAATACAGTCTTACAAAGGGACATAATTTAAACTTACTGAGTCCGGGTCACTGATGGACACTTGCTCTGAAAAGCGCACTTTAGGCGGGTTTGTTCGCAGGCGGGCCTTTTTGGCTGCACTTATGAAGGCTGACTTCGGTGACTGAGGATAAGAGAGAGAGGAACTCTTAAATGGGTTTAATGTGATGACTGCTGCAATGTGACAGTGCAAACCTGCTTTAAACATGACATTCACCTGCTAAAAACATTTTTAAAGAATTGCAACGGGTGGCACAAAAAAGATATTAGGAATTGAAAACCATCAGTACACGGGGGAGTCATTACAGCTTTGCTGCGTAACTCATAAAAATGTGGGGCCTGAAGCTCCCAATGATCAAACTGCAAAGAGTAAAATTAGATTTAAATTAATTTGTGTTTTCATACCATCTGTTAAAATGACCCGTTTGAGCTGGTTGATTTAATAAATGGTACCATTTAGTTTCCATTTTCATTGCATGGATGGATGCACACATGGTTTTAATAAGGTCTCATGTACGTATTCATGTGCGCATGTAGCACTTTTCTGAAAGTGGTTAGAAAAGAAAAAAATATGTTACTGTGAGTAGGCAAGGCTATGAATTCTAATGCATGCCTGCAGTGCAATCATTTCAACACTGTTCAGGGCACTGAGTATTTTAGGAGCCACTGAGTCGGTCCTAACCTGAACAACATTTTGCCAAGGGGCCCCCTACATGACCTGTGAGGCATCTAAACCATTTGTCATTGACAGACAATCGCCACATACCCCAGTGCTTCAATGACACCCTCCTTTAAAACAGCTTGCTTCAACTGTCAATCAAAGAATAAACAGATCTATACAGAACACTATGATGCATTGGATATTGTTTGTGCTAAACCAGTCCTTTAAAAATGGCGATGGTGCCTAAACCGTCGCAACTGATACTTTTAAAAATATTGAAATACTCATAAAAGGCATATGTTGATTACATTAAATATTGCCTTTTTTAATTGTTGTGGTAAATCTGAATATCAAATTGAACAATAAATTAACGCCTTAAATTTACTGATAAAAAAATACATCACATATTTACACAACTTCAGATAATAAATAAAATCTCACCCAACAACAACAATTTTACATGATATACAACCCAAAATCAGAACAAAGGACAATGTGGAAATTGCAAATTAAAAAACCCCATACAAATGAAAAAACAATGTAGTGATCCTTACATTGCCTTTGACTTCTGTTTCATTGCAGACAGTATGAATGCAACATATTTCTTGCTTTCTGTGGTTAACTTAATTTTATTTGTTAGTCTACAGTGCATCCATTCCTTCAGTTAAGGTCTGCAACATGTAAATAAAGGCCACATAGGAAACCCGAGCCTACATTTTGTGTGTTTTAATCCTCTGCTCCATTCCAACATGAAGTTGTGATTGAGGTTGCAACAAGCAGATTTTGCACTATTCCCAGTTTCTTCACTCACATCCACAGAAGCCACAAATTCTCTCAGAGCTGTCATGGGTGTCTTGGTGGCTTCCTTCTCTAGTCTCCTTCCACCATTGTCACTCAATTTTTGAGAACTTTCAACTTGACATAGAGTCTAAGACATATTCAGTAACTTGAAAATGTTCGTGTACCCATCGTCTGGCATGTCTCAGAAAAAACTGGCTGTAAAAGTGATGAATTAATCCTTATATTTAGAAATAAATGGCCCCAATCTCAACTTTTTTTGGAATGTGTTGTAGGCTATAAATGGAGAAATTTTTTGTATATTAACAAATTAAGTTGACCTCACAAAACATGAAATATCTTTGGTTCATCCTGTCTGCAATGAAATAGATGTCAAAGGAAATGTAAGTATCACTGCTTTGTTTTATTATTATTGTTTTGCATTTTTCATATCCTCAATTAATTTATTTCATTTATACTGTGCTGAATCACAACAAAGCTGCCTCAAGGTGCTTCACACGAGTAAGGTCTAACCTTACCAACCCCTAGAGCAAGTACACAGACAACCGTGGTAAGGAAAAACTCCCTCTGATGACATTGAGGAAGAAACCTCAAGCAGACCAGACTCAAAGGGTGACCCACTACTTAGACCATTCTAACAGTTACAAGATTTTGCAAAGTTTTACAAAGCTGAACAAACAGAAAATAGAAAATCAAACAACATAATGATATAAAGAAGATGAGAAGTCGACACATGCGTCAGCACCACAGGCAGGGGTCCTCTAGCAGTCCTCATGCAGTCAGTGGGTCAACTGACAGGGTCACTTTCAAATGCAGACTGTAATATGCAGCACCCGCCTCAGGCCTTCTACCTCACAGTCCGTCCAGGCCCTTCAGTTCGGATCCATCGGTTGTTTGTACCTCAGACAGAGAGAAAAAAAAGTAGAATCAGTTGGCCGGAAAAAAGTACACCTAAGGTATAATTCAACAGCAGTAAATCGACAGGAAAATAGAGAAATTACCATAATTATAAGGTGATCGCTGGCTACTAGCCCTAAGCTTCACTCACAGACCCAAAATTTAAGTTGAGGCCAAGACCTGTTCTGTTGCTGATAAAAAATGACTTTAAAAGGATAGGAAGCATAGAACCATACTATGCTAGTACTAGCCATACAAGAGGGAGAATAGATGAGTCTTAAGTCTAGGCTTGAAAGTCTCCACAGAATCTGACTGTTTTATTGATCTTTGAAGAACAAGATGAAGAGGATCATCTTTAACGTGGGTAGCCAACGAAAGCATGAAGTTTGTTTCCAGAAGGGCCCACGGCACGTGTCTCTCACTCCTCCCCAGCACTGTTGTTGAGAGTGCCAGTTGGGAGCATGGCTGCAATTGGGAAGCGAACCTGGATCGCTGGCGTCCCAGTCCAATGTGCAAATTTTTTTCTGCTTTGACGTTATAAGTGTTAAGAATGATTTTTTTGTTTTAAATTAAATGAAAATTAAAATATTTACAGTATATTTATATAGCACTTTTACTCTGTTAGTGCTTTACAATGAAACCTTACATTCACACAGACTGATCAGGGTGCTCTCGTGTAAACTGCTCAATTGCACACCAGGAACAACTTGGGGACTAAGGACTTTGTCCAGAGATCCCAGCTAATTTTCCAGTCTGACAGAGATTTGAACTAAAGATTCTCTGGTCACAAACCCACTGCTTTAAACAATGGATTTTAGCTCACGTAGCTTCAGTGCTGTCAAATTACAACGACATGGAACAATAATGCTGGAACTTGCACAGTAATATCTTTGTGTGTGACGCTGCACCATGGAGCTGTATATAAGAACTAGAGAGTGCAGTCCCATTGCTGCATACTAAACGAAAACGTCCCTTTATGGACAGTGGCATGACGTCTCCTAACGGGGCAAAATATTGATGAAGTTCCCGGATGTTAATGCATTTTCAATGGAGATTCGTGACTGAACACACTCAGAAAAATGCTCACAAAATACATGTTAAAATGCCATTTTGACCTGGATATCGAGCCAGTAAAATTAAATTACATTAAATTATGTCAGGAAAGTATTAAACCTACTCTGACACACACACACATTCCCAAATATTAGTGTTGAACGTTACACGGTTCTGCGCTGTTCAAGCTGCTGAGCTGAGGCGTCCTGCTGCAGCTGCTGTGTTCAACGCAGGGCAGCTCCTAAAACCATTACAATATATATATATATATATATACACAAGGTCTATTAGAAAAGTATCCGACCTTATTATTTTTTTCAAAAACCATATGGATTTGAATCACGTGTTGCACCTTCAAATAATGAGATTATAATGACCCGCGCTGTGCCGCTCACAGGCACACCCACACAGAGATGTGTACCCACACCATTGAGTTCATGAATGAAACTCGGTCAATATAGGATAACTGTGTAAAAATATAATACATATACATATATACGAGGTCTATTAGAAAAGTATCCGACCTTATTATTTTTTTCAAAAACCATATGGATTTGAATCACGTGTGATTGCGTCAGACAAGCTTGAACCCTCGTGCTCATGCGTGAGTTTTTCCACGCCTGTCGGTTGTGTCATTCGCCTGTGAGCAGGCTTTGAGTGAGGAGTGGTCCAGCCCCCTCGTTGGATTTTCATTGCCAGGAAATGGCGGAATGATTTGGGCTTTTTTTCCTGGACATGCCAAAACATGTCCCGTGAGGCTTCATCACGGCGTTGCTGTGCGCCATGCGGCACCACTGTGACGCGCGAAGCCTCCTCTCCTCTTTCAATCAATCAATCAATCAATCAATTTTTTTATATAGCGCCAAATCACAACAAACAGTTGCCCCAAGGCGCTTTATATTGTAAGGCAAGGCCATACAATAATTATGTAAAACCCCAACGATCAAAACGACCCCCTGTGAGCAAGCACTTGGCTACAGTGGGAAGGAAAAACTCCCTTTTAACAGGAAGAAACCTCCAGCAGAACCAGGCTCAGGGAGGGGCAGTCTTCTGCTGGGACTGGTTGGGGCTGAGGGAGAGAACCAGGAAAAAGACATGCTGTGGAGGGGAGAAGAGATCAATCACTAATGATTAAATGCAGAGTGGTGCATACAGAGCAAAAAGAGAAAGAAACAGTGCATCATGGGAACCCCTCAGCAGTCTACGTCTATAGCAGCATAACTAAGGGATGGTTCAGGGTCACCTGATCCAGCCCTAACTATAAGCTTTAGCAAAAAGGAAAGTTTTAAGCCTAATCTTAAAAGTAGAGAGGGTGTCTGTCTCCCTGATCTGAATTGGGAGCTGGTTCCACAGGAGAGGAGCCTGAAAGCTGAAGGCTCTGCCTCCCATTCTACTCTTACAAACCCTAGGAACTACAAGTAAGCCTGGAGTCTGAGAGCGAAGCGCTCTATTGGGGTGATATGGTACTACGAGGTCCCTAAGATAAGATGGGACCTGATTATTCAAAACCTTATAAGTAAGAAGAAGAATTTTAAATTCTATTCTAGAATTAACAGGAAGCCAATGAAGAGAGGCCAATATGGGTGAGATATGCTCTCTCCTTCTAGTCCCCGTCAGTACTCTAGCTGCAGCATTTTGAATTAACTGAAGGCTTTTTAGGGAACTTTTAGGACAACCTGATAATAATGAATTACAATAGTCCAGCCTAGAGGAAATAAATGCATGAATTAGTTTTTCAGCATCACTCTGAGACAAGACCTTTCTGATTTTAGAGATATTGCGTAAATGCAAAAAAGCAGTCCTACATATTTGTTAAATATGCGCTTTGAATGACATATCCTGATCAAAAATGACTCCAAGATTTCTCACAGTATTACTAAAGGTCAGGGTAATGCCATCCAGAGTAAGGATCTGGTTAGACACCATGTTTCTAAGATTTGTGGGGCCAAGTACAATAACTTCAGTTTTATCTGAGTTTAAAAGCAGGAAATTAGAGGTCATCCATGTCTTTATGTCTGTAAGACAATCCTGCAGTTTAGCTAATTGGTGTGTGTCCTCTGGCTTCATGGATAGATAAAGCTGGGTATCATCTGCGTAACAATGAAAATTTAAGCAATACCGTCTAATAATACTGCCTAAGGGAAGCATGTATAAAGTGAAGAGTTTTCCATGACAAAAACTCCTGTAACAGTGGAATGTGCCGTTCATTTCCAAACTGAACGCTGTGTTTTATCCGTGACATAGTCTGACTAGCACAGGAATTGTGAAAAGACGTGGACATCAGCACTTTTTTGGCACATTGAGACAGACGTGCGGAGGAATTCCGCGCGTCGCGGTGGTGCCGCATGGTGCACAGCAACGCCATGATGAAGCCTCACGGGACATGTTCTGGCATGTCCAGGCACATCCACAATTTCTCGGATAATCACTCGATGGAAAAACCACTGACAGCTGTCTGAATGCCATCTCAAAGCCATCCTGTGAGACCAAAACGGAGGTGGTTTTGTCTCGCTCCAGTAGCGAATCCATCGTGACGTGCGAAGCCTCCGCTCGGCTTTCCATGACAAAATCTCTTGTTAAAAGTGAAATCTGCCAGAAAATGGTTGATGTCCAGCTCTTGTGTTAACCAGAGAAATGGCACACGATGGTCACGGATTCAGACAGCCATCCGTTTAGAAATGAAATGGTCGTTCAGCGTGTCGATGGCGGCTTCGGAGCGCGGCGCACCCCACAGCCGCTGGGGGCCGTGTTTAAAGCGACAGTAACACTCCTTATTCTCTACCAAGCCCGTAACATTTTCACCGAACGCCAGATAAATTTTTCTAATGGTTTCCAGCTGCCAGTCTCTAACAGTTTCTGAAAAAATTCTGATAGAAAAAGCCCAAATAATTCCTCTATTTCCTGACAATGAAAATCCGACAAGGGGGCTGGACCACTCCTCACTCAAAGCCTGCTCACAGGTGAATGACGCAACCGACAGGCGTGGAAAAACTCATGCATGCGCACGAGGGTTCAAGCTTGTCTGACGCAATCACACGTGATTCAAATCCATATGGTTTTTGAAAAAAACAATAAGGTCGGATACTTTTCTAATAGACCTCGTATATATATATATATATATATATATATATATATATATATATATATATATATATATATATATATATATATATATATATACGTGGTCTATTAGATAATAAACCGACCCTTTTATTTATTTTTTTAACTATATGGATTTGAATGACGTGTGATTACACCAATCAGGCTTGAACCGTCGTGTGCATGCGTGAGGTTTTTCACGCGTGTCGGTGACGTCATTTCCCTGTGGGCAGGCCTTGAGTGAGATGTGATCCCACCCTCTCGGCTGAATTCCTTTGTTTCACACGCTGCTCGAGACGGTGCGCGTTGCTTTATCAAAATTTTTTCTTGACCTGTGAGGAATATCCGAGTGGACACTATTTGAGGATTAAGCTGGTTTTCGGTGAAAAGTTTAACGGCTGATGAGAGATTATGGGGTGTTTCTGTTGGTGTAAGGACTTCCCACGGAGTGGGACGTCCTGCAGCGCTTCCAGGCGCCGTCGTCGGCCTGTTTCGACCTGAAAACATCCTAATTTAAGGCTTAATTCACCCAGGACGTCGTGAGAGAACAGAGAAGATTCAGAAGAGGCCGGCATGAGGACTTTATGCACAGATTTGCCGAGTCGTTTCTGTGACGACTCGGCAAATCTGTGTGCGCCGCAACAGGAAAAACACCTCCGTGTTGAAAACCATTTGTAAAATTCAGGCGGCTTTTGATGGCTTTCAACAAGTGAGTAACTGAGAAATTGTTTAACAGCTTGGGCATGTTCCAACTTGCCCGTTAAGGTTTCCAACGGAGGTGTTTTTCCTGTCGCGACCCCCCACGGTTGGGTCCGGCCCGACATGCGACTCTGCCCGCATGTTCTTTCATTACAAAATGTCCGTTAACAATGGAATGTCCGAATAAACTCCTCATGCCGACTTCTTCTGAAAGATCTCTGTTCTCTGACGACTTCCTGGATCAACAGAGCCTGAAATGTGAAAGTTTTCAACTTGAAACGGTGAGACGGTGCCGCCTCGAAGCGCAGATCGCCGTCAGGCGCCGTGGGCTGTCTTTACGGCGACTCTACCAGACCAAAATCTCTCATCACCTGTTAAAATTTTTACCGAAAACCAGCTGAATTTATCGAATGGTGTCCACTCAGTTGTGCCTTACAGTTTTGAAAAAAATTTGATCAAACAAAGCAGCAGTCTCTGAGCCATTCCTAAACAATGAAAAAACGATGAGAGGGTGGGCCACTCCTCACTCAAAGACTGCCCACAGGCGAATGACATAACCGACAGGCGTGAAAAAACTCTCACATGCGCACAAGGGTTCAAGCATGTCTGATGTAATCACACGTGATTCAAATCCATATGGTTTTTGAAAAAAATAATAAGGTCGGATACTTTTCTAATAGACCTCGTATATATGTATATGTATTATATTTTTACACAGTTATCCTATATTGACCGAGTTTCATTCATGAACTCAATGGTGTGGGTACACATCTCTGTGTGGGTGTGCCTGTGAGCCGCACAGCGCGGGTCATTATAATCTCATTATTTGAAGGTGCAAATTAAAAAAAAAAAATCCCCAGTGTTGTTGAACAATTTTAATCACTAACGACAAGTATTTTAACTAGACATTGGTCTAGCAGTGGAAAATATCAACTAGACATAAGTGAAGAGTTAATGGTCCATGTCCTCGGGCGACACAGGGCAGGAAACATACAGCTGTTTATCATCCAAATATCACAGACTTCTTCTTCTTCTTTGTCTTTCGGCTGTTCTCATTAGGGGTCGCCACAGCAGATCAATCATTTCCATCTCACCCTGTCCTCTGTATCTTCCTCTGTCACACCAACCACCTGCACGTCCTCCCTCAGCACATCCATAAACCTCCTCTTTGGCCTCCCTCTTCTCCTCCTGCCTGGTGGCTCCATCCTCAGCATCCTTCTCCATATATACCCTGGGCCCCTCCTCTGCACATGTCCAAACCATCTCAGTCTCACCTCTCTGACTTTGTCTCCAAACCGTCCCACCTGAGCTGTCCCTCTGATATGTTCATTCCTAATCTTGTCCATTCTTGTCACTCCCAAAGAGAATCTCAACCTCTTCAGCTCTGCCACCTCCAGCTCTGCCTCCTGTCTTTTTGTTAGTGGCACCGTCTAAGCCGTACAACATAGCTGGTCTCACTACTGTCTTGTAAACTTTCTCCTTCACTCTTGCTGATATTCTTTGGTCACAAATCACTCCTGCCACCTTTCTCCACCCACTCCACCCTGCCTGCACTCTCTTCTTCACCTCTTTACCACACTCTCCATTACTTTGAACAATTGACCCCAAATATTTAAACTCATCTACTTTCACCACTTCTACTCCTTGTAACTGCACTATTCCACTGGCCTCCCTCCCATTCACACACATGTACTCAGTCTTACTTCTACTGACTTTCATTCCCTTTCTCTCCAAAGCATATCTCCACCTCTCCAGACTAGACTCAACCTGCTCTCTACTCTCACTACAGATCACAATGTCATTTGCAAACATCAGAGTCCATGGGGATTCCTGTCTGTTCTCATCCGTCAACCTGTCCATCACCACTGCAAACAAGAAAGGATTCAGAGCTGATCCTTGGTGTAATCCCACCTCCACCTTGAATGAGTCTGTCATTCCAACTGCGCATCTCACTGCTGTCACACTATTCTTGTACATGTCCTGCACTACCCTAACATACTTCTCTGCCACTCCAGACTTCCTCATACAATACCACAGTTCTTCTCTTAGCAACCTATCATAAGCTTTTTCTAAGTCCACAAACACACAATGTAACTCTTTCTGGCCTTTTCTGTACTTCTCCAACAGTATTCTCAGAGCAAACATTGCATCTGTAGTGCTCTTTTTCGGCATGAAACCATATTGCTGCTCACAGATCTTCACTTGTTTTCTAAGCCTAGTTTCTACTACTCCTTCCCATAACTCCATGCTGTGGCTGATCAACTTTATGCCTCTGTAGTTACTGCAGCTCTGCACATCACCCTTGTTCTTGAAAATAGGAACCAGCACATTTCGTCTCCACTCCTCAGGCATCCTCTCACTTTCCAAGATTTTATTAAACAATCTGGTTAGAAACTCTACTGCCATCTCTCCTAGACATTTCCATGCCTCCACTGGAATGTCAATCAATCAATCAATCAATCAATCAATTTTATTTATATAGCGCCAAATCACAACAAACAGTTGCCCCAAGGTGCTTTATATTGTAAGGCAAGGCCACACAATAATTACGTAAAAACCCCAACGGTCAAAACGACCCCCTGTGAGCAAGCACTTGGCGACAGTGGGAAGGAAAAACTCCCTTTTAACAGGAAGAAACCTCCAGCAGAACCAGGCTCAGGGAGGGGCAGTCTTCTGCTGGGCCTGGGAATGTCATATGGACCAACTGCCTTTCCACTCTTCATCCTCTTCATAGCAGCCCTCACTTCTTCCTTACTAATCTCTTGTACTTCCTGATTTACTCTCACCACATCATCCAGCCTTTTCTCTCGCTCATTTTCTTTATTCATCAGTTCTTCAAAATATTCCCTCCACCTTCTCAGCACACACTCCTCACTTGTCAGCACATTACCATGTGCATCTTTTACCACCCTAACCTGCTGCACATCCTTTGCAGCTCTGTCCCTTTGTCTGGCGAGTCAGTACAAGTCCTTTTCTCCTTCCTTACTATTCAACTTCTTGTACAGTTCACAATATGCCTTTTCCTTCGCTTTTGCCACTTCTCTTTTTGCCTTACGCCGCATCTCCTTGTACTCCTGTCTACTTTCTTCATCTCTCTGACTATCCCAAAACTTTTTCGCCAACCTCTTTCTCCTTATGCTTTCCTGGACCTCTTCATTCCACCAATGTCTCCTTGTCTTCCTTCCACTGTCCAGATGTCATACACAGTACTGTCCTAGCTGTCTCCCTCACCACATCTGCAGTACTTTTCCAGTTGTCCCAAATTGCTTCCCCTCCAACCAGTGCTTCTTTCACCTGCTCGCTAAATTTCACACAACAGTCTTCCTCCTTCAGCTTCCACCATCTGATCCTTTGTTGAGCTCTCACTCTATTCTTCTTCACCTCTAAAGTCATTCTACAAACACCCATCCTATGCTGTCTAGCGACACTCTCTCCTGTCACTACCTTACAGTCTGTGATTTCTTTTAGCTTGCATCTCCTATAAAGAATGTAGTCCACCTGTGTGCACCTTCCTCCACTCTTATATGTTACCCTGTGCTCCTCCCTTTTCTTAAAGTAGGTATTCACCACAGCCATTTCCATCTTTTTTACAAAATCAACTACCATCTGTCCTTCCCCATTCTTATCCTTGATAGCATATCTACACATTACTTCCTCATCACCTCTGTTCCCTTCACCAACATGGCCATTGAAGTCCGCTCCTATCACCACTATTTCATGCTTGGGCACAATCTATGCCTGTCATGATTAGTTATTTGATTTCTTTTCTTTCTTTCTTTTATTACTTTGATGATTTCTTCCCTTCTATTCTCACTCATATCTCACTGGGACAATTCTAAAAATGATCATTTATACAAGTGTTGTGGAATCATCAGCAAGCTTATATATACTATATATATATATATATGTGTGTGTGTGTGTGTGTGTGTGTATTGGTACCGTATCATGAACAAAAGTGGATACATAACAAAAGCCATGATGGATAACACAGAAATAGTGATTTTTTTTTTAAACAGTTGCACTAAAAGAATAAAACACCACTTAAATGGCTCCAGGACAGTTAGTTTCCCCTGCAATGACAACATTTATTACACACAGCTCTGTGAGCTTCAGCCCAATATAAGTAATCTAGCTCATAGCAACAATGCCTAAAACTCCAAAACTATGCACAAGTAGACCTAATAAATGTCTTAAAATAGTTCTTCTAACACAAAATACAACATGTGGCTACACATGCAGAGTTAATAAGCCACTTATTATTATTATTATTGTTATATTTGCCAATATGTTGGAATAAGGGAGAGAACTCTTCAAATTATTGTTCATTACTTCCCATTTCAATCATACTCACAGATGAAATTCACAGGCGTGCGCCTCATTATAGATCAATAGAAAAGAGAGTTCAGGAGCGGAACACTGGACTGGTAATATGGCGGCCGGTTTGCTTTAAAAATATTGGCCAATGAGCTATCCAGTAATATATAGAGATCAGTGGCTTTTACATTGAAATGCTTTTATTGTGAAGTGCCTTGAGGAAAACAAGTTATTTAACTTTAGTACCAGCAGCATCAGAGACCAAGACTTAACATCACTGTTATATTTACTGATGTCAAACGTGTAGAGGAGATGTTTAACTGACCGCTATTCTCACAACGCACTCTCACAGAGGTTTATTTTTCTTTTTTTTTCCCTTCATGCACCAAAGGAGAGTTTTGCTTCATCCAGGCATCAAAATTGTCACCATTATAAGTGACTGATACTCGCCATGATACGAGGGAGAGACGGGGCTTTTCTTCATTTGTGGGACCCTATACAACGTGCACAGTGAGTGTATAGGGAAGTCCGACTCTGATGAGGCGGATTAAGGAAAAGGAAAGATACTAAGATGGCTGATTAGTAAAAGAATCTTCCATTGTACTACCTGATGGGGCTGCAGCACAGTGAGAACTATAGTGTCTTTGCACCGTCTATGGAAAGAGAAAACAGTGAAGTGGGTTAGTCAACACTGTGGACAATTTGGTGTTGGAAGAGTTTTTCTAGAAGAACTATTTCCTCATTTTTTCTGCAAAAGCATGCATTCATCTTCACATTTGCATTAATGTAACACATGCACAGTTTGTTCCCATGAGAGCCCATGTTGCCTGTGTCCCCTTTGCCTTCACGTTCCTGTGCTAGAAGTGGGTCCCCTGGCCTGTGCCCACCCCCACCCCGCCCTCTCTCCTGGGACAGTAAAGGATGTTACCTTACAAGGTCTATGACTCTCTCTCGGGGCGCGTCGCTCACCAATTCCTCATTAATGGCCAAGATCTGGTCTCCAGGAAGAATCTTGCCAATAGAGGGGCCGTCTGAAAACACACAGAGTCAAGGTGAAGAATTGGTCCACATAATTGAGAGATCAGTAAGAATGCTGTCTTCCATTTAGACCCATGAAATAGCATCTGTGGGACTGAAGACAGTAATGGACAAGTCAATCTGACATTTGACCCCTATGACCTTGGTCTTCATCCAAGTGACGGGTGACTTTGCCAGGGCATTTCTGGAATCCACCTATGTATGTCATATTTGTGTCCAAATTGGGTTGAAAATCCAATTCCTTGAACTTGACCTTTGACAAAAATACATTTATTTTTTATAGCAAGTTTGAGGGCCAACCTTCCTTGACAAATTTTGGACAGAATTCAGCTAAAGAACCTGAGAAGAGTAGGCCAACAAATCAATAGGCAGACATGACCTTAAACTCCAATGATTGACCTCTGGCAAGTTTGACCTCACCTGGGTAATTGCAAAATCTTGCTCCATATGTGTACCAATGTTCAAATTGGAGTGAAAAACTCAGGTTTGACCATTGACCCCAAGTCTTTGGGGTCAACTGACCCCACTGACTGATCTTTGATAAATCTGATGTCGCCTTGACATCCCCCCCACCCCACTACACACAACGACTGAAAATTGTTTATAGTTTGTTTGTATTGCTTCGATGTATGGTAATTGTGATGTATAAAAATGTACAACACTTTGAAATGCATAATTTGCACCAGAAAGCAATGTCCAAATAAAGTTACATACGGAATTGTAGTGCTGTCATGTTCCTTGCATTCTCTCTGCGACTCTCACACACACACACACACACACACACACACTAACCGACAGAGACGGAGCGTACGATGACAGGCCTCTGACTGCCCGCAATGAAGCCGAAGCCTTGAGTAGGGTGACGCTGGATGGTGACCTGTCGAGGTGAGGCAGGACTTAGGGTGCCACTGTCCATAACATCGTGGCCCTCCTCTAACATTGCAGGGCTGCAAAGTCAAGATATGCACATAAGCAAGGAAGAAAAATCCACAGGAATTATTAAGGAAGGAGGAAAATGCTTTTCTGCTTTACAGAGAAATCTTCTTCTGTTGCGTGCGTACCTGTCACACGTGTTCTTGTGTCCATCCTGGACCTTGGCCATCCCCTGAGAGGAGGGAGCCACATGGGACAGCGCCGCTCTGGAAAGGCTGTTTTCTGTTTCACAGTCATTCACCTGTGGAGTAGAAAACAGGATTGAATCAAAGAAACTGGATTTTTTAGTTTCTTTGGAAGAAAAAAATGTGTGTTGCTTTACTCAAATGAACTGACGTTCACACAATCTAGTCAACTTTAGGTCTGAAATAGGTGCAATTACCTATGAAGTGGATCAGAATACAGAAGCAGAACCCAGATTTTTTTTTCTCACTAATTGCAAAAAATAGCACATTATTTGGTCACATTTTTAGAACATGTAGAACTACATATGTAGCTATACATCTCTATAGTATAGCTATATGTATAGCTATCAATAACTATACAGTACATATAGTTGAAAACAGTACATCTTGAAAATATGACAAAGCAATGTGCTATTTTTTGCAATTAGTGAGAAAAAAAAGTGTGTTAGATATAGAACTATATCTACAGCTATGGATAGCCATACAGTAAGACATGAAGGACCAGGACCCTAAAAATTTGGACCTTTGTTCTACAGATATAAAACTATACTTTTTGTTATCCATAGGTATAGAACAAAGGTTCAAGTCTTTAGGGACCTGGTGCTTCCTTGACTCTATGATTGTGGGACTTGGATGGTAACAGAGGTGCATGTATTGTTGAGTTTTCATTACAGATTTGCACAAGAGTTTTGCAATATTTTCAGAATGAAAAAGAGAAGTCACACCTGATTTTACAATTTCAAATTCTTTTTCAAAAGGATGAGGATGCCAATACTGTTGAGGCTGTAGCAGGATGCTTCGAGTGGAGCACAAACCGGCAACTATAGACAGCAGACACTGTCTGCTTGTAACATCCTCCATTCACATGAATCCACAGCTGCTCGTCGTCACTCACACTTTAATTTGACTGCAACTCAGCATCGAGATTTGTGCAGTTATTTCTTTCCAAAAAATTGTTTTTTGGTTCTGCCTTCTGTTTATCGTGTTTTAATTATTCTGAGTTGCTCTGCATCGGTTGGCATTCATGTTTTTAGTGTTCTTCAATGTTCCTCCTCTTCCATTGCTGTCTTTTTATTTACTGTCTTCAGGTCAGCTTGAATTCCTTCACTGGCCTGTTTATTGTGAGCACCATTAATATCCTCATCACGTGCTCAGCGTGTCTGCTATGCTGTAATCTGGGTTAAATCCTGCAAAAACCCTGACAGTATCAGGTATGATGTGGATTTCGGGAGGTGGTGGTCTCATATCAGTGGGTTTATGCCGAGAGGATCCTAGTTTGAGTCCCAGTGGGGCAGACAACTCACTATCTCCTTGACCAGATCCTTAATCCCGAGGTTTCCCTCAGTGAACAGCTGAGCGCTTTGCATGACAGCACACTGACACTGGTGTGTGAATGGATAAACATAAGGCATCATTGTAATCCACTTTACACGAACTATGACCTGCACTGATGAATGGTGATGAGACATGTGCAGTGAAGGGAGTGCAGAAGGATGAGCTGGATGTGTCAGAAAACAGAATATTGAGATGATGAAAAGATTGGCTCAACCTGGAATTTCAACTATGATTTTTGTTTCAGATTTGCAACAAGATATACAGCTGAGACATTTTAAATGTATTGTATGTTGTATGCTATATTGTATGTTATATTTTCATCTCTGCTTGTTTGTCTATTTGTTTGTGTGAACAGCCTGGAGCACACAATTTCTCAGATATAGTTGAAAATTTTACTGAAAACTCATTTCCTGATAGGCAAGAACTGATTCACTCTTCAAGGTCATAGGTCAAAGTCAGGAAAAATCTTGGAAAATTAGAAAAATCCCTAACATTGAATGAATTTTTAAAAATTCATAACTGTCAAAAAATATCAAATTTCTTTCATATTTGAGAGCGTTATGTAGGATGGTATCCTTTATCGACTAACAAAGTTGATCTGGAACTGATTCGGATTGTGGATTTTGTAGACATTTGAAATTTAATATTGAAATCAATATATTTTAAGGACTTTTGGTCAGTACCAGGGTGCTTCTGGCGGACCATGAGGCACCTCAGGATGGGAAAATGGGGAACCATCCAAGCTGTCTACAGTAAGGATGGGACTCTGTTGACATCAACTGAGGATGTAATCCGACGCTGGAAGGAACACTTTGAGGAACCGGAGCGCCGTCTATAGTAGGGGCAGAGCTGGAAGCTGATGGAGGATTTTCATCAGTTTCTCTGGTGGAAGTCACTGAGGTAGTCAAACAACTCCGCAGTGGCAAGGCCCCGGGGGTTGATGAGATCCGTCCAGAAATGCTGAAGGCTCTGGGTGTGGAGTGATTGTCTTGGATGAGACGTCTCTTCAACATTGCGTTGAGGTCTGGGACAGTGCATAAGGAGTGGCAAACTGGGGTGGTGGTCCCCATATTTAAAAAGGGGGACCAGAGAATGTGTGCCAACTACAGGGGCTTCACACTACTCAGCCTCCCTGGTAAAGTCCACTCCAGGGTGCTGGAAAAGAGGATAGGCCAATAGTCGAACCTCTGACTGTGAAGAGGAACAATGTGGGTTCCATCCTAGTTGTGGAACAACTGACCAGCTCTTTACTCTCACAAGGATCCTGGAGGGTGCCTGGGAGTATGCCCACCCAGTCTACATGTGTTTGTGGACTTGGAGAAGCCGTATGATCGGGTACCCCGGGAGATACTGTGGGAGGTTCTGCGGGAGTATGGAGTGAGGAGGTCCCTTCTCAGGGCCATCCAATCTCTGTACTCGCAAAGCACGAGCTGTGTTCGGGTGCTCGGCAGTAAGTCGGACTCCTTTCCGGTGGAGGTTGGCCTCCGCCAGGGCTGCGCCTTGTCACTAATCATGTTTGTGATATTCATGGACAGGATATCAAGGAGTAGTCGGGGGAGGAGGGTTTCCGGTTTGGTGGGCTCAGGGTCTCATCACTGCTTTTTGCAGATGATGTGGTCCTGTTGGCTTCATCGGCCGGTAACCTGCAACACTCACAGGATTGGTTCACAGCCATGTGTGAAGTGGCTGGGATGAGGATCAGCACCTCTAAATCTGAGGCCATGGTTCTCAGCAGGAAACCGATGGATTGCCTACTCCGGGTAGGGAATATGGCCTTGCCCCAAGTGAAGGAGTTCAAGTACCTCAGGGTCTTGTTCACGAGTGAGGGGACGATGGAGCGTGAGATTTGCCAGAGAATCGGTGCAGCAGGTGCGGTATTGCATTCGCTCTACCGTACTGTTGTCACGAAAAGGGAGCTGACCCAAAAGGCAAAGCTCTCAATCTTCTGGTCAATCTTTGTTCCTACTCTCACCTATGGTCATGAGTGTTGGGTCATGACTGAAAAAACTGCGGGTGCAAGCGGCCAAAATGGGCTTCCTCAGGAGGGTGGCTGGTGTCTCCCTTAGAGATAGGGTGAGAAGTCCGGTCATCCGTGGGGAGCTTAGAGTAGAGTCGCTGCTCCTTCGCGTTGAAAGGAGCCAGCTTTGGGCATCTGGTAAGGATGCCTCTTGGGTGCCTCCCTAGGGAGGTGTTCCAGGCACGTCCATCTGGGAGGAGACCCCGGGGAAGACCCAGGACTAGGTGAGAGATTATATCTCCACACTGGCCTGGGAACACCTCGGGATCCCCAAGTCAGAGGTGGTCAGTGTGGCACGGGAAAGGGTAAGTTTGGGACCCCCTGCTGGAGCTGTTGCCCCGTGACCTGAACCGTGGGGAAACGCGGTTGAAGATGAGTGATGAATCAATTTTATATTGACAAAATATACACTCATTTGGTGTATAGTTTGTGTTATATGTCAATCAAAAGTGCTTCAATCACTCATTTTTCTGTTCTGGATTTACTTACACCACCAAAATTGGATGGAAGTTCCAATTTTATGCAACGGCAACCTCCAGTAAGATCAACTTGGAATAGAAACTATTATTTTTGTGGTAGATCTGCAATAAGAAGTGCAACTCAGCCACTGTATTTAATTTATTGCTTTAATTACCTCCGCCAAGGAGGTTATGTTTTCGGTTGCGTTTGTTTGTTTGTCTGTCTGTCTGTCTGTCAGCAGGATAACTCAAAATGTTTTGAATGGATTTTGATGAAATTTTGTGGAGTGGTTGGAAATGACAAGAGGAACAAGTGATTAAATTTTAGTGGTGATCCGGATCACGATCCGGATCCCGATGCTAATGCGTTAGCATGTCTATGGCATTTTCAATGTTAAAAGTTAGCTGTCATCACGTTCGGGTGCATTTGTTTTCAAATTGTAATATTTCTTAAATTTATTTTTGTTTATATATTAATAATCTAATGATTACTATATACAATTTTAGAGAAAGAGACAAAGAAATAGATCACTGTGCCAAGGAGGGAATCTCTTTAGGGTCAGTGACCCTATGGCCTTGTGTAGAGAAGTGTTTCATGAATGTTAAAAAATTCATATATTTGCAGTTTAGTTGAATAATAAATTGATTTTTGTCTCTTATTTGTTTTTGTCTATAAGCACATGCAATATCAATATCAGTGCTTAGATGACAGTAGCTTCTGGGAAAGGTGCAAGTTGCAATAAACTGTGCTGCCAAGCGCTAAGGATACATGCTATCCAGTCACGGCAGATGAAACGTTTTTTACTACTGAGCAAACATTATTGTCAGACTTTTTTAGGTTCAATGATTCCACGGCGTGTAGATGTTTTGGCGTCAGTAACCCCATGGCCTTGGCGGAGGTTTGCACTCTCTGAGTGCTTCTAGTTTTACATTGCAAAATGGAGCATTATGGACCTTGCAGTCCAATGAATGGTGTTTTGATGTCTTCTATGTTTGAAGTCAGATTTATTTTTGAAGCTGTGTTTTTGCTGCTGCACAGACACATAAGACAATGCAGTTAAGATGAAATGTGTAACTTCCAGGGTTATAATCCCACACATTTTTTCTCTCTCAAGAAATTCCATTTTGCTCCTCACAAAGTCCTCCATTATGCTGCAAAGTGCATAGGATGAAAGTAAAAAAAAAAATGTGTAAAATATATCAACATATTTCCAGAAATTTGCAACTGGCCTTCAAAAAAACCTGCAAATGAGTCTATAACGCCATGCATACTTCAAGTATGAATTAAAGTCTTTAAATCTGGCAGTCTGCCACAATGTCAAATTGCTGCTGGGAATCACACTTACTCTTTCACAGATGCCCATTAAAAGTAAGATTTTCAGAATTCTGTAAGTGTGTATGCAGACAGAAACAAAAAGGATAGAAATGATTGTTCAAAAGAAAAAGAACTGGATATTTGTGCTCATATGTGTGATCCAGGACTTGTGACTGTAGACGAGATGCCAATTGTAGCGTTAATGATCCAGATGTGCAAAAAGCGAGATAAAAAAAAACAAAAAAACACAGCAATGATGCTTACAATTCTTATGAGAGAGTACTCTGAGAGTGGAGACCTTTCTGAATGTGAGTGCCACAGGCAGAGAACAAACTGTCAGAAACAGGAGACTGAGACACTTCAGTCAATAGGTGGGATTCATATTCTTGTCACTTTTTGTTTCTGATAGCAGTGTCTGTCGGAGGAGTAAGGCTCATTTATAATTCCACTCATGCATTACTGTCATCCCTGCCTCCCTTTACGGTACCACATGAGGGTTGATATATTGCAAATTGGCTTCATTTTGACTTCAGTCCAAGACTCAAAAGTCATTACATTACACATGCTTTGAATTTCAATCCTATTAATCGTTTCAAAAGATTAGATATGAATCCAAAAAAGTGATATATTTAACAGTCAGTTGAGTTACAAAGGATCATCTGTCTGTATCAAAGTTGCGCGTTGGTGACAAATGTTGCTGCACCAGCTGGTTATATCTGTAAAAAGGATTATATATGTATTTTTTACTTATTTATTGAGAATGATTGCTTTCTTCTTTGATTCTCAGAGTGATTTCTGACAGTTAACTTCTCCCAATTTATTTTCCTTTTTTTGTCATGCTAATGTCTTTCTTTTGGGTCCATCTCTCTCTCTCTCTCTCTCTCTCTCTCTCTCTCTCTCTGCTGGAAGGTGACTCATTCTGTTTTGCCTTCAAGGAGCTGTGGGTAACTAGGTGTTCAATAGGTGTATGTGACAGCTGTAAGTCCTCATCAATGTTGGAAACACCTCAACACTTCTTCTGCAGTACAGACAAACCAAGATTTGTGACCTCTGTAAGGTATTTTGAAAATATTCTTCTTGTGGCAAGAGTAAACTTAACTCTTATTATTAACAAAGACTTTGTGTTTCAGTGACTGGTTGAGTTTACTCCTCTGAGTTTGTTGTTTACATCATCCAAAGGGAAACCGTGCAGTAATCCTGACATCAATTTATGTGATGAATGTCGGAAACCTTTTCAAAGAAGAAAAACAAGTCATGCATAGTGGTACATGTTGAATAAACTGTCTTTACTTTCCCCTTTTGATGAACATCATAAATAATTCATGCATTTCAAATTTACAGGTGAGTTTTGGCAAGCAGAATAGGGAAAACTAAACGGAAGAGAGACCAGTGAGGGAGGCGTCTGCAGCTTTTGCATCTGCAAAACTAAACAGCCACTCAGCACTAGGGCTGACCTTTTCTAGAGAGAAGACACCGAGGAATTCTGACAAGAAATGATCCCCAAGGGCATCAGCAGGCCTGCATGTTGCCATGGATACAGCTCTTGGTAACTTGTCGAAGCTTTGGTGAACGGCAGCTAGTGGGTGGACAAGAATAGTGATGTGGCGGCTATAATGGAAAGAGGAGCGGCTGGCGGTTCTGTGATTGTTACAGTGGTCAGATGCCAGTTCTCCTTCAGGCACCAGAAGTCAAAGTGGGCCATATGCTTCCCCCAATGGCCAACTCTGCACCTGGTTCTGGAAGGAAGGGCTGTTGCTACCAATTTGCCCAGACTTGCAGTCTGAATGATTTTTCAAAAGGGACATCTTGTTTCACATAGCAACAGAAATAAATACTTAGAATGAATCCAGAAAGTATTTATAGCACTTTACTTTTTCCACATTTTGTTATGTTACAGCCTTATTCCAAAATGGATGAAATTATTTTGTCCCCTCAAAATTCTACACACAACACTCCATAATGACAATGTGAAAAAAGTATTTTTTGTTGACATTTTCACAAATCTGTTTAAATAGAAATCACGTGTTCATAAGTATTCACAGCTTTTGGCATGAAGCTCAGAATTGAACTCAGGTGCATCCTGTTTCCACTGATCATCCTTGAAAAGGGAAAATTCAGTTGATTGGACATGATTTGGAAAGGTACACACCTGTGTACATATAAGGTCCCACAGTGCATGTCAGAGCACAAACCAAACATGAAGTCAAATGAATTGTCTGTATCAATCAATCAATCAATTTTATTTATATAGCGCCAAATCACAACAAACAGTTGCCCCAAGGCGCTTTATATTGTAAGGCAAGGCCATACAATAATTATGTAAAACCCCAACGGTCAAAACGACCCCCTGTGAGCAAGCACTTGGCGACAGTGGGAAGGAAAAACTCCCTTTTAACAGGAAGAAACCTCCAGCAGAATCAGGCTCAGGGAGGGGCAGACCTCAGAGACAGGATTGTCTCAAGGCAAAAATCTGGGGAAGGGCACAGAAACATTTTTGCTGCTTTGAAGGTCCCAATGAGCACAGTGACCTCCATAATCTGTAAACAGAAGAAATTCAGATGCATCTCTTCCTAGAGCTGGCCGCACACATAAACTGAGAGATCAGGGGAGAAGGGCCTTAGTCAGGGAGGTGACCAAGAACCCATTGGTCACTCTGTCAGAGCTCCAGCATTCCTTTTTGGAGAGAGGAGAACCTTCTAAAAGAACAACCATCTCGGCAGCAATCCACCACTCTACCTGTATGGTAGATTGGCCAGACGGAAGGCACTCCTTAGTAACTTGTGTGAAGTGCCTTGAGGCAGCTTTGTTGTGATTTGGAGTTATATAAAATTAAATAAACTGAAATAGAAATAATAAAAGGCACATCACAGCCTACCTGGAGTTTGCCAAAAGGCAGCTGAAGGACTGTCAGACCATGAAAGCATTTAAGTGGTTTGCAGTTTAATTTTCTTTGCTTGATTTAATTAAAAAACAACAAACATAAGGTGCAACAAGAGGAGACACGTTTCTTGTGTCAGTAACAAGGCATTTTAATTAAATTCAACATAATACAGTTGTATGCAAAAGTTTGGGCACAGTCCGGCTGTTTAGACTGAATGTTTCGCACATGTTCAAAATATTCGTGGGACAGTTGAAGCGGAAAAACTATCGAATGGCAGTCAAAGTGCAGTCTGACTGCATTCTAAACAATTGGACAGTGTGAAAACGGCATTCATGACATTCTGATTGCCGTCTGGGGGCATTTGGCATGTTTCCGCCACGGCCGAAGGTCCCAAATGCGCTTGAATGCACCAGGAACGCACCTCGACTGCTGCTGGATTATATCCTGCTGAACTGCAATTGGACTGCAGTGATACAACTTGTAAATACGTTCTTATTGTCCTTACTGCATTCTGGCAGCTATCCAGGTACTATTACTGTATTCCATCTACATCTGTACTGCGTTTGGAGCAAGGGCGTAGGTTTGGTCTCAGCTTTGGTAGGGACAATACCACCCCCCCGACCCCCCTGCCCACCACCACCACCCCCTAACCCACTCATACCATTAGATGCACAAGTACAGCATAATACATAACACATGATGACATAATGCTGAATAATTTAACACTTTATTTACAATATTAAGTGTGTAGGCAAACAAACAAATAGCTTAAATAACAAAATTGCACCCAAAATCACGAATCTATTCTATAGGCCTACACCTGAGAGAACAAGACAACAAAAAAAAAATACTTGTGGAGCTAACAAAAAAAAAAAAAAAAAAAGTTTTTGCAACCAAGATGTATAATCTATTCTCTTCATCAATAATGCAGTTGTAGGTATCTGGCAACCTAACTTGCAAAAAAAAAAAGGGATTTCCAATGATATATACGGTGTATTACGGTAAACGTAAGCCTGTGATGTCATAACGCAGAGGAAAAACACGGAAGTTTCACACTAGTGCGCCGCTGATTCTCATTACCGTAAGTTCTCATGTAAGCCCTCATTCTGAAAAATGTCAACACTGACAGCAAGCCAAGAACCCGTGCTTTCCAACAGCATGCTATATGTTGCATATATTACGGTAAAGTGCGTTCGGTGACTTTTGAAACGAGGGAAAGTATGAAAAAGAGCGCAAAAGTGACAGAAAAGTACAGAGACAGATAGCAAACATAAATGTAGTAATTTTTGAGGAAAAGGCAGGGTGTTAGTGTCATTTGTGAATGTTTGTGTGGGTGTGCAGTTTATTTTAAGTGTGGCGCACAGCATTGTTGGCAAGCCTCCCCCCGCCCTTCTTGTTTTTCTGCACCGGAGCCACCCATCCTCTGCGCTCCGGGACCTCCCACTTTACAAATGAAGCACTGCCTGCCACCAGATGCGCTTTGTTTACGTCCATGTGAGCAGAACGTGAGCCAGTGAAATTGCAACATGGGTAACCCTGTCACTCTGGCACGTCGAAAACACAAAACGTGACGACTAAAATTATAGTATCGAGTTCGCAAAAAAATAGTGAATGATTTTGTTATATAAAAAATGCTAAATATTGGTAGGGACTATTTTGCCATCCCAAAATATTGGTTGTGACTTGTCCCTATGGTCCATATGCAAACCTACGCCCCTGGTTTGGAGGGTCATGCGCACGGCACGTGCACGAATCAGTCGGGGCTGGTCGGAGCTCAGTCTAGGTGTTTGGACGGCTGTCTTCCTCAATTCTTGTCACCCACCCCGAGATGTGGAATGGATCCTGTTTTTTTACTTTCTGCCTGATTCGGCTTGGCTCATGCTCATTCATACTAAATGTGATGGGGTTCTTACAAGGCAGAACAACAACTTGTTACAAGTTAAAATTTGAAGTTTGTGTTGTGTACATCTTTTGATTCAGCTACATTAAATTTAAATTAACTCATATTTTCAATAATTAATATAACTCAGCGATTTTAAACAAAGTACAACAGAGTACACTGTTCCTTATCAGAGTTGGGACGTGAGCATGTTGACTTTTTCAGGAACACTTTAACGTCTAAGAGTACTCGGGTATCAAGCTACCGACATCCAGTACATGATTTGCTGTCATCTGCACCGTTGTCCCAAACCATTGTACATTCCCTCCATAAATGTGTATGACCCAAACTATTTTCCTTTTTTCGTTTGATGCCATCATATATACCAGGGGTTCTCAACCTTTTCTACTTTAAGCCCCACTAATTCATGCTTTTAACAAGTTGGTGCCCATTCAAAAAGGTCCCAATAATTTTGGCTAATCAAGTATAAAATATATTAATGAAATGTAAAATCACTCCCTGATATACAGATGGCAGCCCAGGAACTAAATAAATACACTTAAAGCAAACTGTCATCTGCAAAGCTTTGTATTTTTAGGTAAAATAGTAACACTAATGTTATTTTTTGCTTCAGGAACTATACTATGTTTCACCATTTATCCTTACATTCACAGCATAGAACATTAGCTTGCCAAATGTAGAGTCTGAAACTGATGATGTTGAATGAATTATGTTTTATTTCTACAGCTGTTGTTTTAAAGTTTTATGTGGTGTTTAAAACAACACATTTTCATCATAGATTGCTAAAACATAATATTATTAATATTGTACAATACTAAAAATCTGCTTCAACTTGAAAAAAAATTACTGCTCACTAGATGGCGCTATGTGACCCTCTAATGAACCATGACCCAATGGTTCAGAAACGCTAATATACTATCATAGACTGCCAGAGAATTACAGGGACATCACACTCCCTGGTAAAATCTACTCCAGGGTGCTGAAAAGGAGGGTTCGGCCAATAGTTGAACCTTTGATTGAAGAAGAACAATGTGGATTCCGTCCTGATGGTGGAACAACTGACCAGCTCGTCACTCTCACAAGGATCCTGGAGGGTGCCTGGGAGTATGCCCATCCAGTCTACATGTGTTTTGTGGACTTGGAGAAGGCATATGTTCGGGTACCCTGGGAGACACTGTGGGAGGTGCTGCGGGAGTATGGAGTGAGTGGTCCCTTCTCAGGGCCATCCAATTGATGTACTCACAAAGTGAGAGCTGTATTTGGGTACTCGGCAGTAAGTTGGACTCGTTTCCGGTGGGGGTTGGCCTCCGCCAGGGCTACACCTTGTCACCAATCCTGTTTGTGATATTCATGGACAGGATATGGAGGCGTAGACAGGGGGAGGAGGCTTTCCAGTTTGGTAGGCTCAGGGTCTCATCACTACTTTTTCCTGTTGGCTTCATCGGCCTGTAACCTCCTGCACTCACTGGATCGGTTCCTAGTTGAGTGTGAAGCGGCTGTGATGAGAATCAGCACCTATAAATCTGAGGCCATGGTTCTTGCCGCAAGTGAAGGAGTTCAAGTACCTCAGGGTTTTGTTCACAAGTGAGGGGACAATGGAGTATAAGATTGGCTGGAGAATCAGTGCAGCAGGGGTGGTGTTGCATTTGCTCTACCATACTGTTGTGATGAAAAGGGAGCTGAGCTAAAAGGTGACACTCTCAATCTACTGGTCTGTCTTCGTTCCTACTCTCATGTATGGTCATGAGGGTTGGGTCATGACTGAAAGAACTAGATTGCGGGTACAAGTGGTCGAAATGGGTTTCCTCAGGAGGGTGGCTGATGTCTCCCTTAGAGATAGGGTGAGAGGTTTGGTCATCCGTGAGGCACTCGGAGTAGAGTCGCTGCTCCTTCTTATTGAAAGGAGGCAGCTGAGGTGGTTTGGGCATCTGGTAAGGATGCCTCCTGGGCGCCTCCCTAGGGAGGCGTTCCAGGCACGTCCATCTTGGAGGAGACCCCAGGGAAGACCCAGGACTAGGTGAGAGATTATATATCCACACTGGCCTGGTTGTGCCTCGGGATCCCCCAGTCAGAGGTGGTCAATGTGGCTGGGAAAGAGAGGTCTGGGGTCCCCTGCTGGAGCTGTTGCTCCCACGACCGGTTAGCGTGGTGGCAACAATCGGTTGAAGATGAGTGAGCGAGTGAAAACAGATAGCTATGAATGCTATATTCCATTTCTGCTGACAGACACCCCTAAATTGTACACACTGTAGCTTTTTAGATGGGTTGATCCACTTATGCACACAAACACATAACTCCTGGATTGCCCTTTCTCCAAATGGAGGCTAATAAACAGGATTTTGTTACCATGGTGTACTAACAATTTTGTTGTAAATGATCACACTTCACAAAACACAAACACAACCTAATCATTGTTACTGGATTTTATGCTAAAAAGTAAATATCTTATGTGGTAAACTACTTTAATATCTCTACTGTATGTACTTCATGCAGTATTGTGAATTTTTGGGTAAAAGTATGCAAGAAATGATGATGCTTAATAAGTTAAAAATATTCCCTTATACAATTGTAATGTCCTCGACATTCTGATACTGTGCCTCTGCGTCTCAAATCTAGATTCTTAATTATGCTGTAATAGGAATTTCAAAGTTGATTTTGTTGACAGTTAGCATAATACTTTCTGAATTACATAGATGCTTACCCTACTGAAGCTTGAGGATTTTTTAAAATCAAATAAAAATTTTAAATTCAAATTTTACTGTTGGGCTAATTGTTCGCCACTGTGATTAACAATACCTAGTGACTGCTTTGTTATAAATTATAATTTGAGTGAGCATCACACATTTAGGACTTGTGCAGCACTAATTAGAAATTGAGCTGAGTCAGAAGTAACTGTGTGTTATTGGACAATCAGTAAGTGGGTACACTAATTATTTATGACTGACAGTGAGAACAAGCCAAGCTTATATCCACAAGTTAATCATTCATGAGCACAGGAATGTTGGGCCACAGCTCTGGTGGTTTTGAATTCCATCTAGTACTGAATATGCCTTGAAAGAGAGGAGTTTCGCCACTGTAGTTTTCTCTCATATTCAACTCAGTTTGTAGTGACTTTTAAGAGGGAGATTGTGACAATATAATTTTTTTAAAGATACTTTTTGTGAAGTCCATGTACCCTTTTAAAAATTCTAAATGTGTGAAAATCATGAAAGGATCAACCTGGTCTCAAGGCAAGTCGTGCTTCAACAGCACAAAATATACATTAATCTACTGGTTCATGATATTGTGTGAAAAGCGCCTCATTTTCATCACAGCAGCACAAATTCATTCTCATTCATTCCGTGATGGCTGCACGAAATTAAAAGTGAAGCAGGGGGGTTGGGTGGTTATGGTTAGGGTTGGGGGAAGGAGTAAAATTAGGTTTAAGGTTAAGGTTAGGGTTGGGGGTGGGAGTAGGGTTAGAAATAGTGAGTTAAAAAAAGCTCTGTCACAAAAATTTGACTCATTTCATCACGGGAGCACAAAAAAAAAAAAGAACAAAAAAAAAACATGAGACTGGGCTGAAAGTATCCTACCGCTAAGCAAGCAACAAAAGAGTCCCTGCAGGCAGAGGAAGGGTTGAAGTTACAGTGCATCCAGAAAGTATTTTTATTTTTAATAATAATAAAAAAAATTTACATTGTCATTATGGGGTATTGTGTGCAGAATTTTGAGGGAATTTTTTAAATTGTTTTTGGAATAAGGCTGCAACATAAAATGTGGAAAAAGTGTAGCGCTTTCTGAATGCATGATTATTTGTCAGTTTTGTGTGCACAACATATTGTAGAAAGTGCGTAAGTAAGCAACATCCAGATTTTACACAATTCTATGGGGAGAGTTCCAAATGTAACTCCAACTAAAGTGGTACTTAAAGCCACAGTGTGTAGGATTTAGTGTCTTCTTGTGGTCAGGTTACAAATTGCATTATGTCACCAGTGTTGACAAATTTCTGTTCACTTCTTTAGTGATGGGGGATCATGCTTTATTGCTTTCTCTTTTGAACAACTTGGGCTTTAAGTATCTAGCCCAAGTGACCTTAGTGATTTTCCGGTCTGACAGAATCAAACCACATCTGGTCACAAGCCCACCTCAGTGGTTATCAAACTGTAGGGGAGGTGATGGTCTAGTGGTTAAGCGTTGGGCTTGAGACCAGAGGATCCTCAGTTCAAATCCCAGCCTGATCGGAAAATCACTAAGGGCCCTTGGGCAAGGTCCTTAATCCCCTAGTTGCTCCCGGTGTGTAGTGAGGACCTTGTATGGCAGCACTCTGACATCAGGGTGAATGTGAGGTATTATTGTAAAGTGCTTTGAGTGTCTGGTGCAGATCGAAAAGTGCTATATAAATGCAGTATATTTACCATTTACTGTATACACTGGGTCTGGGACCCCTTTTCTGCCACTGTATTAAAGATTTTCTCATCAACAGACCCAGCACATCAGGATTGTTCACTACTCCTCCACCACAATCACTCTCAGCATGGTGTCCCTCAAGGCTACATTTTCAGTCCAGTCTTATACTGTCTCTTCACATGTGACTGCGCTCCCTTCTGCAGCTTCAACACTCATCAAATTTGCTGACGATACAACCATAGTGGGACTCATAACCAGTAATGATGAAACTGCCTACAGGGAGGAGGTCCAGACACTGACAGCCTGGTGGAAAGACAACGACCTCATCCTCAACACAAAGAAAACAAAATAAATCATAATATGCTTCAGGAAGAACAAAAAAAAACACACCATGATGGTCTATGTGTCAACAGGGAACAGGTGGAGAGGGTTTTGAGTTTTAAGTTACTGGAAGTGCACATTACTGAGTACCTGACTTGGAGCCTGAACACCACCTGCATCATTAAGAAAGCTCAGCAGGGAATATTCTACCTGAGGACCCTGAGAGCAACAGGCTTCCCCAGAGACTGCTGATCAGCTTCTACCACTGCACAATAGAGAGCATATTGACTTACTGCTGTACTGTGTGATACTCCAGCTGCACTGCTGTAGACAAAAAGACCTTCAGTGGGGCGTGAAGATGGCTAAGAGGATTGTCGGCTCTCCCCTCCTAAAGCTGCATGGCATCCACTCAAACCATCTCCTCACACAGCCCACAGACATCCTACGGTATCCCTCAGATACTGGAAACACACTCTTCATCACTCTCCCCTCAGGTAGACTGAGAACTCCCAGCACACGCATAAACAGGTTGCAAAACAGTTCTTTTCCCCAGAGCTGTGGACAGGCTGCAAAAATCACAGCAACAGCACCCGGCGCAGTAATGGACTGAGTGCAATAACTGTCGTGCCTCTTATTAATATGTATATTTTAGAGTATTTATTATACATTTTATAGTATTATGGGTATTAATATGTATGTGGTAAAGAGTATGGGTGAGAGTGCTTGGGCTGTGTGGGTTTGCGTGTGTATATATTTTACATTTATTTTAGATTTTAATGCAGCAAACTGGATTGCTCCAATGAAGTTTAGTTGTATAACTTGAAATGACAATAAGGATCTATCTATCTATCTATCTATCTATCTATCTATCTATCTATCTATCTATCTATCTATCTATCTATCTATCTATCTATCTATCTATCTATCTATCTATCTATCTATCTATCTATCTATCTATCTATCTATCTATCTATCTATCTATCTATCTATCTATCTATCTATCTATCTATCTATCTATCTATCTATCTATCTATCTATCTATCTATCTATCTATCTATCTATCTATCTATCTATCTATCTATCTATAGTAGTGTTCAGAATAATAGTAGTGCTATGTGACTAAAAAGATTAATCTAGGTTTTGAGTATATTTCTTATTGTTACATGGGAAACAAGCAATAGATTCAGTAGATTCTCACAAATCCAACAAGACCAAGCATTCATGATATGCACACTCTTAAGGCTATGAAATTGGGATATTAATAAAAAAAAACAAGTAGAAAAGGGGGTGTTCACAATAATAGTAGTGTGGCATTCAGTCAGTGAGTTCATCAATTTTGTGGAACAAACAGGTGTGAATCAGGTGTCCCCTATGTAAGGATGAAGCCAGCACCTGTTGAACATGCTTTTCTCTTTGAAAGCCTGAGGAAAATGGGACGTTCAAGACATTGTTCAGAAGAACAGCGTAGTTTGATTAAAAAGTTGATTGGAGAGGGGAAAACTTATACGCAGGTGCAAAAAATTATAGGCTGTTCATCTATGCTTTAAAATGGACAAAAAAAAAACAAAACAAAAAACAGAGACGCGTGGAAGAAAACGGAAAACAACCATCAAAATGGAAAGAAGAATAACCAGAATGGCAAAGGCTCACCCATTGATCAGCTCCAGGATGATCAAAGACAGTCTGGAGTTACCTGTAAGTGCTGTGACAGTTAGAAGACGCCTGTGTGAAGCTAATTTATTTGCAAGAATCCCCTGCAAAGTCCCTCTGTTAAATAAAAGACGTGCAGAAGAGGTTACAATTTGCCAAAGAACACATCAACTGGCCTAAAGAGAAATGGAGGAATATTTTGTGGACTGATGAGAGTAAAGTTGTTCTTTTTGGGTCCAAGGGCCGCAGACAGTTTGTGAGACGACCCCCAAACTCTGAATTCAAGCCAGAGTTCACAGTGAATACAGTGAAGCATGGTGGTGCAAGCATCATGATATGGGCATGTTTCTCCTACTATGGTGTTGGGCCTATATATCGCATACCAGGTATCATGGATCAGTTTGGATATGTCAAAATACTTGAAGAGGTCATGTTGCCTTATGCTGAAGAGGACATGCCCTTGAAATGGGTGTTTCAACAAGACAATGACCCCAAGCACACTAGTAAATGAGCAAAATCTTGGTTCCAAACCAACAAAATTAATGCCTCGCAGATGTGAAGAAATCATGAAAAACTGTGGTTATACAACTAAATACTAGTTTAGTGATTCACAGGATTGCTAAAAAAGCAGTTTGAACATAATAGTTTTGAGTTTGTAGCATCAACAGCAGATGCTACTATTATTGTGAACACCCCCTTTTCTACTTTTTTTTTACTAATAGCCCAATTCCATAGACTTAAGAGTGTGCATATCATGAATGCTTGGACTTGCTGGATTTGTGAGAATCTACTGAATCTACTGGTACCTTGTTTCCCATGTAACAATAAGAAATATACTCAAAACCTGGATTAATCTTTTTAGTCACATAGCACTACTATTATTCTTAACACTACTGTAGATGTTATGAGTAACTATGATTTTTGATGTGAGAAAGTTAATGAATGACTCAGTTAACGCAGCTAACATGCAGTGCATCATGAAAGTATTCACAGCGCTTCACTTTTTCCGCATTTTGTTATGTTACAGCCTTATTCCAAAATTAATGAAATTCCATTTTCCCTTCAACATTCTACACACAATACCCCATAATAACAATTTTAAAAGTTTTTTTTAATGATTTTTACAAGTTTATTAAAAAGAAAAAACCTAAGCGATCACAGGTACATAAGTTTTCACAACCTTTGCCATGAAGTCAAGGGAATTGTCTGTAGAACTGAGACAGGATTGTCTAAAGGTACAAATCTGGGGAAGGATACAGAAACATTTCTGCTGCTAAGAAGGTCCCAATGAGTACAGCGGCCTCCATCATCCATAAATGGAAGAAGTTCGGATCCACCAGAACTCTTCCTAGAACTGGCCGCCCGACTAAACTGAGTTATTGGGGGAGAAGGGCCTTAGTCAGGGAGGTGACCAAGATCTTGTTGGTCACTCTGTCAGAGCTCCAGCGTTCCTCTGTGCAGAGAGGAGAACCTTCCAGAAGGACAACCATCTCTGCAGCAACCCACCAATAAGGCCTGTATCTTGACGATTCCGACAGGATGGTAGATGCAGAGAAAATCTACATCTGGAATCGGTCAATAGATGCCTTTGCATGGGTTTGTTTAACATGGGAATGTCACTGCACACCGACAAACACATGATCCTTGACAGAACCTGGTTTGATAGCTAGTCCATTCGCTGGGAAATCTCAGACGACTGGGGTCTGAGCACTTGCTACAACCTTCATTTGCCTTCATGGCTGTATGTCATCGCCTTGTCCACCTGAGCCACTGTTGAGGACCTCATCTTTCACCAGAGCCCCGCTAGCGGTCATGTGTTCAAGATTCCTGTTGGGCCTACGTGGTTATCGTAGCAGCCACTGAGCACACAAGGTCCCCACTGTATCTCACCTCAACAGGCAGTCCTCTACTTATGTCTTCAGTAATTAAATCCTGGATAATGTTTAACACAACACTGATATGCAAATAATAATGGAGGGAGGGAAACAGAGAGTTTTTCCTTCCTCAGTTTTTGCTTGCTCAGGGGGGTGGGTAAGGTTAGACCTGACCCTTGTGAAGCACCTTGGGGCAGTTTAGGTTCTCATTTGATGTTAGATCTAAAATGAACTAAACTGAATTGAACTAAACTGTCTCACCAGTACTAATGCAATACAAAGACGTTTTGCGTTATTGTAACTCATGTGGCATACTAAAGATATCACAATTATTATGAAATCTGTTATCAAGCTGCCAACATTTCATCTCCCATGGAACAGATCTTGGCATCTGCAACAATCGTCTTAAGATCATGAAAGAGATAACACAATAATCTCCTCAGCGTACGGTAATCAGAGCCTTCCTGGACTAAGATACTCCGGTTTTTAAGCAAATATGAAAGTAATCCTGGCAACATGGTTGGTGTGTCTTCAATCTGTCTTCAGTTGGCTTGACTGTAATCAATCCTGTGACATTTTTGTTGTTTTTGAGAAGATTTGAGGTTTCTGATTTTCGTCGATAAAGCTGTCTTTCTATTGAGAGAGCCAATCAGATAAAGCCATGGGCACTGAGCCAGATCTTTTCTGGCTGCAGGGTCACACCTGGAGAAATGCTGACGGACAACACAACCAGTTCATTTTGTAGAGAAAATGAATGATGGGAAAGTAATTCCTGCATTTCCTTGCGTATAAACTTTACATTTTTTTTAAATTCTCATGATGCATTTTGTTTGATATGACACGAAAAGTAAAGTGTGATATTTTGAGCATATTTCTATGAATTTCCACACAATGTGCATTTTGCATTTAACATTCATAAACGTGTTTACATTTTAGTTTCAGTTAGGGTTCAAATAACAGTTGTTGATCTTGTTGTTGTCCTTTCAGCTGCTCCCGTTGTGTTCAGGGTTGTCACAGCGGATGCAGCCAGATACGCATTAGTATTTGACACAAGTTTTACACCGGATGCCCTTCCTGATTCAACTCCAGTTTTACGTGGAGAAACACACAGCCGCTGGTGTTCCAAAGAGGTCTCCCATCCAAGTACTAAACAGCTCCTGAATTGCTTAGCTTCTGAGATCTGATGGGATCAGGCTGACACAGAGCAGACCGGCTGCTCGGGGTTAGAATAACAGTAACAAGAGCAATCAGAGACACTGACGTTCGCCAATCACCTCCAAAATTTAGTGGAGTCTTTCAAGGCCTAATACGTATCTGTGGTGAAAATTTCATAAAAATCTGTGCAGTAGTTTTGACATAATCCTTTCAAGCCTATATAAAGTAAAATCCTGATCCAGAAACAAGATCCAGATCAATTCCAAAATCCAGTGGAGTCTTCCATGCCCTAAAAGAGACTTACCATATTTTGTTCCCTGCCAGATGATCTTCAGTCTTGTTGTCTTTGGTATGACATATTCAACATCTCCCGGCTGCAAAATATTTGGGATGTAGATGAATTATGCCAGAGAACACATACATATACGAGGTCTGTTAGAAAAGTAATGGACCTTTTTATTTTTTGCAGAAACTATATGGATTTGAATCATGTGCGCTTGCATCAGCCAAGCTTGAACCTTCGTGCGCATGCGTGAGTTTTTTCACGCCTGTCGGTTGCGTCATTCACCTGTGGGCAGTCTTTGAGTGAGCACTGGTCCACCCTTCTCGTCGGATTTTCATTGTCAGGAAAATGTCTGAACGATTGGAGCAGCGCTGCATCAAATTTTTTTCAGAAACTGTGAGAGACAGCCAGGTGGAAACCATTCGGAAAATTCAGATGGCTTTCGGTGAAGATTCTATGGGCATCACAAGGATTAAGGATCATTACAACTGGACTAAAGACGCTGCAATGGCGGAGAACAAAAGCAAGTCCGTGTTGGAAGTCTCACGGGACATGTTGACATGCCCAGCTCTCCAGAATTTCTTGGATACTCACTTGACTAAAAAGCCACTGAAAGCCGTCTGAATCTTCTGAATAGTGGAAGACAAGAAAAGTGGATGAGACTTCCAACACGGCCTTGTTTTTGTTCTCCGCCATTGCGGCTTCGTCCCGACGCGCGAATTCCGCCGCACGTCTTTCATTACAAAATCTCCTTTAACACTGGAATGTGCCTAAAAATGGCTATGCCCACCTCTTCTGCAATTTCTCTGGGTCACACAGCGTCCCGGATCAACACAGCCTTCACTTTGGAAACGATCTGGTCATTTCAGCCTGTCAATGGCCGCTCGGAGCGCAGCGCATCCTCAGCCGCTGTGGGCCGTCTTTAATCCGGTTGTAATGCTCCTTAATCCTTGTGATGCCCATAGAATCTTCACCGAAACCCATCTGAATTTTCCGAATGGTTTCCACCTGGCTGTCTCTCACATTTTCTGAAAAAAATTTGATGTCTGGAATGAGGTGGTCAAATTATTATTTGATTTAAAGTTGAAGTAGCACTCCTTTGTTGGCAAAACTCTCCTTCGTTTTGCCAAGGTTTATACCAGCAAGTACTGCTCTGTTTCCTGTTTAATCTGCTTTCTCCTACTTTTCTCACTCTTGCAGGCCGATCCTTCTTATCCGTGCTGTCAGATAAGCTCCATCTCTGTAAGCCACCTTTACCGTACTGCTTTGCACAATCTGCATAGCTGCTAATTCTGACATTTGAAATAAGTATATCGACAAAATGTTCTGCGCAGTTGCGGGGCCGAACTTTCTATCTGGCTGTCACAGTCACCTGCTGACCTGTGTGCCAGCATGGATGCCTCATTTTCTGTTTTTGCACAAATGGCTTCCCATGTAGGGACAGATGGCATCCATTTAGCGAGTGCTGCTGAGTGGTTTCTCACTTTCCCTTACGGAACCTCTTGCCCATCCAGACTGTTTCATCTTTTTTTTTCTCGCTTAATCTCTCTGACTGTCTCTTCCCATTCCATCTCTGTTGCTGTTCTGTCTCTCGCCATCAGTCTCTCCCTTCTCACAGCTAAAGCCGGATGCCTGTTTGGAAACGGATTGTGTCTGTGGGCGAATGTGACACCTCAGGTGATGATAGATGCAGCAAAGCTCTTTGAGCTGCAGGATTTATGTAAAATCTACCCTGGATGTTTAAAAGTCATTTGATTTGATTTCTTATGCTCTTTACCTTATTTGTCTTGTTGAATAATTGGCCAGTTATTGGCCACAGATGCAGTGGTGACACACACGGCATCTGCACCTGCGCCGATGTGACACTGAACTTGGTTGTCTGTGTAGATCATTGACCTCCAGAGATGTACACCACACCATCAAATGTGTGTCCTGTCCCTCGAGAGGGATAGGCATGTGTGCACCTTGTACGTGTGTCGTGTCGGTGGTAGGAAGGCTCGCGTGCACCTTGGACGTTTGTCCTGTTCCTCTGATGTGTGTTGCCACAGTCACTTTGAAAAAGTAATCCAATTACTGATTACTGATTACTCCTTGAAAAAGTAACTTAGTTACTTTACTGATTACTCAATTGTAAAAGTAACTAAGTTAGATTAGTAGTTACTTTTTTAGTTACTTTCCCCAGCTTTTCAACAACAACCCTCTGCCACCTCAACATGACAATGATACCTGTTTTGCCAAAACTCACTTTATCGTCACCCTTTCTTGACTTCAATGAAAATAAATACTTGTTTTATAAAAAGTAAAATAAAGACCTCTTTCTTTATATAATAATTATTATTATTTTAAGTAGTATTAGTAGTTGTAGTTAAAAAAAAGGCTTCAAAACTGGACCTTTAATCTAGGGGTGTTGTGGGGGGCACATCCTTGCCCCACGCCCCCATTCCATCTGGATTCACATCTGCTTTGGCGTTTGAGCACAAAGAATGGATGACATTTATTTATGCGGGAAACACGCACGTGTTTTGTGTCCCACGGACGACGTCTGGTGAGACCCTCGAATGTGTGTCCTGTCCCTCATGGGGGACAGGCACGACATCATTGTGTGGACAGTTGTCGGGGTTTGGTGTGTGCGTCCGTTTGGATACCACTGATACTGCGGCGTACCATCTCCGCATTTGCACTTCCACCTTTGCCACTTGGACTGCAGCAGGGATGTGTGTGGATGCCATGGGGACACACATCCCTGTCTGGGACACACATGGATTTTGTGTTGTCTGTGGTAATGTGCAGTTATGACAGCAGACATTGCAACAATTGTCATCCTTCTGTTGCCATGACCATGCAAGGACGTACACACAAGCTGACACTACTATTCCCATGACTATGACGTGACATGTGATTATTGTTGTCCATGAGATGCCTCATTTGTCAGATTATAATTGTAAATATTATGAATATTGTTATTGCTACTGCTACAATGATGATGGTTAATATTATGATTATGATAGATGTTCAGAATCACATCATGTTAGCTAGGAATGTGAACGGGGCTCCTGTCATGTCCGGTGAGATTCCAGCGTTGTTCCCACCCTGTCTGTCCACTTTCAGATGCTTTTTATTTCATAGAGTGGCAGCCAGCATTGTTCACTGGAGTTCCATGACTGTAGAGTTCTGGTCTCAGCTGCATCCAATGTGGACTTCTGCCAGAATGGAGACACCCCGGGGACAGCAGGGTGCAGTGAACACGATGCTCAGTCCTGAGCTGTGGAGCCGTGCGCACTGGCAGAGAGGGCGCACGCCAGTCCCCGTAATAGACATCCGCCTTTCACTAGTTCTGTGAACGTCACGTGGCAGGGGCGCGTGTTTGCAGAGGCTGGCTGTAAGTTTGCCCCTTCATCACACAGTGATGTGATTGGTTTGCGACCCATTGTGATTTTAATTTTTGAGGTGGTTGGTGTGCAGGTGGGATATGGCCTCGGGGGTGGCTGGCCGCCTTGGCGGCCAACCCGCGCGTGGGTGTGACGTGCTCAGCTCATGGACACATCAGGCGGCTGCACACATCCAAATGGCTGGCCAGTTGGGGGCCATGTTATGTGCACTGTGACGTGGTGGGCGTGACATATGTCTGACCAGCGTCCGGTGACTTCATGTGGCTCCTTCACTGCAGCACGATATGTCCGACCTGCATTCGACACCCCGTGCAGAAGCTGAGATCACGATGAGATGGCAGTGCGACCTCATTTTACCCGTCGTTTGACTGGATTTCCAGCACGACGGGGCGCAAATGTAGATTGCATGTGCCGTGCACAACTGCACGTATGGTTGTGGCGACAGGTGTGCGAGGCGTTGGAGACGGGAATGATTTTCCTCAATTTGCATACAGTTCCTGCTTCATATGCACTTCAACCAAACTTTGTATAATGTGTGAAGGGGCCTTTAACAAATGAAGTACCTTGGGTTCACAATGTCTGCAATGAAATCAAAGCAAGAGTAAATGTAAAAATCAGTGTGGAGTGTTATTTTTAATTTGTATTTTCCAAATGTCTCAAATTTTTCTGATTTGGAGTTGTCAGCAGAAAGTTTTGAAATCATTGCTGATGTAAAGAAGCTTGATTTGTCACAGAACATGATGTCTAGTAACGAGCTGCAGGTCAGAGTTTTTTTAATCACCCACCTAATCCATTATGAGAGCCAATCTGCACGGCCAGACTCGCAAAAATATGTGGTGATTTATGACCAAGAGACAAGAAAGAAATTTAGGAGCGACACTGAAAGCATCACAGGGAGTGTGTGTGTGTGTGTGTGTGTGTGTGTGTGTGTGTGTGTGTGTGTGTGTGTGTGTGTGTGTGTGTGTGTGTGTGTGTGTGTGTGTGTGTGGAGACCTTAAAGGATACCTGCATTGAAAAAAATGCAGTCAGATTTTTTGAACAAAAAATGACTTACATTTACACATGAGATCCTTCTAAATGTAGTAAAGTAAATCTGCAAGCCCAGATCTGTCATTCAACGGAGAAATCTTCATTTGAAAATGACAAATTTACAGCTAACATTTAGCCCTCCGCAAATTCTCCCTCTCATCATGGACGCTGCCAAGACGTCACGGACAAGACCCTCTCCCAGCATGCATTGCGCCAATTGTAATTTGTGGATTTACGTCAGTTTGCATCTGCACCTTTTTCTTGTCTTATACGGAAGGATCTACTTTTTTAAAAACTTCATATTGTCTTGCGGCACATTTGGTGAGTACACATTTCTTTTATTTGTGCTTGAAATTTATTTTGGGGGACTTTTTCATACGCCCGTTTGACTGAGTGGTGTCACATTGAAAATCTACTGTCTTTCGCCTCTGGTACCGTCACGGGGTACGGAGGCAGGACCCGCAAAAAATCCAAGTCATTAAAAATTTTTAAATATCTCTCAGCGGCCATGGAGCTCTGCAGCTCCGATTACCGAGACGTGCGGCGCTGTGGAAAGTCTGTCCTTGCAGCAACAGGTGTTACCGGCCACTCGCATCAAAACAGCGAGCGTAATCTCTGGACTTGTGCCAAGTTGGCTGCACCTCCATTCAGTAGAGAGGGACGTGGTGCTGGCTGCACAACAGACACGGGCGATGTGAGTGGCCCGCTTCTGCAAGCGCAGCGGAGGCAGAAAGCGAGGCGTCGGTGAAGAACAGCACCTGCTGTCGATGTCGTTGCTGATCTGAGCACACAGATCTGTATCTCACATTCATTGCAGCTTACTTTTGGATGTTGAAACCAGGACGTGTATAAGTAACATTACTAACAGATAAAATCAATTTCAATGCGGGATCGGACTGAAGGCGGGAGCGCGTCGTCTTGTCCCTGACGTCATGGAAATGATACGGCTGTACAAACTGTTTTCACAGAGGGCTAAATTTTAGCTGCAAATTTGTCATTTTTAAATGAAGATTTCTCTGCTGAATTACAAATTTGGGCTTACAGATTTACTTTACTGCATTCACAAGGGTCTTATAAATACATATCAGCTATTTTTTTCTGAAATCTGACCACATTTATTTCAATGCAGGTCTACTTTAAGGATGATATATTTTTAAAGAGAGTGTTGCTGCAGATAATAAGCAGACATGGCGGTCAGTTGTGTGCATTATGTTGTACATTAGCTATGTTTTCCATGTTTTTTTTTTTTCATGTACAATGGGTAAGTGCACTGTACAGTTACTAAGTTACTATATCCATTCGTTGGAACTCCACCTCATCGAGTATCTGCCCACCCCCTTTTTAATGAAAGTTGGAAATGGCCACTCTAAAATAAATTCATTTCATGACCCCAACACATTATAAAAAGCAAAAAAAAAAAAAAAGTTTTCACTGCATTTTTCACATCAGTTCCGCATCTTACTTGTGATACTTGCATTGATGTGCACTGCCGTAGGCGCATGAAAATGACATCAGTTTGACAGTTTGTAGTATGAGACTTGCAGACAAGTCGGAACAGATCTGGCACAAAATGTGGGAGTTATTTATGGTTCATTGATTATTTGTGATGAAACCAGACATTTTATTGACATATATGGAGGGGTGGGCGTTCCAACAAGCGTAATATTGGCCGTGCTCGTGCATCCGCCCACCCCCTCTTCGGGCAGACTTTCATGCAGGCCGATCTGACACGTGGGTGCAGTCATATTCATGATGACAGGATGATGCATATTATGCCTCCCGACATGTACGCAGCACATTGAGCAAAGCGCCCTCTCTGGTGCGTGAGTGTAAGAGAGATTAAAGAAAGAAGATGAAAGTAATAACATCAAGCTTGTTGTATGTCATTTAAGCCCTAGTCACACGGCACTAACGAGGGATAACGAAGCCCAAATTAAACACGAAATCTAGATTTTCGTTGATTGTCAGAGGTATCAGTTAACCTTCGTCCGGCTTCGTTCCTGCAGCTGGCATTTCGTCAGAATTTTTAAACTGTTGAAAAATTTGAAAGAATCAACAACAACCTCAATTTGTCTGTATTTCTTTGTGCTTTCTTTCTAGACTGTTTCCTGTCGTTTGCTTAGTTTTTATGACGTTAATGGTTTGTGTGACTTTCACTTGGTCCGTGGGCAGGAGGTCGGGGTTCGACTGAACTGCCCACTTTAAGCGAGCTGTGAGCTTTTCATCCGTGGTTTTCTGCAGCTACGACTCGTCCTCACCTCTTAAAGCACGGTGACAACAGCACACTTGCACTGAGCTTTACAAAGACATTTTTATGCTTTTTTTCCCTCCTTTATTTAGAATTCTGAGCTGAGCTGCTCCATATCTGTTCGTTAAAAACAGCTGATCCTCCGCAACGTCAACAACTAACACTATTTTCCACTCAAATGCACCCAAACTCTCTTTCTGAGGACCACATGATGTGAAAACCCAATAAAACTTTCTTACCTGTAAATCTGGTCATGTTTTATGCATAAATAAATGTTATCCATTCTTTGTGCTCAAACGCCAAAGCAGGGGCGAATCCAGATGGAATGGGGGTGTGGGGCAAGGATGTGCCCCCTCCCCCACAACACCCCTAGATTAAAGGTCCAGATTTGAAGCCTTTTTTACTACAACTACTAATACTACTTATAATAATAGTAATTTCGACAAGTAAAATGTCATGTTGAGGTGGCAGAGGGTTGTTGTCGACAGCTGGGGAAAGTAACTAAAAAAGTAACTAGTAATCTAACTTAGTTACTTTTACAATTGAGTAATCAGTAAAGTAACTAAGTTACCTTTTCAAGGAGTAGTAAGTAATCAGTAATTGGATTACTTTTTCAAAGTAACTGTGGCAACACTGCCAATATCCAGTCGTAGGGCAGAGCAGTCTCAGATGGTAGGGCCAAAGATTGTTAGGAGCAATGATCTGTTACTCTGTGCGTTCTGGTTTCTGTAAAAATAGAACAGCTGTGTGACACTATATTTATGGGAAATACAAGGTCTGTTAGAAAAGTATCCGACCTTTTTATTTTTTTCAAAAACCATATGGATTTGAATCACGTGTGATTGCATCAGCCAAGCTTGAACCTTCGTGCGCATGCGTGAGTTTTTTCACGCCTGTCGGTTGCGTCATTCGCCTGTGAGCAGGCTTTATGTGAGCACTGGTCCACCCCTCTCGTTGTTTTTTTATTGTGAATAAATGTCTGAACGATTTGGAGCTTTGCTGCATCAATTTTTTTTCCAGAAACTGTGAGAGACCTCCAGGTGGACACCATTCGGAAAATTCAGATGGCTTTCAAGGATGATTTTATAGGGATTACACAGATTAAGGAGTGATCCAGACAGTTTAAAGACCGCCCACAACTGCTGAGAGCGCGCCGCGCTCCGAGCGCCGATCGACAAGCTCAAACCCCGCTGAAACAACCAGATCATTTCCAACATGAAGGCTTTGTTGATCTGGGACATCGTCTGACTTTCACAAAAAGGCAGAAGGCGTGGACATCAGCACTTTTTCGGCACATTCCACTGTTACAGGAGTTTTTTTCATGGAAAGAAAAGCGGAGGGACACGCCATGGAGAAATTGAGCATGAGCTGGACATGCCCCAACATGTCCTGTGAGGCTTCATCACGGCGCTGCTTTGCGCCATGTGGCTCCACCGCGACGCGTGGAACTCCGCTCCTCTTCCCATGACAAAAACTCCTGTAACAGTGGAATGTGCTGTTCATTTCTAAACTGGACGCTGTCTTGATCCGGTATGTCGTCTGACTAACACAGGAATTGTGAAAAGACATGGACATCAACACTTTTTTGGCACATTGAGACAGACGTGCGGAGGAGTTCCACGCATCGCGGTGGAGCCGCATGGCGCAAAGCAACGCCGTGATGAAGCCTCACAGGACATGTTGGGGCATGTCCAGCTCATGCTCAATTTCTCGGATAATCACACGACTGAAAAGCAACCAACAGCCGTCTGAAATCCACCTGAAAGCCGTCCTGTGAGACCAACATGGTCGCGTAATGAACGGCTCCGTGGCGCGTCCCTCCGCTTTTCTTTCCATGAAAAAAACTCCTGTAATAGTGGAATGTGCCGAAAAAGTGCTGATGTCCACGCCTTCTGCCTTTTTATGAAAGTCGGACGACGTCCCGGATCAACAAAGCCTTCACGTTGGAAATGATCTGGTTGTTTCAGCGGGGTTTGAGCTTGTCAATCGGCACTCGGAGTGCGGCGCTCTCTCAGCAGTTGTGGGCGGTCTTTAAACCGTCTGGATCACTCCTTAATCTGTGTAATCCCCATAAAATTGTCCCTGAAAGCCATATTAATTTTCCGAACGGTGTCCACCTGGAGGTCTCTCACAGTTTCTGGAAAAAATTTGATGCAGCAAAGCTCCAAATCGTTCAGACATTTATCTGCAATAAAAAAAGGACGAGAGGGGTGGACCAGTGCTCACACAAAGCCTGCTCACAGGCGAATGACGCAACCGACAGGCGTGAAAAAACTCACGCATGCGCACGAAGGTTCAAGCTTGGCTGATGCAATCACACGTGATTCAAATCCATATGGTTTTTGAAAAAAATAAAAAGGTCAGATACTTTTCTAACAGACCTCATATATTGAGTTTGTACAAAATACCAAGCGATTTTACTGTGAAGCAAGAGAATTTAACTGTGGAGGACTTCCACCATAAAAGAGCCCATGGAGATCCCTGGTGTTAGTTATTAATATATGGACAAAACCCCAGTTATGTGATACTGCCATGCGGTTGTGTGTACTGTAATAAAACTGATTTTGGTGCGATTTAGGAGGTTATAAGGATTTTGTGTTGATTTTATGGATTTTATCACTTGGTTATACATGTGGACCCTCAAAGGGGTTGACATGTATGGTTTTATACCCACTTTCGTTCACGTCATCGTGAACAGTGTTGCCAGTTACTTTGAAAAAGTAATCCAATTACTGATTACTGATTACTCCTTGAAAAAGTAACTTAGTTACTTTACTGATTACTCAATTGTAAAAGTAACTAAGTTAGATTACTACTTGTTGGGAAGGTGTCGTAGCACGGACCCACAACAGGGGGCGCAAATGAACGGACAATGAGTAAACCAAAAGGCAACAATTTACTGTTGTGACAATACACAACTAAATGTACAGAAATTGCAAAGTCAATTAACACCAGGTGACGTGTGGGCAGGCTCGAAGATAGAAGACCCCGACGAGAGAGAGACCGCGCTCCACACGGCCTCCACCACCAACGGTCTGAAGAACACCGGAGCCGCCAAGTCCCGAATCCCCAGGTGACCTCTGTCTTCGGCTGTCGACCCTGGTACTGCTGGCAGAAAGCAGAGAAAAGATGAATGAGTGTAACTCCTTACACTCAGTGGTCTATAGTCTGTACACAGTTAGGAGGAGAACCTCCACCTCCGAATCACACACTCGTGCAGCTCCTGGTGTGACCACTTATCTGTAGCGCGGTTGTCGTCGTCACGCTCCACGCCACTTCCCAGATAAGGGCGAACACCACAGGATACCGGCTGCAACAAAAGTTCAGGTTATTACTCAACGTATGAGACAGCAGAGAAATTACCTTACGGTAGTCGATTTCTCGGCGAGGAGGTGGAGTCACGATCCGGCTTTTAAGTTGGTGATGATGATGATGAACGAGTGACAGCTGGTGCAGGGGAAGAATGACAGCTGTCACTTCTTCAGGGTCCGGCGCCCTCTCGTGCTTGGAGCCCGCACTCCAAGCAGGGCGCCCTCTGGTGGTGGTGGGCCAGCAGTACCTCCTCTTCAGCGGCCCACATAACAACTACTTACTTTTTTAGTTACTTTCCCCAGCTGCCGACAACAACCCTCTGCCACCTCAACATGACAATGATACTTGTTTTGCCAAAACTCACTTTATAGTCACCCTTTCTTGACTTCAATGAAAATACTTTTTTATAAAAAGTAAAATAAAGACATTTTTCTTGACCTCATATTTAACTGTTGACAGCACTGTAACAGTAAAACTTGCAATTTCTAACCTACATTGTTTATAAATGTAACTATTAAATTCTTTCTAACATTTTTCCAACATTTAAATTCTCTCAACATTTTACTTGTCAAAATTATTATTATTATTATAAGTAGTATTAGTGGTTGTAAAAAAAGGCTTCAAAACTGGACCTTTAATCTAGGGGTGTTGTGGGGGGGGGGGGTCACATCCCTGCCCCACGCCCCCATTCCATCTGGATTCGCCACTGCGTTGGCGTTTGACCACAAAGAATGGATAACATTTATTTATACATAAAACATGACCAGATTTACAGGTAAGAAAGTTTTATTGGGTTTTCACATCATGTGGTCCTCAGAAAGAGTGTTTGGGTGCATTTGAGTGGAAAATAGTGTTAGTTGTTGACGTCGCGGAGGATCAGCTGTTTTTAACGAGCAGATATGGAGCGGCTCAGCTCAGAATTCTAAATAAAGGAAGAAAAAAAAGCATAAAAATGTCTTTGTTAAGCTCAGTGCAGGTGTGCTGTTGTCACCGTGCTTTAAGAGGGGTGGACGAGTCATATGAAAGCTCACACCTCACTTAAAGTGGGCAGTTCAGTCAAACCCTGACCCCCTGCCCACGGACCAAGTTTAATGCTGCTGTCGACCCACAATGCAAAAATAATAGTAACGCACACTGACTTGGAGAAGTAACTTTAATCTGATTACTGATTTGGAAAGATTAACGCGTTAGATTACTTGTTACAAAAAAAAAGTGGTTAAATTAGAGTAACGTGTTACCGGCATCACTAATCGTGAATATTTCATTTTGATTTCATTCAAAGTGTCGAGGTCGACGTTCACTTCGCTTTTCTTTCATGAATTTTGGCTTTGTTTCGTTCCTTTTTTCGCTCATGATTCGCAGGCTTTTCACTGATGGGAAAGGTGCAAAATCTTTGGTCCACCTCAATGATGAATAAGGTGGACCAAACTGTATGAAGTTTGTGTTTATAGTGACAATAAAGATACTGATTGATTGATTGATTGTTGATGATGCATGACTTTTTGACTTTTTATCCTTCGTCCAGCTATCGCCGTGTGACCGGGCCCTTAAAGAGCATATACTATATTTGCAAATTATTAATTTCTTAGTGAGTACTCTGCTTATTGCTTATCTTACTTATTGACCCGCCCTGCCTCCACCTGCAATATTTTCGCACCAACCTTACCCGACCCGCGGGTCAACCTGCGGGTCTTGCAGGGTTAACCTGCGCATCATTAATGTCTTCCTTTTGATACAGACTCCAGAACAATCATCAGAGCATTGTTCGAAACTTTCTGAACCAGTATTTCAAGTTTTCCATTCCTAATTTACAGTAGTGACAAAGAGTTTTATTATCGTTACAACACCTCAGCAACAACTTCTATCCAATTTTTAAAATTCAGGTCTTATGTTCCCATTCTGTTGTATACTTTATACCATATTTATCCAGGTAGTGGGTGTCTTGTTTCTATTTGCGATATTGAACTTATTCATTTTTGTCTCGACTACCTTAAAGTGTAACCATTATCACACCACCTAGGTGGGATTAAAACCCAATCAAGAGCTGTCACATAGAGTTGAGCCCAGTTCAGATCAGAGAAAGTTGTCGAAGCCATTGCAGCCTGAACTGCAAAATTACACTTTGCCCAGACTTCTTTTGATTACTGGCTTGAGGATGGCGATACCAAAAGTAAAAAGGAAACGTAAACCACAGGATTTGATTTAGAATGGCTCTAATTTCTTCTCAGTCGCACCTTTTATTTGCAATCTCCTTCCTGAATTCCATCAAGCAACAAATGCAAACACTGAAAAGTCATCTTCCTCCAGAAATGGGATGGAGCCGAAGCTATATCTTTGTTAATACATTGACATCCAATCATTGCTACCCCCTCTCCCCCCTCCCCCCCTCAAAACACACACACACACACACACACACACACACACACACACACACACACACACACACACACACACACACACACACACACACACACACCACACACACCCCTTTTTCTCTTCCTTCCTCTGAGTTACTTTCTGTTCGCACCTTCACCAAAACAAATGAAGATAAATGGTAGCAGACAGACGTTATCACGCAATCCCCGAGTCATATCTGACCAATATAAACAGATATATCTATGAATATCACACATGAATGATTAATCCTGTAGAATGTGTTTTATTAAAGTCTAGATATGACTTTACCCTTATACTGTTTTCAAAGCCCAAGTCTATTTTCCTTTTCTGACACTGTTCTTTGATTCAATGACATAAATTGTTGTTTGCAACCAGATCTACCTAATTGGGGTTGGAGGAGATATAAGGCAAATTCTGGTGCAAGAATGTAAAATATAATGGAAAACAGCATCTACAGAGCCACGTGTTTTCCCCTGATTCCACTTGACAGGATTTTGTTGATATCTGGCTTAGCAGCTCCTTTAACGCATTCCTACATTATTAATATCATCATCTTCACCATATGACCTTCACCTCAGGGTGGAAATTAATATCCCACCTTTAATGCTGCAGTGTCTGCACAACAACTCATCCCCAGAGTCTCACCAATAAAACGCAGAGATACGGTGGTGCCAACCATGAAGGTAATTCTGAACAGGGTTCAGCCTGACAGCAAAAAGGTTAAAGCAACATCATCACCTGTTATATAGATATCCCTAGTTTTTTTTTTTATGTGTTACCCTTTTACCTGCTATGAACTGTATCTCCGTACAACAGAAAACCAGATGTCATTACTTTCCTGTTGTACTGTTTACACTAGATTATTCTATTTTTGTGTTCTTTATATAGCTTGATTTTGGTTCTGATCACAAAATCTTACCGCAATCAATTTGTATTCTAAAATGTACGACATAAATCACACACTCCTCTTTGTGTGATAATATGGTAATCATCCCTCTCCGATGAGCCAGTTAAGGGCTACCCTGGCCTACGTGTCGCTTTGGCCACGAGCCCCGAGCTCTTCTTAGCCGGGAGCTGTTCCACCTCAATATCCTTTCACTGCGGGACTTATATCTTGTCTCCATATACATTTCAGTACGCTTTATAGTTGTGAATAAATACAAATGTGTCTTTTGTCCTTTTAAAATTATTATTATATTAGTCATAACAAGGGAGGAGTGGGGAACAATTAGCTAAACCTAGCAGCTAATGTTAGCTTATTGAGCCGGCTGCAGCACCATTTGTCATAGCTACCAACATAGTCGTTTCTGTTTTGGAAACTAATGTTAATATACACTTTTGTTTGCATTTGTTGTTATATGTATTTGTTGTTACGACCGTTATTGTAGGGTGAAGCGATGCTATTGTGCCTTATATACCAGTTACAGAAATGGACCGTCAGATCAGAACATGCAGCAGGCGATCTCACTGTCAAGTCACCCATGTGAGCTCTGTTCCACATGATGCAGCATCCTGTGGCGCGCTGTGGACCCGGCGCCACGAGGGGGCGTTTGGGGGCGACGCCTCCTCACGTCATCAACCTCGCCCCCTCGGATGTTAGTTATCAAAAAATAAAAATAAAAAAGAAAGAAAAAGAAATACTGGAAAATATAGCAAAATATCAGTTATTCAATAATGTCACGTATTTAACAAATAAACCAAATGAATTAACTAAAGTAATTCATTTTAAAACAAACGGATATGGCGTGTGTCTGTGTTCAAGCGATTTGATAGATTGAGGGTTGCGCTTGTCAGTACAATCGATTTATTGAAGCAGTGTCAAGGGCCTTTTACACTGCAAGCTTCAGTGCGATGCTTTAACGCTTCCCAACGCGTCGTAACGCCAGGCCGGTGCGTTTCCAAGGCATCATGACATCAGACGCGTCACTTCGGAAGCGGCAACGGGGCAGAGATTGCGGCCACGTCACACTCTGGCTGTTTCCACAACCTGAAAAAAGTTCAGCGATCACCATCTTGAATTTGCGTCCCCTGAACCACAAAAAAACCTTTAAAAACAGCAGTAGAACAATTCTCCCATCACCCTGCTGGGAGAAGCTTTTTTTCAGCTACTTTTCGGAGTGACGCCGACTGAGGGAACCGCGACAGCGGGCCGACCCGCACGGAGAAGCCGGCCTTCAGGCATCATTCCTGGGCAGACCGAGGCAGGCAGCCGGGGGATGGAGCAAACCCACTCAGTCCGAAATCTCCCATTTTCTGGATATATGCGAAGTCCCAGTTTGCCCAACGGAGGTTAGTTCTGCAGCTTTATTGAGGTGAGAATAAAATAAAATTAACACATGATGTTTCTGCAATGCTGTGAAGGTTTATTGATCGGCTAATGTTAGCTTAGCTTTTTAGCACAGTTGATCTGAGTGAACGCTTTAATTTGTAGATGGTTCAGTCTTTCTTATTTTTACCAAATAAAGCTACAGCTTTTTTCAGACACCACAAAAGCTCAACTTTAAATAACTTATTTTTTCGGGAGTTTTTTCCATCGTTTTTTTTTTTGCCATTTTTTTCCCCCTTTTTTTTATATATATAAACTGTTTAGTGTTTCTTTATATTTAAAGAAATATTTTTATTTGTCCCAATCAGGAACATTTGCTGTGCAGACAACCCAACTTCCATTGATGAGCTGAACACCACGAAGTCCAGTCGAAAGAAAACATCTCTGCTTTTCAGAAACACCACCACAGTTCAAAGCTGCAGAAGAGACCTTCATCTGGTCCTGAGAATCGAGCAGAACACCTGCTTCTAAATAAAAGGCTCTTTCAACATCAAACCATTTTATTATTTTTAAAAAGCTGTTTCATTTTATATTTTAACAATAAATGAACGGATCATTAAAATGTCCACGAATCAAAGTCAAAACACATTTGCACCGCCCCCTGTGATAAACTCATCGCCCCGTTAATTTTTTTTTCTGGCGCCGGGTCTGGCGTGCCTTCCACAAGACACGTGCACGTAGCCAGTTGGAGATGTGCCAGCAGATGTGGATATGAATGAGACGAACAAACTGCTTTTCAATCATGTCATTTGATGACTGTATGTCTGTGACCATGGCTCATTTACAGAGGAACAGATGGATCATATTTGTATTGTTTGCTTGATAAATAAAGTGTTTTATATGGTGCATGATTTTAATTTTTTTGTAATACTTTCATTTCCTTCTGGATATGAGCCAGATTCCTGCAGCTTTGAAAGAATAGCTCAGTGGTAAAGTCGCTGACTGGCAATCAGAGCTTTTTAAAGGTGCAAGTTCATGTCCAGTGGGTGGTGTGTTTTTCCACATAAGTGGCACGATGTGATTCCACAGGTACCGGCTGGTTTTTACTTTTTATTTCTTCCACATAAGCGGCGCCATGTGCTGCACCTCGCACTGTTCCTGCTCGAAAGACACAGTCGCGTGCACAAACTCTCACACCGGGCTCGTGCATGCCTGCCCATTGGTGCAATATTTTGTGGTGCGCAATTTCGAACTGTTTTGCGCTGTTTCACTGTAATCGACCAGACATCGACCAAACTTCGCACTATGTGCGATGGGTCCCTTAATGGTGTTCCTCATTCTTTGGGACACTTTTCCCTGCATATTAAACCTTAGTTGAGAGTCAAGCCTTGGGTTTAGATCCAAATCATATTTCAGTTCTGCAAAGTTACTCTACTAAACTGACAGATCTTGTGACACAGAACCTGGCAGCAGGCTTCTTCTTGAGAGAGGGTTAGTATAACCATGGCTTTGTTGTGAAGATCTTCAGTCAGCTTCACCCGACGTCTGTAAACTCCCCTCCACAGCATGTCTTTTTCCTGGTTCTCTCCCTCAGCCCCAACCAGTCCCAGCAGAAGACTGCCCCTCCCTGAGCCTGGTTCTGCTGGAGGTTTCTTCCTGTTAAAAGGGAGTTTTTCCTTCCCACTGTAGCCAAGTGCTTGCTCACAGGGGGTCGTTTTGACCGTTGGGGTTTTACATAATTATTGTATGGCCTTGCCTTACAATATAAAGCGCCTTGGGGCAACTGTTTGTTGTGATTTGGCGCTATATAAAAAAAATTGATTGATTGATTAAACATGCAGAACCTCAGACAGCTGCGACATGAGCAGTGTCAGACTTGCATAGTTCTTAAAGTAGACCTGCATTGAAATAAATGTGGTCATATTTCAGAAAGAAATAGCTGATATGTATTTATAAGACCCTTGTGAATGCAGTAAAGTAAATCTGTAAGCCCAAATTTGTAATTCAGCGGAGAAATCTTCATTTAAAAATGACAAATTTGCAGCTAAAATTTAGCCCTCTGTGAAAACAGTTTGTACAGCCTTATCATTTCCATGACGTCAGGGACAAGACGACGTGCTCCCGCCTTCAGTCCGATCCCGCATTGAAATTGATTTTATCTCTTAGTAATGTTACTTATACACGTCCTGGTTTCAACATCCAAAAGTAAGGTGCAATGAATGTGAGATACAGATCTGTGTGCTCAGATCAGCAACGACATCGACAGCGGGCGCCGTTCTTCCTCTCCCGCTCTCTGCCTCCACTGCGCTTATTAAGTCTGCGGGCTCGTTAAGAAGCTCGTTAACCGCCGACGCGGGCCACTCACACCGCCCGTGTCTGCTTTGCAGCCGGTGTTGTGCCAGATTCAGCGCACAACACCGGCATCACCTCTCTGTCTACTGATAGAGCTGCAGCACACTTGGCACTAGTCCTGAGATTATGCTCGCTGTTTTAATGCGAAGTGGCCGGTACACCTGTTGCTGCAAGGACAGACTTCTTGTGGCAAAATCCACAGCACCGCACTCTCGGCAATCGGAGCCCCAGAGCTCCATGGACGCTGAGAGAGGTTTAGATATTTTTAATGATTGGGATTCTTTGCGAGTCTCGCCTCCATATCCCACGATGGTACCGGAGGCGAAAGACAGTAGATTTTCATTGCGACACCACTCAATCAAACGGGTGTATGAAAAAGTCCCCCAAAATAATTTTCAAGCACAAATAAAAGAAATGTGTACTCACCAAATGTGCCGCAAGACAATATGAAGTTTTAAAAAAGTAGATCCTTCTGTATAAGACAAGAAAAAGTTGCAGATGCAAACTGACGTAAATCCACAAATTACAATTGGCGCATGCATGCTGGGAGAGGGTCTTGCCCGTGACGTCTCGGCAGCGTCCATGATGAGAGGGACAATTTGCGGAGGGCTAAATGTTAGCTGTAAATTTGTCATTTTCAAATGAAGATTTCTCCGTTGAATGACAGATCTGGGCTTGCAGATTTACTTTACTACATTCAGAAGGATCTCATGTGTAAATGTAAGTCATTTTTTGTTCAAAAAATCTGACTGCATTTTTTCAATGCAGGTCTCCTTTAAAGGCAGGAGGTGAAACAGGTGGATGAGGTGAGATGAACAGATGTTCGGCTGCAACGCTTCCACATCTGCTGGGTGTAAAGTCAGTATTTATTGGAGGTCAGGAGGTATACTTTACTGCTGTGCAGAGACTGCAGAATCCATGCAGAGGTGTTAAATATGAATGCAAATACATTCTGTCTGGTGAAAACCAAAATACCATCAGGCTCATAAATAGTTGGACAGTGACTATTTGTTGTGTGGGCCGCTGAAGAGGAGGTACTGCTGGCCCACCACCACCAGAGGGCGCCCTGCTTGGAGTGCGGGCTCCAAGCACGAGAGGGCGCCAGACCCAGAAGAAGTGACAGCTGTCACTCATCCTCTGCACCAGCTGTCACTCGTTCATCATCACCACCATAAAAGCCGGACTGCAACTCCACCTCCCCGCTGAGAAATCGACTACCATTACCAAGGTAATTTCTCTGTGAACTTAAGACTGTGTATCTGTCTAAACTCTTCTTTGCAGCCGTTTTCCTGTCGGTGAGACTCGTCTGTGGAGGTGGCGTTTGAGGTGTTCAGCGACGGCTTCACAACACCTCCCACCCAGATAAGTGCTCAAACAGGAGCTGCACGAGTGTGTGCTTGGAGGTGGAAGCGCTTCCTCCCTCATTAACTGTGGATTTACTGAGTGTGCGGACTCACACTCACTCATCATATTTCTGCTTTCTGCCAGCAGTACCAGGGTCGACAGCCGAAGACAGATCCTGATCGCCAGTACATAGTAGAAGTGGACGCCTCTGACTCAGGGATAGGGAGCCGTGCTGTCCCAGAGCACCGGCTGATAAGGCTGATAAGGTTCTCCATCCTTGTGCCTTTTATTCCCGGAGGTTGACCCCCGCTGAACGGAACTATGACGTCGGCAATCGGGAACTTCTTGTGGTGAAGGAGGCTCTTGAAGAGTGGAGACACCTGCTGGAGGGGGCATCGTTGCCCTTCACGGTTTTCACGGGACCATCGGAACCTGGAGTACATCCGGACCGCCAAGCGGTTGAACCCCAGGCAAGCCCGCTGGTCTCTGTTCTTCGGGCGCTTTGACTTCCAGATCACGTATCGCCCCGGGACCAAGAACCAAAAACCAGATGCATTGTCCCGGGTGCACGAAGAAGAAGCCAAAGCGGGGCTGTCGAACCCCACCGAGACCATCATCCCCGAGTCCACTGTCGTGGCCACCCTCACCTGGGACGTGGAGAAGACCGTCCGGGAGGCCCTGACAAGGAGCCCGGACCCGGGAACTGGCCCCAAGAACCGACTGTACGTCCCACCAGAGGCAAGAGCTGCCGTATTGGACTTCTGTCACGGGTCCAAGCTGTCCTGTCATCCCGGAGTGCGTAGGACCGTGGCAGTAGTCCAGCAGCGCTTCTGGTGGGCGTCCCTGGAAACCGACGTCCGGGACTACGTCCAGGCCTGTACCATCTGCGCCAGGGGCAAGGCAGACCATTGGAGGACGACGGGCCTCCTCCAACCCCTGCCAGTGCCTCATCGCCCCTGGTCTCACATCGGGCTGGATTTCATCACGGGCCTCCCGCCGTCCCAGGGCAACACCGTGATTCTCACGATAGTGGACCGGTTCTCCAAGGCGGCCCACTTCGTGGCCCTCCCGAAGCTCCCGACGGCCCAGGAGACGGCAGACCTCCTGGTCCACCACGTCAGGCGGCTGCATGGGATACCATCGGACGTTGTATCAGATCGTGGTCCCCAGTTCTCTTCACAGGTGTGGAAGAGTTTTCTGCAAGGAGCTGGGGGCCACCGTGAGTCTCTCGTCCGGGTACCACCCCCAGAACCACGGCCAGGCAGAGTGGGCCAACCAGGAGTTTGGAGCAGCCCTTCGGTGTGTCCACCTCCGCGCATCCGGCGGCCTGGAGTCACCTATCTGGCCTGGATCGAGTATGCCCACAACAGCCAAGTTTCATCTGCTACCCGGCCTCTCCCCTTTTGAGGCATGTTTGGGGTACCAGCCCCCATTGTTCCCGCTGGTGGAGGGAGAGTCGGTGTGCCCTCGGTCCAGGCCCACCTCAGGAGGTGCCGCCGGGTGTGGGCGGGCCGCTCCGCTCTGCCCTGTTAAAGGCCCGGACGAAGGCCAAGCCCATGCGGACCGCCGGCGTTCCCCGGCCCCCACATACCAGCCCGGGCAGGAGGTGTGGCTCTCGACCAAGGACATCCCTTTGTCTGTCGACTCCCCAAAGTTGAAAGACAGATTCATTGGACCCTTTAAGATCCTCAAGATCATCAACCTGGCCGCAGTGAAGCTTCAACTCCCGGCTTCACTGCGGATTCAACCCTGTCTTTCATGTTTCCTGTCTCAAACCACACCGCACCTCGCACCTCTGTACTCCGGGACCTACGCCGCCTCCTGCCCGTCTCATTGACGGGGAGCCTGCCTGGACAGTCCGCAGGCTCCTGGACGTCCGTCGTAAGGGCCGGGGTTTCCAATATCTGGTGGACTGGGAGGGGTATGGACCTGAAGAACGCTCCTGGGTGAAGAGGAGCTTCATCCTGGACCCGGCCCTCCTGGCCGAGTTTCTACGCAAGACATCCGGACAAGCCTGGTCGGACGCCAGGAGGCGCCCGTTGGGGGGGGGGTCCTGTTGTGTGGGCCGCTGAACAGGAGGTACTGCTGGCCCACCACCACCAGAGGGTGCCCTGCTTGGAGTGCGGGCTCCAAGCACGAGAGGGCGCCAGACCCAGAGAGTGACAGCTGTCACTCATGCCTCTGCACCAGCTGTCACTCGTTCATCATCACCACCATAAAGCCGGACTGCAACTCCACCTCCCCGCCGAGAAATCGACTACCATTACCAAGGTAATTTCTCTGTGAACTTAAGACTGTGTATCTGTCTAAACTCTTCTTTGCAGCCGTTTTCCCTGTCGGTGAGACTCGTCTGTGAGGTGGCGTTTGAGGTGTTCAGCGACGGCTTCGCAACACCTCCCACCCAGATAGATGCTCAAACAGGAGCTGCACGAGTGTGTGCTTGGAGGTGGAGGCGCTTCCTCCCTCGTTAACTGTGGATTTACTGAGTGTGCGGACTCACACTCACTCATCATATTTCTGCTTTCTGCCAGCAGTACCAGGGTCGACAGCCGAAGACAGAGGCCACCTGGGGACTCGGGACTTGGCGGCTCCGGTGTTCTTCAGACCGTTGGTGGTGGAAGCCGTGTGGGACGCAGCTTCTCCCTCGTCGGGGGTCTTCTATCTTCGAGCCTGCCCACACGTCACCTGGTGTTAAATTGACTGTGCAGATTACTGTATGTTTCGTTGTGTATTATCGCAACATTAAATTGTTACCTTTTTGGCTTATTCATTGTCCGTTCATTTGCGCCCCCTGTTGTGGGTCCGTGCTACGACACCTTCCCAACACTATTTTGTAATCTTGCTTCTATACAACATAACAATGGAGCTGAAATGAAAAAATGCATGATGTGCTTGAATTGTAGACTTTTAGCTTTCATTGAAAGGGTTTCACAAAAAAAAAAAAAAGAAAAAGAAAAATACTGCTTTGTATCACCCATACAAGTAGGAGACAAATGAGAGAAACCACCAAAACACCCATGACAATGTTGAGGGAGTTACAAGCTTACATATGTGGCTGTGATTGGAGAAAAAAAAAAAGCCCTTTTGTGTTTCTCTGCACCATTCAGCTGTGACTGGTCGGTCAACAGACAAAAGTTGCACTGTGCAGTTTCTGCAATCACAGCCATACAGGCCTATATATTTTGAGTTATGTTTTATCGCTCTATTTCTCTTTTATTGTTTTGGGCAAATGTTGTAAGTCATTCTGAGTTATTTCTGGTTATTCTCTTTCATTGTGATGTGTCTCCTGTCTTAGTTTGACTTACAGGTTGTTGAACTCTCCGTTCACGTGTCCCCACACTTCCAGGTTTAATGGTTTATCATCGTTATAACCGCTGTTAGATGATCTCTGACTCTACAGTTTGTAGTAGGTACTGCTATGCTCTCTAGCATTCCATATGATTTTTTTTTCTCCATACTATTGACCTTTGCTATACTTCTGGATTCCTGTTTCTTGCCTATTGTGGACACGCACGTGTGTGCTTGTGTGGAAATACATTAAACCATATATCGCTTTTGCAGTGGGAGGGCAAACGAGCCGTCAGTCCATTTGGACATGCAGCAGGCGATCTGAATGTCACGTCTGACAGGACACGCGTGTCAAGCCGTGAGGGCTGTAAGCGGCATGCCGAACAACCAGGACATGCCAACAGTATGACAAATATGCCACTTTCAGTCACATATCAGCAGAAATGCGCCGCACCAAACAATGTTTGGTCAGTTATCACAGCGCTTTTTTTTTTTATTAAGAAAATACCTTTATCTGCCTGTTGATTTTACCCATTTCATGCTCCTGTTATAAGACAGTGATTATAGTGCAGTGGTAAAGTTTATGTCTGGTAATCAGAGTGTGTGGGTTCAAATCCATGGTGTTTTTTTTCTTTTTATTTAACCAGGTTATTTAACGGCCCCTTCATGACTGTATGTCTGTGACCATGGGTCATCTACAGAGGAACAGACGGATCATATTTGTATTGCCCACTTGATAAATGCAGTGTTTTTATATGATGTGTGAGTTTATTTCATTTAAATACTTCCATCTCCTTCCTCATATCAGACAGGTTCCCTCAACTTTCACAGGACTGTGATTGTAGCTCAGTGGTAAAGTTCTGACTGGCAATCAGAGATTTTGCAAGGCACAGGTTTGAGTCTCATGGGTGGCATGCACAAAACCATTGCAGCATGTAGGTTTTTTTATTTTAATTATTTTTTATTCACAGCAGCTGCACAATGTGTAACTACATTGTGTAGCTGCTGGCAGTGTGTTCCTGTGTGCATGAAACCGTCGCACCGGCATCGTGCATGCCTGCCCATCGGCACGATATATCGTGGTTCAATCATACAAGCTGTTTCGCTGTGAGCCGCCCTGAGTTGTACTTTATTTGCACTGTGTATGAAGGGGCTCTTACTGTTAGGTTTGGACACAGTAAAACCTGTTCAAGCTGTCCTTCATTGTTGTTCTCTGCGCTGGGGTCCTTGCTTAGATTCATTACACTATAACTCCCTCACAGATGTTACAGGTGTTTAAGGACTTCTCTCACTTGTCTCCTTCTTGCACAACCACTATGTTTTTGCAAAATGCCTTTGCCAGTCAGTACCATACTATTTGTATTTCTGAATGACAGATGTAAAGGAAGTTCATGACATATTCAGTGACTTGAAAAAGTTCATGTATCTATTCCCTGACTTGTCTAAGCTAAACTGGCATTAAATGTAATGATCCATTCGAACAATCTTTATATTGACTTTGTCCAATTACTTATGGCCTCTGAAAATAGAGAGACTATGTATGGAAATGGCCATAATTCCTAAATGATTAAGAAAACATTTTATTAAATTAAAGTCAAAACTCAACACTACAAGCACATAGCAGTTATTTCATTTCAAGTCTATTGAGGCAAAATTAGAAAAAAGTGTGTCACCGTTAAAATACTTAAGGACCTGACTGTAGAGTTGGTATTGATTTGCATGGATTTCTAGGTAATTGCACTCTATAATTTAACATACACTGATAAGTCTTTTGCCTGAATTTGTACTTTAATAAGCCCTCTCCAATATGAGCTAAGTTCTGCAGTAAAGACGAGCTTCCATATATCAGATGCCGTGCAACCGAGGCAGCTTTACACTTCCACTAAACCCTCACGTTGTTTAACCATGCTTTACTGGAGCTAAATTACGTTGAGGTAAACATTACCTGTTTGTCCTCTGGGATGTGCTACAGTCAGATGTTGCTTATTTCAGCAACGAGACTCCGGAGCGAAGTCGCTAATGAGGTTTCTCAGGCAAATGAGGTTAAAAATATGTTTAAGAAAGCAGATTAAACGATGTGCCCTCCATTATGTTAACAACTAATTTGTTGCATCTTTTGAACAACGTCAGAGCATCAGGTCTGTTTGTCCACGTTTGCAACTAATGATTTGAAATGCAGTCTAATTGAAACTGGAAAGCACTGAAGGATTAGTGTCAGGAACTTAAGTTACATGAGCACAATAACGAAAACTGGGCAATGAAATGTACAACAAGGAATTTTGCCTAAACTGACAGGAGAAAAAGCTTCCTCCACAGTCCAGTATAGTTCTCTGGATAGCTTGCAGTTTGACAGGCTGCATATTTTGAATTTATGTTCTTAGGCTGGAGAGGTTCCGTTTGACTACACCTGATTTCTCTGGGGCTTAAAGATGAAACTCAGTCTTGTGCAGAGTAATTCTGTCCTCATATGTCTGTGCTTTGAATAGACAGCAAATTGCCACTGTAGCAACTGTGTGCTTAATTGAAGGTTTTGTCCTAATTTACTCTTTCAACCCATAACTTTAGGTAATGCATCTCAAAATGTGATGGCTAAACTCTTTTCTAGTAAGGCAGTTCTGCCACAGAGGACTTTATTACCCAAGGCCAACATATGGCCATCGGGTATTGCGAAGACCTGGCGTCCATCTGTCTGTCTGTCCATCCCTCAGTGTACAGCACAAGTCCGGTTCTATTACTGCTACAGTCTTCAAATTCCCAGGGAATATTCTTGGGACACAGACCTTGGACAAGTTCGAAGATGGGTCACCTTGACCTATTGTAAGAGGTATTTCAAGATGTTAAAAACTCGCATTCTGTGTCTAATTTTATGGCATGATCTCACAGACATTAGCGTGGTGACATCACTTCCTGGTGTCACTAGCTGCTAACTTTGCTTCATTTTTGGTTACAAATAACACCTTTCTCATATAGTATGTAAAGCCAGCGAGAAATAAACACTTCTAAAACTGAAAATGCTGTTTTGTAACCTGATAACACCTTCTGGAAGGATTTACAAACCATTTAGCAGATGTTAGCGATGGTCACGTCCCATGCTGCTGGCGAGGTGGAAACTCCATTTCATTTGTGTGTAAATATAAACTCTTGTCATATGTCATGTAAAAGCTAGTGAGAAATAAACACCCTTAAAACTGAAAACTCTGGTTTTTGAACTTAATAACACCTCTGAACTTATTTACAAAACAATTTGGCGGATGCTAGCATGCGTGATTGATTGATGATGGGCTTTATTGAACATGTACAAATTGTAAGACAATAATGAATTAAACAACTGAAAATTATAAAGAACACAATGTTTCATACAGCTGAGGGTATTTTAGCAATGTGTTTTATTTAAATATTGGATATGAATCCACATCTTATCTCTTCGTTTTCCCATCCCCCCTTCTCAAAAGTAGCCATCGATTTGTTGTAGTCAGATGAAACGCGGACATCCCTTAGCCTTCTCCAGCCACTGGGTCTACAACACGAGGCCCCTGGTGCTAGAAGGACACACACCAATGTCCAAAATGTTTAGGTGATGTTCCTCACCTTGTAAGTGATACTCATCATCTAGTCTCCCTAAGCAACAGTTTGTTTGGCACAAAGTAATTCCAGTGGTACTCAAGGATCCTCTGAAGACATATGGTACCAAAGACATCCAGTCGCCACCTTAGGTCACCGGTTAGTGTCTAAATCTCACAATTATACAGTAAGGCAGGGAGCACCAGGATCCTAAAGACTTGGACCTTCATTGCTCTCCTAAGTTATCTACATGACCAAACATTTTGATATGAGGATGACATAAGTCCACAAGCTCTCCCAGAGTGTCTCTCAACCTCAAAATCTGAGGACCCAGAGACATGAATCTCACTATGTGAATGTCTTTACAAGCTGACATTTCACCGCACATCAATATACAGTTTTTATATAACAGCTGAGTGGATCCTTGTCATTTGAATGGTGCTTGTATGTCACATGACATGGATCATTCCCGTTTGTGTTGCGTTAAATTAACGTGCAAATTTGGTTCATGTACGTGTCAAATTGGTTTCATCCATTTTGCACCATTGCACGGCTGCGAACCCCACCCACGCACAGACTAGTGGGGGCGGAGTTTAGCTAAACATGGCGTGAGTTTGTTGCTGATGGATGACGATTGAATGAGCTGAATGATGGTGCTAATTCTTCTAACCACACACAAGCTTGTGGAGGCTTGAAGAGCTGTTAGGATGAAGAAGCGAAAATATGAGTACAAAGTTTTACTGATCACTCACATGTATCTGAGAATCCAAAATTTCACAGCTGAACATGCGTAAATTTAAAATGGTATTAATGAAGATTTTACAAATCCATTCACTGACTGACCACATTATACTAATACCCGGCTAATTGCAGGAATCAAAAAACTGTTGAGTATGCACAGCTTTTGCACAAGCTGTATAAAGCTGGCAGTGTTGCAGAGCTACCACAAAAGATTAAAACTCTGCTGACCTTTAAAAATAACAACAACAACAACAATTCCAGCCTGCACCATGTTTGTTAGAGATCATTAACTGGCTTTGACAGTAGCATTCCCCGTCACACACTATCACATGATTAAGCAGCCAGGTGTAGTAGCACAGCCAGCCGCTCAGGGCTAGGCACCGAGAGACTGAATGTCCATGACAGCAGCAGAGCCGCCCTGTCTCTTGCGACACCCTTCAGTGAAGCACACAACTGCGCTGACGGCAGAATGACCGGCGTGACAGTCATTCTTTACGATCTACACCATAGCTGCTGCCTCTCCTCGTCCGTTCACTGCAGCGCGTAAGATACAGCGCGCGCTCCTCCCAACTCCATCGACTGTGACTGTCAGTAAAGTACAAAGAAAATGTAACAATCAGCCCAGATTCCTCACTGTTTTCTACAACCGTGTAAGATGAAAAAGATGAGATTCCCTCGTCTGTCGGTGGTGTCGTCTTCATTCATGCTGTATGCTGAAGTGTTCATAATGTTATGCATTGGCCCCTTCCAAAAAATTAACAGGCCCCCAGTGTGCTGTGTGTTTTTCACTAACAAATAGGACCATAAATTCCAACAATTTGCTTTTCACTTACAGCGGCACATTAATTCCAAATTAACAAAAAGAAATAACTACAGCACAGTAACTGTGTTAACTCAACAGAGCTGATCAGCAAATGCAACATAAATACCAGGTCAGAAACTCACCAGTCCAGCTCTGGCCTGGTGCATGCGTGTAGCGCCCACACCGGCACGCTACACGATCACACTGTAAATCCAAGACAGCTTCAATGCTGGCCTGTGTGTACAATAAAAGATAATCTGTATTGCAAAAATTCCAGCGGAGGTCACAGACAGCGCCACATATTCCCCGTTCAGTTAGCTGACATGAAATGGACAGTGATTATCCTCACTGAAATGAGATGAGGTAAAATGGTGTTGACTGGAGCTTGAGCAATGTGTACTATAATTCTGGTGTGTGCAAATTTATAGTACTTGTCAAACTTTGGACACACCGCGTTGAAGGTATCTGTGATTGGCTCCCAGTCTGGTGTTCTGTCATGATTGAAAAGTGTTTCTTACAAAGTAGGAAATGCTTGCCTACGTCCTCTGGGTAATAATGGATGATATTGCTACCCTCCATCGACTGACAAGAGAAGGCTGTCAAGATTTTATTGCTGTCTGAATGGCCGAGCCTGTGGAAAGTTTGTTTCCATAGGTAAGAAAACTGTAAAAGAACTTACATTGCCTTGTTTTTATGTAGGAACTAGGGCTCTGAAATGATTAGTCGAGTAACTCGAATAATTTGATTCCAAAAAAATGTAGTAAGTCCCTTCGGCTGCTCCCTTGTTTGCACTATGGGGTCGCTCACAGCAAATCCAAGGTGGATCTGCATGTTGAATTGACACAGGTTTTACGCAGGATGCCCTTTACTGACACAACTCCACATTACATGGAAAAATGTGGCAGGGGTGGGATTTGAACCCCAGAACCTTCTGCACTGAAACCAAGCGCATTAACCACTTGGCCACCACCCCTACTGCTTTTGTTCAAGGTAATTGGTCTGGGAGCGCTGTGACTGTGCGGATCATTTGGTTTTTCTCTGAGGTAAATTCTGTGCCCGAAGCGTCGTTTAACATTGTAGTACATATACCAGGCCTGTGTGTGGCACTGTAACATCCCCAGAAAAAAAAACAGAAGAAGACTAGAGCATAGGATAAGGATAAACTTTATTTCATCTCACAAGAGAATTCAAATGTTACGTCAGCTCTTAAAAAAAACATTTGATTAGCATATCAGCTAATCAAATTAGCAACGATAGCTACACCTTTCCAACGCTACACACAGAGTAAAAAATAGCCTTTTAAGAGAAAGACGGTCCACAGTGATCATCTGAAATAGACCTACTGCACATTTAAAGCAAAGCAGTGTGTTTGTCTATTTTTAAAAAACACACGGTCCGCTCTACGTGGGGAGTGACTATTCGCCCGGCGGCCGGCTGCTGTCTCTCTGCCCGGTGTGAGGGGAGCCCCTCACATAGCTACAGCTTCGTCCCCGACCACACTTACTTTATCTGAAAGAAGATCCTCTCAGCGAAAGTCCACTCTTTAACTGTTTTGATCAGACTCACACTGAGTTGCTTTTTAATTTTTTCTTTTTTTGGGCAAACACAACGCTTCACAAACATTGTCACTTAAAAAAAAAAAAAAAAAAACTGACGTTGAGGCTTGCATGTTCATCCTCCAGCTGAAAATGCATCTGTTGAATCATAGAGAAAGAGGGATTAAAAAAAAAATCACGCAGGGACCCTGTCCACCAACATTAAAAGAAAAAACCTTAAAAATGGTTAATGAAGCAATCAATCAATCAATCAATCAATTTATTATATAGCGCCAAATCACAACAAACAGTTGACCCAAGGCACTTTATATTGTAAGGCAAGGCCATACAATAATTACGTAAAAACCCCAACGGTCAAAACGACCCCCTGTGAGCAAGCACTTGGCTACAGTGGGAAGGAAAAACTCCCTTTTAACAGGAAGAAACCTCCAGCAGAACCAGGCTCAGGGAGGGGCGGTCTTCTGCTGGGACTGGTTGGGGCTGAGGGAGAGAATCAGGAAAAAGACATGCTGTGGAGGGGAGCAGAGATCAATCACTAATGATTAAATGCAGAGTGGTGCATACAGAGCAAAAGGAAAAGAAACACTCAGTGCTCGTGGGAACCCCCAGCAGTCTAAGTCTATAGCAGCATAACTAAGGGATGGTTCAGGGTCACCTGATCCAGCCCTAACTATAAGCTTTAGCAAAAAGGAAAGTTTTAAGCCTAATCTTAAAAGTAGAGAGGGTGTCTGTCTCCCTGATCTGAATTGGGAGCTGGTTCCACAGGAGAGGAGCCTGAAAGCTGAAGGCTCTGCCTCCCATTCTACTCTTACAAACCCTAGGAAGTACAAGTAAGCCTGCAGTCTGAGAGCGAAGCGCTCTATTGGGGTGATATGGTACTATGAGGTCCCTAAGATAAGATGGGACCTGATTATTCAAAACCTTATAAGTAAGAAGAAGAATTTTAAATTCTATTCTAGAATTAACAGGAAGCCAATGAAGAGAGGCCAATATGGGTGAGATATGCTCTCTCCTTCTAGTCCCTGTCAGTACTGTAGCTGCAGCATTTTGAAATAACTGAAGGCTTTTCAGGGAACTTTTAGGACAACCTGATAATAATGAATTGCAATAGTCCAGCCTAGAGGAAATAAATGCATGAATTAGTTTTTCAGCATCACTCTGAGACAAGACCTTTCTAATTTTAGAGATATTGCGTAAATGCAAAAAAGCAGTCCTACATATTTGTTTAATATGCACATTGAATGACATATCCTGATCAAAAATGACTCCAAGATTTCTCACAGTATTACTAGAGGTCAGGGTAATGCCATCCAGAGTAAGGATCTGGTTAGACACCATGTTTCTAAGATTTGTGGGGCCAAGTACAATAACGTCAGTTTTATCTGAGTTTAAAAGCAGGAAATTAGAGGTCATCCATGTCTTTATGTCTGTAAGACAATCCTGCAGTTTAGCTAATTGGTGTGTGTCCTCTGGCTTCATGGATAGAAAGCTGGGTATCATCTGCGTAACAATGAAAATTTAAGCAATGCGGTCTAATAATACTGCCTAAGGGAAGCATGATAAAGTGAATAAATTGGTCCTAGCACAGAACCTTGTGGAACTCCATAATTAACCTTAGTCTGTGAAGAAGATTCCCCATTTACATGAACAAATTGTAATCTATTAGATAAATATGATTCAAACTACCACAGCGCAGTGCCTTTAATACCTATGGCATGCTCTAATCTCTGTAATAAAATTTTATGGTCAACAGTATCAAAGGCAGCACTGAGGTCTAACAGAACAAGCACAGAGATGAGTCCACTGTTGAGGCCATAAGAAGATCATTTGTAACCTTCACTAATGCTGTTTCTGTACTATGATGAATTCTAAAACCTGACTGAAACTCTTCAAATAGCCCATTCCTCTGCAGATGATCAGATAGCTGTTTTACAACTACCCTTTCAAGAATTTTTGAGAGAAAAGGAAGGTTGGAGATTGGCCTATAATGAGCTAAGATAGCTGGGTCAAGTGATGGCTTTTTAAGTAATGGTTTAATTACTGCCTGTGGTACATAGCCAACTAATAAAGATAGATTGATCATATTTAAGATCGAAGCATTAAATAATGGTAGGGCTTCCTTGAGCAGCCTGGTAGGAATCAATCAATCAATCAATCAACTTTTTTCTTATATAGCGCCAAATCACAACAAACAGTTGCCCCAAGGCGCTCCATATTGCAAGGCAAGGCCATACAATAACCATGAAAAACCCCAACGGTCAAAACGACCCCCTATGAGCAAGCACTTGGCCACAGTGGGAAGGAAAAACTCCCTTTTAACAGGAAGAAACCTCCAGCAGAACCAGGCTCATGGAGGGGCAGTCTTCTGCTGAGACTGGTTGGGGCTGAGGGAAAGAACCAGGAAAAAGACATGCCGAGAAGGGGGGCAGAGATCGATCACTAATGATTAAATGCAGAGTGATGCATACGGAGCAAAAAAGAAAGAAACAGTGCATCATGGGAACCCCCCACAGTCTACGTCTAAAAACATAACCAAGGGATGGTCCAGGGTCACCCGATCCAGCCCTAACTATAAGCCTTAGCGAAAAGGAAAGTTTTAAGCCTAATCTTAAAAGTAGAGGGTATCTGTCTCCCTGATCTGAATTGGGAGCTGGTTCCACAGGAGAGGAGCCTGAAAGCTGAAGGCTCTGCCTCCCATTCTACTCTTACAAACCCTAGGAACCACAAGTAAGCCCGCAGTCTGAGAGCGAAGCGCTCTAATGGGGTAATATGGTACTATGAGGTCCCTAAGATAAGATGGGACCTGATTATTCAAAACCTTATAAGTAAGAAGAAGAATTTTAAATTCTATTCTAGAATTAACAGGAAGCCAATGAAGAGAGGCCAACAGGTGAGATATGCTCTCTCCTGCTAGTCCCCGTCAGTACTCTAGCTGCAGCATTCTGAACCAACTGAAGGCTTTTTAGGGAACTTTTAGGACAACCTGATAATAATGAATTACAATAGTCCAGCCTAGAGGAAATAAATGCATGAATTAGTTTTTCAGCATCACTCTGAGACAAGACCTTTCTGATTTTAGAGATATTGCGTAAATGCAAAAAGGCAGTCCTACATATTTGTTTAATATGCGCTTTGAATGACATATCCTGATCAAAAACTCCAAGATTTCTCACAGTATTACTAGAGATCAGGGAAATGCCATCCAGAGTAACGATCTGGTTAGACACCATGCTTTAAGATTTGTGGGGCCAAGTACAATAACTTCAGTTTTATCTGAGTTTAAAAGCAGGAAATTAGAGGTCATCCATGTCTTTATGTCTGTAAGACAATCCTGCAGTTTAGCTAATTGGTGTGTATCCTCTGGCTTCATGGATAGATAAAGCTGGGTATCATCTGCGTAACAATGAAAATTTAAGCAATACCGTCTAATAATACTGCCTAAGGGAAGCATGTATAAAGTGAATAAAATTGGTCCTAGCACAGAACCTTGTGGAACTCCATAATTAACTTTAGTCTGTGAAGAAGATTCCCCATTTACATGAACAAACTGTAATCTATTAGACAAATATGATTCAAACCACCGCAGCGCAGTGCCTTTAATACCTATGACATGCTCTAATCTCTGTAATAAAATTTTATGGTCAACAGTATCAAAAGCAGCACTGAGGTCCAACAGAACAAGCACAGAGATAAGTCCACTGTCCGAAGCCATAAGAAGATCATTTGTAACCTTCACTAATGCTGTTTCTGTACTATGATGAATTCTAAAACCTGACTGAAACTCTTCAAATAGACCATTCCTCTGCAGGTGATCAGTTAGCTGTTTTACAACTACCCTTCAAGAATCTTTGAGAGAAAAGGAAGGTTGGAGATTGGCCTATAATTAGCTAAGATAGCTGGGTCAAGTGATGGCTTTTTAAGTAATGGTTTAATTACTGCCACCTTAAAGGCCTGTGGTACATAACCAACTAACAAAGATAGATTGATCATATTTAAGATTGAAGCATTAATAATGGTAGGACTTCCTTGAGCAGCCTGGCAGGAATGGGGTCTATAGCATGTTGATGGTTTGGATGAAGTAACTAATGAAAATAACTCAGACAGAACAATCGGAGAGAAAGAGTCTAACCAAATACCGGCATCACTGAAAGCAGCCAAAGATAACGTAATCTTTGGGATGGTTATGAGTATGAGTTTCAGGGAATACTGTTAAGTCTTCTATTTCCATACCATAAGTCAGAACAAGATCTAAATATGATTAAAGTGGTGGGTGGACTCATTTACTTTTTGAGCAAAGCCGATAGAGTCTAATAATAGATTAAATGCAGTGTTGAGGCTGTCATTCTCAGCATCTGTGTGGATGTTAAAATCGCCCACTATAATTTCTTATCTGAGCTAAGCACTAAGTCAGACAAAAGGTCTGAAAATTCACAGAGAAACTCACAGTAACGACCAGGTGGACGATAGATAATAACAAATAAAACTGGTTTTTGGGACTTCCAATTTGGATGGACAAGACTAAGAGACAAGCTTTCAAATGAATTAAAGCTCTGTCTAGGTTTTTGATTAATTAATAAGCTGGAATGGAAGATTGCTGCTAATCCTCCGCCCGGCCCGTGCTACGAGCATTCTGACAGTTAGTGTGACTCGGGGGTGTTGACTCATTTAAACTAACATATTCATCCTGCTGTAACCAGTTCTGTTAGGCAGAATAAATCAATACGTTGATCAATTATTATATCATTACCAACAGGGACTTAGAAGAAGAGACCTAATGTTTAATAGACCACATTTAACTGTTTTAGTCTGTGGTGCAATTGAAGGTGCTATATTATTTTTTCTTTTTGAATTTTTATGCTTAAATAGATTTTTGCTAGTTATTGGTGGTCTGGGAGCAGGCACCGTCTCTACGGGGATGGGGTAATAAGGGGATGGCAGGGGGAGAGAAGCTGCAGAGAGGTGTATAAGACCACAGCTCTGCCTCCTGGTCCCAACGCTAGACAGCACAGGAATGGGGTCTAATAAACATGTTGATGGTTTGGATGAAGTAACTAATGAAAATAACTCAGACAGAAAATCGGAGAGAAAGAGTCTAACCAAATACCGGCATCACTGAAGCAGCCAAAGATAACGATATGTCTTTGGGATGGTTATGAGTAATTTTTTCTCTAATAGTTAAAATTTTATTAGCAAAGAAAGTCATGAAGTCATTACTAGTTAAAGTTAAAGGAATACTCGGCTCAATAGAGCTCTGACTCTTTGTCAGCCTGGCTACAGTGCTGAAAAGAAATGGGGTGTTCTTATTTTCTTCAATTAGTGATGAGTAGTAAGATGTCCTAGCTTTACGGAGGGCTTTTTTATAGAGCAACAGACTCTTTTTCCAGGCTAAGTGAAAATCTTCTAAATTAGTGAGATGCCATTTCCTCTCCAACTTACGGGTTATCTGCTTTAAGCTGCGAGTTTGTGAGTTATACCACGGAGTCAGGCACTTCTGATTTAAAGCTCTCTTTTTCAGAGGAGCGACATCATCCAAAGTTGTCTTCAATGAGGATGTAAAACTATTGACGAGATACTCTATCTCACTTACAGAGTTTAGGTAGCTACTCTGCACTGTGTTGGTATATGGCATTAGAGAACATAAAGAAGGAATCATATCCTTAAACCTAGTTACAGCGCTTTCTGAAAGACTTCTAGTGTAATGAAACTCACCCCACTGCTGGGTAGTCCATCAGAGTAAATGTAAATGTTATTAAGAAATGATCAGACAGAAGGGAGTTTTCAGGGAATACTGTTAAGTCTTCAATTTCCATACCATAAGTCAGAACAAGATTTAAGATATGATTAAAGTGGTGGGTGGACTCATTTACATTTTGAGCAAAGCCAATTGAGTCTAATAATAGATGTTGCAGTTTGAGGCTGTCTATTCTCAGCATCTGTGTGGATGTTAAAATCGCCCACTATAATTATCTTATCTGAGCTAAGCACTAAGTCAGACAAAAGGTCTGAAAATTCACAGAGAAACTCACAGTAACGACCAGGTGGACGATAGATAATAACAAATAAAACTGGATTTTGGGACTTCCAATTTGGATGGACAAGACTAAGAGTCAAGCTTTCAAATGAATTAAAGCTCTGTCTGGGTTTTTGATTAATTAATAAGCTGAAATGGAAGATTGCTGCTAATCCTCTGCCTCGGCCCGTGCTACGAGCATTCTGGCAGTTAGTGGACTCGGGGGTGTGACTCATTTAAACTAACATTCATTCTGCTGTAACCAGGTTTCTGTAAGGCAGAAAATCAATATGTTGATCAATTATTACATCATTTACTAACAGGGACTTAGAAGAGAGAGACCTAATGTTTAATAGACCACATTTAACTGTTTTAGTCTTTGGTGCAGTTGAAGGTGCTATATTATTTTTTCTTTTTGAATTTTATGCTTAAATAGATTTTTGCTGGTTATTGGTGGTCTGGGAGCAGGCACCGTCTCTACGGGGATGGGGTAATGAGGGGGGCAGGGGGAGAGAAGAGCAGAGAGGTGTGTAAGACTACAACTCTGCTTCCTGGTCCCAACCCTGGATAGTCACGGTTTGGGGGTTTAATAACATTGGCCAGATTTCTAGAAATGAGAGCTGCTCCGTCCAAAGTGGGATGGATGCCGTCTCTCCTAACAAGACCAGGTTTTCCCCAGAAGCTTTGCCAATTATCTATGAAGCCCACCTCATTTTTTGGACACCACTCAGACAGCCAGCAATTCAAGGAGAACATGCGGCTAAACATGTCACTCCCGGTCCGATTGGGGAGGGGCCCAGAGAAAACTACAGAGTCCGACATTGTTTTTGCAAAGTTACCCACACCGATCCAATGTTAATTTTAGTGACCTCCGATTGGCGTAACCGGGTGTCATTACTGCCGACGTGAATTACAATCTTACAAATTTACGCTTAGCCTTATCCAGCAGTTTCAAATTTCCTTCAATGTCGCCTGCTCTGGCCCCGGAAGACAACTGACTATGGTTGCTGGGTTCGCTAACTTCACATTTCTCAAAACAGAGTCGCCAATAACCAGAGTTGATCCTCGGCAGGGTGTGTCGTCGAGTGGGGAAAACGGTTAGAAATGTGAACGGGTGGAGGTGTACATGGGGCTTCTGTTTAGAACTACGCTTCCCCAATCCATATGGTTTTTGAAAAAAATAAAAAGGTCAGATACTTTTCTAACAGACCTCATATTGAGTTTGTACAAAATACCAAGCGATTTTACTGTGAAGCAAGAGAATTTAACTGTGGAGGACTTCCACCATAAAAGAGCCCATGGAGATCCCTGGTGTTAGTTATTAATATATGGACAAAACCCCAGTTATGTGATACTGCCATGCGGTTGTGTGTACTGTAATAAAACTGATTTTGGTGCGATTTAGGAGGTTATAAGGATTTTGTGTTGATTTTATGGATTTTATCACTTGGTTATACATGTGGACCCTCAAAGGGGTTGACATGTATGGTTTTATACCCACTTTCGTTCACGTCATCGTGAACAGTGTTGCCAGTTACTTTGAAAAAGTAATCCAATTACTGATTACTGATTACTCCTTGAAAAAGTAACTTAGTTACTTTACTGATTACTCAATTGTAAAAGTAACTAAGTTAGATTACTACTTGTTGGGAAGGTGTCGTAGCACGGACCCACAACAGGGGGCGCAAATGAACGGACAATGAGTAAACCAAAAGGCAACAATTTACTGTTGTGACAATACACAACTAAATGTACAGAAATTGCAAAGTCAATTAACACAGGTGACGTGTGGGCAGGCTCGAAGATAGAAGACCCCGACGAGAGAGACCGCGCTCCACACGGCCTCCACCACCAACGGTCTGAAGAACACCGGAGCCGCCAAGTCCCGAATCCCCAGGTGACCTCTGTCTTCGGCTGTCGACCCTGGTACTGCTGGCAGAAAGCAGAGAAAAGATGAATGAGTGTAACTCCTTACACTCAGTGGTCTATAGTCTGTACACAGTTAGGAGGAGAACCTCCACCTCCGAATCACACACTCGTGCAGCTCCTGGTGTGACCACTTATCTGTAGCGCGGTTGTCGTCGTCACGCTCCACGCCACTTCCCAGATAAGGGCGAACACCACAGGATACCGGCTGCAACAAAAGTTCAGGTTATTACTCAACGTATGAGACAGCAGAGAAATTACCTTACGGTAGTCGATTTCTCGGCGAGGAGGTGGAGTCACGATCCGGCTTTTAAGTTGGTGATGATGATGATGAACGAGTGACAGCTGGTGCAGGGGAAGAATGACAGCTGTCACTTCTTCAGGTCCGGCGCCCTCTCGTGCTTGGAGCCCGCACTCCAAGCAGGGCGCCCTCTGGTGGTGGTGGGCCAGCAGTACCTCCTCTTCAGCGGCCCACATAACAACTACTTACTTTTTTAGTTACTTTCCCCAGCTGCCGACAACAACCCTCTGCCACCTCAACATGACAATGATACTTGTTTTGCCAAAACTCACTTTATAGTCACCCTTTCTTGACTTCAATGAAAATACTTTTTATAAAAAGTAAAATAAAGACATTTTTCTTGACCTCATATTTAACTGTTGACAGCACTGTAACAGTAAAACTTGCAATTTCTAACCTACATTGTTATAAATGTAACTATTAAATTCTTTCTAACATTTTTCCAACATTTAAATTCTCTCAACATTTTACTTGTCAAAATTATTATTATTATTATAAGTAGTATTAGTGGTTGTAAAAAAAGGCTTCAAAACTGGACCTTTAATCTAGGGGTGTTGTGGGGGGGGGGGTCACATCCCTGCCCCACGCCCCCATTCCATCTGGATTCGCCACTGCGTTGGCGTTTGACCACAAAGAATGGATAACATTTATTTATACATAAAAATGACCAGATTTACAGGTAAGAAAGTTTTATTGGGTTTTCACATGATGTGGTCCTCAGAAAGAGTGTTTGGGTGCATTTGAGTGGAAAATAGTGTTAGTTGTTGACGTCGCGGAGGATCAGCTGTTTTAACGAGCAGATATGGAGCGGCTCAGCTCAGAATTCTAAATAAAGGAAGAAAAAAAGCATAAAAATGTCTTTGTTAAGCTCAGTGCAGGTGTGCTGTTGTCACCGTGCTTTAAGAGGGTGGACGAGTCATATGAAAGCTCACACCTCACTTAAAGTGGGCAGTTCAGTCAAACCCTGACCCCCTGCCCACGGACCAAGTTTAATGCTGCTGTCGACCCACAATGCAAAAATAATAGTAACGCACACTGACTTGGAGAAGTAACTTTAATCTGATTACTGATTTGGAAAGATTAACGCGTTAGATTACTTGTTACAAAAAAAAGTGGTTAAATTAGAGTAACGTGTTACCGGCATCACTAATCGTGAATATTTCATTTTGATTTCATTCAAAGTGTCGAGGTCGACATTCACTTCGCTTTTCTTTCATGAATTTTGGCTTTGTTTCGTTCCTTTTTTCGCTCATGATTCGCAGGCTTTTCACTGATGGGAAAGGTGCAAAATCTTTGGTCCACCTCAATGATGAATAAGGTGGACCAAACTGTATGAAGTTTGTGTTTATAGTGACAATAAAGATACTGATTGATTGATTGATTGTTGATGATGCATGACTTTTTGACTTTTTATCCTTCGTCCAGCTATCGCCGTGTGACCGGGCCCTTAAAGAGCATATACTATATTTGCAAATTATTAATTTCTTAGTGAGTACTCTGCTTATTGCTTATCTTACTTATTGACCCGCCCTGCCTCCACCTGCAATATTTTCGCACCAACCTTACCCGACCCGCGGGTCAACCTGCGGGTCTTGCAGGGTTAACCTGCGCATCATTAATGTCTTCCTTTTGATACAGACTCCAGAACAATCATCAGAGCATTGTTCGAAACTTTCTGAACCAGTATTTCAAGTTTTCCATTCCTAATTTACAGTAGTGACAAAGAGTTTTATTATCGTTACAACACCTCAGCAACAACTTCTATCCAATTTTTAAAATTCAGGTCTTATGTTCCCATTCTGTTGTATACTTTATACCATATTTATCCAGGTAGTGGGTGTCTTGTTTCTATTTGCGATATTGAACTTATTCATTTTTGTCTCGACTACCTTAAAGTGTAACCATTATCACACCACCTAGGTGGGATTAAAACCCAATCAAGAGCTGTCACATAGAGTTGAGCCCAGTTCAGATCAGAGAAAGTTGTCGAAGCCATTGCAGCCTGAACTGCAAAATTACACTTTGCCCAGACTTCTTTTGATTACTGGCTTGAGGATGGCGATACCAAAAGTAAAAAGGAAACGTAAACCACAGGATTTGATTTAGAATGGCTCTAATTTCTTCTCAGTCGCACCTTTTATTTGCAATCTCCTTCCTGAATTCCATCAAGCAACAAATGCAAACACTGAAAAGTCATCTTCCTCCAGAAATGGGATGGAGCCGAAGCTATATCTTTGTTAATACATTGACATCCAATCATTGCTACCCCCTCTCCCCCTCCCCCCCTCAAAACACACACACACACACACACACCACACACACACACACACACACACACACACACACACACACAACACACACACACACACACACACACACACACACACCACACACCCCTTTTCTCTTCCTTCCTCTGAGTTACTTTCTGTTCGCACCTTCACCAAAACAAATGAAGATAAATGGTAGCAGACAGACGTTATCACGCAATCCCCGAGTCATATCTGACCAATATAAACAGATATATCTATGAATATCACACATGAATGATTAATCCTGTAGAATGTGTTTTATTAAAGTCTAGATATGACTTTACCCTTATACTGTTTTCAAAGCCCAAGTCTATTTTCCTTTTCTGACACTGTTCTTTGATTCAATGACATAAAATTGTTGTTTGCAACCAGATCTACCTAATTGGGGTTGGAGGAGATATAAGGCAAATTCTGGTGCAAGAATGTAAAATATAATGGAAAACAGCATCTACAGAGCCACGTGTTTTCCCCTGATTCCACTTGACAGGATTTTGTTGATATCTGGCTTAGCAGCTCCTTTAACGCATTCCTACATTATTAATATCATCATCTTCACCATATGACCTTCACCTCAGGGTGGAAATTAATATCCCACCTTTAATGCTGCAGTGTCTGCACAACAACTCATCCCCAGAGTCTCACCAATAAAACGCAGAGATACGGTGGTGCCAACCATGAAGGTAATTCTGAACAGGGTTCAGCCTGACAGCAAAAAGGTTAAAGCAACATCATCACCTGTTATATAGATATCCCTAGTTTTTTTTTTTTATGTGTTACCCTTTTACCTGCTATGAACTGTATCTCCGTACAACAGAAAACCAGATGTCATTACTTTCCTGTTGTACTGTTTACACTAGATTATTCTATTTTTGTGTTCTTTATATAGCTTGATTTTGGTTCTGATCACAAAATCTTACCGCAATCAATTTGTATTCTAAAATGTACGACATAAATCACACACTCCTCTTTGTGTGATAATATGGTAATCATCCCTCTCCGATGAGCCAGTTAAGGGCTACCCTGGCCTACGTGTCGCTTTGGCCACGAGCCCCGAGCTCTTCTTAGCCGGGAGCTGTTCCACCTCAATATCCTTTCACTGCGGGACTTATATCTTGTCTCCATATACATTTCAGTACGCTTTATAGTTGTGAATAAATACAAATGTGTCTTTTGTCCTTTTAAAATTATTATATATAGTCATAACAAGGGAGGAGTGGGGAACAATTAGCTAAACCTAGCAGCTAATGTTAGCTTATTGAGCCGGCTGCAGCACCATTTGTCATAGCTACCAACATAGTCGTTTCTGTTTTGGAAACTAATGTTAATATACACTTTTGTTTGCATTTGTTGTTATATGTATTTGTTGTTACGACCGTTATTGTAGGGTGAAGCGATGCTATTGTGCCTTATATACCAGTTACAGAAATGGACCGTCAGATCAGAACATGCAGCAGGCGATCTCACTGTCAAGTCACCCATGTGAGCTCTGTTCCACATGATGCAGCATCCTGTGGCGCGCTGTGGACCGGCGCCACGAGGGGGCGTTTGGGGGCGACGCCTCCTCACGTCAACCTCGCCCCCTCGGATGTTAGTTATCAAAAAATAAAAATAAAAAAGAAAGAAAAAGAAATACTGGAAAATATAGCAAAATATCAGTTATTCAATAATGTCACGTATTTAACAAATAAACCAAATGAATTAACTAAAGTAATTCATTTTAAAACAAACGGATATGGCGTGTGTCTGTGTTCAAGCGATTTGATAGATTGAGGGTTGCGCTTGTCAGTACAATCGATTTATTGAAGCAGTGTCAAGGGCCTTTTACACTGCAAGCTTCAGTGCGATGCTTTAACGCTTCCCAACGCGTCGTAACGCCAGGCCGGTGCGTTTCCAAGGCATCATGACATCAGACGCGTCACTTCGGAAGCGGCAACGGGGCAGAGATTGCGGCCACGTCACACTCTGGCTGTTTCCACAACCTGAAAAAAGTTCAGCGATCACCATCTTGAATTTGCGTCCCCTGAACCACAAAAAACCTTTAAAAAACAGCAGTAGAACAATTCTCCCATCACCCTGCTGGGAGAAGCTTTTTTTCAGCTACTTTTCGGAGTGACGCCGACTGAGGGAACCGCGACAGCGGGCCGACCCGCACGGAGAAGCCGGCCTTCAGGCATCATTCCTGGGCAGACCGAGGCAGGCAGCCGGGGGATGGAGCAAACCCACTCAGTCCGAAATCTCCCATTTTGGATATATGCGAAGTCCCAGTTTGCCCAGGTTAGTTCTGCAGCTTTATTGAGGTGAGAATAAAATAAAATTAACACATGATGTTTCTGCAATGCTGTGAAGGTTTATTGATCGGCTAATGTTAGCTTAGCTTTTTAGCACAGTTGATCTGAGTGAACGCTTTAATTTGTAGATGGTTCAGTCTTTCTTATTTTTACCAAATAAAGCTACAGCTTTTTTCAGACACCACAAAAGCTCAACTTTAAATAACTTATTTTTTCGGGAGTTTTTTCCATCGTTTTTTTTTTTGCCATTTTTTTCCCCTTTTTTTATATATATAAACTGTTTAGTGTTTCTTTATATTTAAAGAAATATTTTTATTTGTCCCAATCAGGAACATTTGCTGTGCAGACAACCCAACTTCCATTGATGAGCTGAACACCACGAAGTCCAGTCGAAAGAAAACATCTCTGCTTTTCAGAAACACCACCACAGTTCAAAGCTGCAGAAGAGACCTTCATCTGGTCCTGAGAATCGAGCAGAACACCTGCTTCTAAATAAAAGGCTCTTTCAACATCAACCATTTTATTATTTTTTAAAAAGCTGTTTCATTTTATATTTTAACAATAAATGAACGGATCATTAAAAATGTCCACGAATCAAAGTCAAAACACATTTGCACCGCCCCCTGTGATAAACTCATCGCCCCGTTAATTTTTTTTTCTGGCGCCGGGTCTGGCGTGCCTTCCACAAGACACGTGCACGTAGCCAGTTGGAGATGTGCCAGCAGATGTGGATATGAATGAGACGAACAAACTGCTTTTCAATCATGTCATTTGATGACTGTATGTCTGTGACCATGGCTCATTTACAGAGGAACAGATGGATCATATTTGTATTGTTTGCTTGATAAATAAAGTGTTTTTATATGGTGCATGATTTTAATTTTTTTGTAATACTTTCATTTCCTTCTGGATATGAGCCAGATTCCTGCAGCTTTGAAAGAATAGCTCAGTGGTAAAGTCGCTGACTGGCAATCAGAGCTTTTTAAAGGTGCAAGTTCATGTCCAGTGGGTGGTGTGTTTTTCCACATAAGTGGCACGATGTGATTCCACAGGTACCGGCTGGTTTTTACTTTTTTATTTCTTCCACATAAGCGGCGCCATGTGCTGCACCTCGCACTGTTCCTGCTCGAAAGACACAGTCGCGTGCACAAACTCTCACACCGGGCTCGTGCATGCCTGCCCATTGGTGCAATATTTTGTGGTGCGCAATTTCGAACTGTTTTGCGCTGTTTCACTGTAATCGACCAGACATCGACCAAACTTCGCACTATGTGCGATGGGTCCCTTAATGGTGTTCCTCATTCTTTGGGACACTTTTCCCTGCATATTAAACCTTAGTTGAGAGTCAAGCCTTGGGTTTAGATCCAAATCATATTTCAGTTCTGCAAAGTTACTCTACTAAACTGACAGATCTTGTGACACAGAACCTGGCAGCAGGCTTCTTCTTGAGAGAGGGTTAGTATAACCATGGCTTTGTTGTGAAGATCTTCAGTCAGCTTCACCCGACGTCTGTAAACTCCCCTCCACAGCATGTCTTTTTCCTGGTTCTCCCTCAGCCCCAACCAGTCCCAGCAGAAGACTGCCCCTCCCTGAGCCTGGTTCTGCTGGAGGTTTCTTCCTGTTAAAAGGGAGTTTTTCCTTCCCACTGTAGCCAAGTGCTTGCTCACAGGGGGTCGTTTTGACCGTTGGGGTTTTACATAATTATTGTATGGCCTTGCCTTACAATATAAAGCGCCTTGGGGCAACTGTTTGTTGTGATTTGGCGCTATATAAAAAAATTGATTGATGTAAACATGCAGAACCTCAGACAGCTGCGACATGAGCAGTGTCAGACTTGCATAGTTCTTAAAGTAGACCTGCATTGAAATAAATGTGGTCATATTTCAGAAAGAAATAGCTGATATGTATTTATAAGACCCTTGTGAATGCAGTAAAGTAAATCTGTAAGCCCAAATTTGTAATTCAGCGGAGAAATCTTCATTTAAAAATGACAAATTTGCAGCTAAAATTTAGCCCTCTGTGAAAACAGTTTGTACAGCCTTATCATTTCCATGACGTCAGGGACAAGACGACGTGCTCCCGCCTTCAGTCCGATCCCGCATTGAAATTGATTTTATCTCTTAGTAATGTTACTTATACACGTCCTGGTTTCAACATCCAAAAGTAAGGTGCAATGAATGTGAGATACAGATCTGTGTGCTCAGATCAGCAACGACATCGACAGCGGGCGCCGTTCTTCCTCTCCCGCTCTCTGCCTCCACTGCGCTTATTAAGTCTGCGGGCTCGTTAAGAAGCTCGTTAACCGCCGACGCGGGCCACTCACACCGCCCGTGTCTGCTTTGCAGCCGGTGTTGTGCCAGATTCAGCGCACAACACCGGCATCACCTCTCTGTCTACTGAATAGAGCTGCAGCACACTTGGCACTAGTCCTGAGATTATGCTCGCTGTTTTAATGCGAAGTGGCCGGTACACCTGTTGCTGCAAGGACAGACTTCTTGTGGCAAAATCCACAGCACCGCACGTCTCGGCAATCGGAGCCCCAGAGCTCCATGGACGCTGAGAGAGGTTTAGATATTTTTAATGATTGGGATTCTTTGCGAGTCTCGCCTCCATATCCCACGATGGTACCGGAGGCGAAAGACAGTAGATTTTCATTGCGACACCACTCAATCAAACGGGTGTATGAAAAAGTCCCCCAAAATAATTTTCAAGCACAAATAAAAGAAATGTGTACTCACCAAATGTGCCGCAAGACAATATGAAGTTTTAAAAAAGTAGATCCTTCTGTATAAGACAAGAAAAAGTTGCAGATGCAAACTGACGTAAATCCACAAATTACAATTGGCGCAATGCATGCTGGGAGAGGGTCTTGCCCGTGACGTCTCGGCAGCGTCCATGATGAGAGGGACAATTTGCGGAGGGCTAAATGTTAGCTGTAAATTTGTCATTTTCAAATGAAGATTTCTCCGTTGAATGACAGATCTGGGCTTGCAGATTTACTTTACTACATTCAGAAGGATCTCATGTGTAAATGTAAGTCATTTTTTGTTCAAAAAATCTGACTGCATTTTTTCAATGCAGGTCTCCTTTAAAGGCAGGAGGTGAAACAGGTGGATGAGGTGAGATGAACAGATGTTCGGCTGCAACGCTTCCACATCTGCTGGGTGTAAAGTCAGTATTTATTGGAGGTCAGGAGGTATACTTTACTGCTGTGCAGAGACTGCAGAATCCATGCAGAGGTGTTAAATATGAATGCAAATACATTCTGTCTGGTGAAAACCAAAATACATCAGGCCTCATAAATAGTTGGACAGTGACTATTGTGTGTGCTGGGCCACCACCACCAGAGGGCGCCTGCTGGCCCACCACCACCAGAGGGCGCCCTGCTTGGAGTGCGGGCTCCAAGCACGAGAGGGCGCCAGACCCAGAAGAAGTGACAGCTGTCACTCATCCTCTGCACCAGCTGTCACTCGTTCATCATCACCACCATAAAGCCGGACTGCAACTCCACCTCCCCGCTGAGAAATCGACTACCATTACCAAGGTAATTTCTCTGTGAACTTAAGACTGTGTATCTGTCTAAACTCTTCTTTGCAGCCGTTTTCCTGTCGGTGAGACTCGTCTGTGGAGGTGGCGTTTGAGGTGTTCAGCGACGGATTCACAACACCTCCCACCCAGATAAGTGCTCAAACAGGAGCTGCACGAGTGTGTGCTTGGAGGTGGAAGCGCTTCCTCCCTCATTAACTGTGGATTTACTGAGTGTGCGGACTCACACTCACTCATCATATTTCTGCTTTCTGCCAGCAGTACCAGGGTCGACAGCCGAAGACAGATCCTGATCGCCAGTACATAGTAGAAGTGGACGCCTCTGACTCAGGGATAGGAGCCGTGCTGTCCCAGAGCACCGGCTGATAAGGCTGATAAGGTTCTCCATCCTTGTGCCTTTTATTCCCGGAGGTTGACCCCCGCTGAACGGAACTATGACGTCGGCAATCGGGAACTTCTTGTGGTGAAGGAGGCTCTTGAAGAGTGGAGACACCTGCTGGAGGGGGCATCGTTGCCCTTCACGGTTTTCACGGACCATCGGAACCTGGAGTACATCCGGACCGCCAAGCGGTTGAACCCCAGGCAAGCCCGCTGGTCTCTGTTCTTCGGGCGCTTTGACTTCCAGATCACGTATCGCCCCGGGACCAAGAACCAAAAACCAGATGCATTGTCCCGGGTGCACGAAGAAGAAGCCAAAGCGGGGCTGTCGAACCCCACCGAGACCATCATCCCCGAGTCCACTGTCGTGGCCACCCTCACCTGGGACGTGGAGAAGACCGTCCGGGAGGCCCTGACAAGGAGCCCGGACCCGGGAACTGGCCCCAAGAACCGACTGTACGTCCCACCAGAGGCAAGAGCTGCCGTATTGGACTTCTGTCACGGGTCCAAGCTGTCCTGTCATCCCGGAGTGCGTAGGACCGTGGCAGTAGTCCAGCAGCGCTTCTGGTGGGCGTCCCTGGAAACCGACGTCCGGGACTACGTCCAGGCCTGTACCATCTGCGCCAGGGGCAAGGCAGACCATTGGAGGACGACGGGCCTCCTCCAACCCCTGCCAGTGCCTCATCGCCCCTGGTCTCACATCGGGCTGGATTTCATCACGGGCCTCCCGCCGTCCCAGGGCAACACCGTGATTCTCACGATAGTGGACTGGTTCTCCAAGGCGGCCCACTTCGTGGCCCTCCCGAAGCTCCCGACGGCCCAGGAGACGGCAGACCTCCTGGTCCACCACGTCATGCGGCTGCATGGGATACCATCGGACGTTGTATCAGATCGTGGTCCCCAGTTCTCTTCACAGGTGTGGAAGAGTTTCTGCAAGGAGCTGGGGGCCACCGTGAGTCTCTCGTCCGGGTACCACCCCCAGACCAACGGCCAGGCAGAGTGGGCCAACCAGGAGTTGGAGCAGGCCCTTCGGTGTGTCACCTCCGCGCATCCGGCGGCCTGGAGTCACCATCTGGCCTGGATCGAGTATGCCCACAACAGCCAAGTTTCATCTGCTACCGGCCTCTCCCCTTTTGAGGCATGTTTGGGGTACCAGCCCCCATTGTTCCCGCTGGTGGAGGGAGAGGTCGGTGTGCCCTCGGTCCAGGCCCACCTCAGGAGGTGCCGCCGGGTGTGGCGGGCCGCCCGCTCTGCCCTGTTAAAGGCCCGGACGAAGGCCAAGGCCCATGCGGACCGCCGGCGTTCCCCGGCCCCCACATACCAGCCCGGGCAGGAGGTGTGGCTCTCGACCAAGGACATCCCTTTGTCTGTCGACTCCCCAAAGTTGAAAGACAGATTCATTGGACCCTTTAAGATCCTCAAGATCATCAACCTGGCCGCAGTGAAGCTTCAACTCCCGGCTTCACTGCGGATTCACCCTGTCTTTCATGTTTCCCGTCTCAAACCACACCGCACCTCGCACCTCTGTACTCCGGGACCTACGCCGCCTCCTGCCCGGCTCATTGACGGGGAGCCTGCCTGGACAGTCCGCAGGCTCCTGGACGTCCGTCGTAAGGGCCGGGGTTTCCAATATCTGGTGGACTGGGAGGGGTATGGACCTGAAGAACGCTCCTGGGTGAAGAGGAGCTTCATCCTGGACCCGGCCCTCCTGGCCGAGTTCTACGCAAGACATCCGGACAAGCCTGGTCGGACGCCAGGAGGCGCCCGTTGGGGGGGGGTCCTGTTGTGTGGGCCGCTGAACAGGAGGTACTGCTGGCCCACCACCACCAGAGGGTGCCCTGCTTGGAGTGCGGGCTCCAAGCACGAGAGGGCGCCAGACCCAGAAGAAGTGACAGCTGTCACTCATCCTCTGCACCAGCTGTCACTCGTTCATCATCACCACCATAAAAGCCGGACTGCAACTCCACCTCCCCGCCGAGAAATCGACTACCATTACCAAGGTAATTTCTCTGTGAACTTAAGACTGTGTATCTGTCTAAACTCTTCTTTGCAGCCGTTTTCCTGTCGGTGAGACTCGTCTGTGGAGGTGGCGTTTGAGGTGTTCAGCGACGGCTTCGCAACACCTCCCACCCAGATAAGTGCTCAAACAGGAGCTGCACGAGTGTGTGCTTGGAGGTGGAGGCGCTTCCTCCCTCGTTAACTGTGGATTTACTGAGTGTGCGGACTCACACTCACTCATCATATTTCTGCTTTCTGCCAGCAGTACCAGGGTCGACAGCCGAAGACAGAGGCCACCTGGGGACTCGGGACTTGGCGGCTCCGGTGTTCTTCAGACCGTTGGTGGTGGAAGCCGTGTGGGACGCAGCTTCTCCCTCGTCGGGGGTCTTCTATCTTCGAGCCTGCCCACACGTCACCTGGTGTTAAATTGACTGTGCAGATTACTGTATGTTTCGTTGTGTATTATCGCAACATTAAATTGTTACCTTTTTGGCTTATTCATTGTCCGTTCATTTGCGCCCCCTGTTGTGGGTCCGTGCTACGACACCTTCCCAACACTATTTTTGTAATCTTGCTTCTATACAACATAACAATGGAGCTGAAATGAAAAATGCATGATGTGCTTGAATTGTAGACTTTTAGCTTTCATTGAAAGGGTTTCACAAAAAAAAAAAAAAAAAAAGAAAAATACTGCTTTGTATCACCATACAAGTAGGAGACAAATGAGAGAAACCACCAAAACACCCATGACAATGTTGAGGGAGTTACAAGCTTACATATGTGGCTGTGATTGGAGAAAAAAAAAAAGCCCTTTTGTGTTTCTCTGCACCATTCAGCTGTGACTGGTCGGTCAACAGACAAAAGTTGCACTGTGCAGTTTCTGCAATCACAGCCATACAGGCCTATATATTTTGAGTTATGTTTTATCGCTCTATTTCTCTTTTATTGTTTTGGGCAAATGTTGTAAGTCATTCTGAGTTATTTCTGGTTATTCTCTTTCATTGTGATGTGTCTCCTGTCTTAGTTTGACTTACAGGTTGTTTAACTCTCCGTTCACGTGTCCCCACACTTCCAGGTTTAATGGTTTATCATCGTTATAACCGCTGTTAGATGATCTCTGACTCTACAGTTTGTAGTAGGTACTGCTATGCTCTCTAGCATTCCATATGATTTTTTTTCTCCATACTATTGACCTTTGCTATACTTCTGGATTCCTGTTTCTTGCCTATTGTGGACACGCACGTGTGTGCTTGTGTGGAAATACATTAAACCATATATCGCTTTTGCAGTGGGAGGGCAAACGAGCCGTCAGTCCATTTGGACATGCAGCAGGCGATCTGAATGTCACGTCTGACAGGACACGCGTGTCAAGCCGTGAGGGCTGTAAGCGGCATGCCGAACAACCAGGACATGCCAACAGTATGACAAATATGCCACTTTCAGTCACATATCAGCAGAAATGCGCCGCACCAAACAATGTTTGGTCAGTTATCACAGCGCTTTTTTTTTTTTTATTAAGAAAATACCTTTATCTGCCTGTTGATTTTACCCATTTCATGCTCCTGTTATAAGACAGTGATTATAGTGCAGTGGTAAAGTTTATGTCTGGTAATCAGAGTGTGTGGGTTCAAATCCCATGGTGTTTTTTTTTCTTTTTATTTAACCAGGGTTATTTAACGGCCCCTTCATGACTGTATGTCTGTGACCATGGGTCATCTACAGAGGAACAGACGGATCATATTTGTATTGCCCACTTGATAAATGCAGTGTTTTTATATGATGTGTGAGTTTATTTCATTTTAAATACTTCCATCTCCTTCCTCATATCAGACAGGTTCCCTCAACTTTCACAGGACTGTGATTGTAGCTCAGTGGTAAAGTTTCTGACTGGCAATCAGAGATTTTGCAAGGCACAGGTTTGAGTCTCATGGGTGGCATGCACAAAACCATTGCAGCATGTAGGTTTTTTTATTTTAATTATTTTTTATTCACAGCAGCTGCACAATGTGTAACTACATTGTGTAGCTGCTGGCAGTGTGTTCCTGTGTGCATGAACCGTCGCACCGGCATCGTGCATGCCTGCCCATCGGCACGATATATCGTGGTTCAATCATACAAGCTGTTTCGCTGTGAGCCGCCCTGAGTTGTACTTTATTTGCACTGTGTATGAAGGGGCTCTTACTGTTAGTTTGGACACAGTAAAACCTGTTCAAGCTGTCCTTCATTGTTGTTCTCTGCGCTGGGGTCCTTGCTTAGATTCATTACACTATAACTCCCTCACAGATGTTACAGGTGTTTAAGGACTTCTCTCACTTGTCTCCTTCTTGCACAACCACTATGTTTTTACAAAATGCCTTTGCCAGTCAGTACCATACTATTTGTATTTCTGAATGACAGATGTAAAGGAAGTTCATGACATATTCAGTGACTTGAAAAAGTTCATGTATCTATTCCCTGACTTGTCTAAGCTAAACTGGCATTAAATGTAATGATCCATTCGAACAATCTTTATATTGACTTTGTCCAATTACTTATGGCCTCTGAAAATAGAGACTATGTATGGAAATGGCCATAATTCCTAAATGATTAAGAAAACATTTTATTAAATTAAAGTCAAAACTCAACACTACAAGCACATAGCAGTTATTTCATTTCAAGTCTATTGAGGCAAAATTAGAAAAAAGTGTGTCACCGTTAAAATACTTAAGGACCTGACTGTAGAGTTGGTATTGATTTGCATGGATTTCTAGGTAATTGCACTCTATAATTTAACATACACTGATAAGTCTTTTGCCTGAATTTGTACTTTAATAAGCCCTCTCCAATATGAGCTAAGTTCTGCAGTAAAGACGAGCTTCCATATATCAGATGCCGTGCAACCGAGGCAGCTTTACACTTCCACTAAACCCTCACGTTGTTTAACCATGCTTTACTGGAGCTAAATTACGTTGAGGTAAACATTACCTGTTTGTCCTCTGGGATGTGCTACAGTCAGATGTTGCTTATTTCAGCAACGAGACTCCGGAGCGAAGTCGCTAATGAGGTTTCTCAGGCAAATGAGGTTAAAAATATGTTTAAGAAAGCAGATTAAACGATGTGCCTCCATTATGTTAACAACTAATTTGTTGCATCTTTTGAACAACGTCAGAGCATCAGGTCTGTTTGTCCACGTTTGCAAACTAATGATTTGAAATGCAGTCTAATTGAAACTGGAAAGCACTGAAGGATTAGTGTCAGGAACTTAATTTACATGAGCACAATAACGAAAACTGGGCAATGAAATGTACAACAAGGAATTTTGCCTAAACTGACAGGAGAAAAAGCTTCCTCCACAGTCCAGTATAGTTCTCTGGATAGCTTGCAGTTTGACAGGCTGCATATTTTGAATTTATGTTCTTAGGCTGGAGAGGTTCCGTTTGACTACACCTGATTTCTCTGGGCTTAAAGATGAAACTCAGTCTTGTGCAGAGTAATTCTGTCCTCATATGTCTCTGCTTTGAATAGACAGCAAATTGCCACTGTAGCAAACTGTGTGCTTAATTGAAGGTTTTGTCCTAATTTACTCTTTCAACCCATAACTTTAGGTAATGCATCTCAAAATGTGATGGCTAAACTCTTTCTAGTAAGGCAGTTCTGCCACAGAGGACTTTATACCCAAGGCCAACATATGGCCCTCGGGTATTGCGAAGACCTGGCGTCCATCTGTCTGTCTGTCCATCCCTCAGTGTACAGCACAAGGTCCGGTTCTATTACTGCTACAGTCTTCAAATTCCCAGGGAATATTCTTGGGACACAGACCTTGGACAAGTTCGAAGATGGGTCACCTTGACCTATTGTAAGAGGTATTTCAAGATGTTAAAAACTCGCATTCTGTGTCTAATTTTATGGCATGATCTCACAGACATTAGCGTGGTGACATCACTTCCTGGTGTCACTAGCTGCTAACTTTGCTTCATTTTGGTTACAAATAACACCTTTCTCATATAGTATTAAAGCCAGCGAGAAATAAACACTTCTAAAACTGAAAATGCTGTTTTTGTAACCTGATAACACCTCTGGAAGGATTTACAAACCATTTAGCAGATGTTAGCATGGTCACGTCCCATGCTGCTGGCGAGGTGGAAACTCCATTTCATTTGTGTGTAAATATAAACTCTTGTCATATGTCATGTAAAAGCTAGTGAGAAATAAACACCCTTAAAACTGAAAACTCTGTTTTTGAACTTAATAACACCTCTGACTTATTTACAAAACAATTGCGGATGCTAGCATGCGTGATTGATTGATTGATGGGCTTTATTGAACATGTACAAATTGTAAGACAATAATGAATTAAACAACTGAAAATTATAAAGAACACAATGTTCATACAGCTGAGGGTATTTTAGCAATGTGTTTTATTTAAATATTGGATATGAATCCACATCTTATCTCTTCGTTTTCCCATCCCCCCTTCTCAAAGTAGCCATCGATTTGTTGTAGTCAGATGAACGCGGACATTCCCTTAGCCTTCTCCAGCACTTGGGTCTACAACACTGAGGCACCTGTGTGCTAGAAACACACCACATGTCCAAAATGTTTTAGGTGATGTTCCCTCACCTTGTAAGTGATACTCATCATCTTAGTCTCCCTAAGCAACAGTTTGTTTGGCACAAAGTAATTCCAGTGGTACTCAAGGATCCTCTGAAGACATATGGTACCAAAGACATCCAGTCGCCACCTTAGGTCACCGGTTAGTGTCTAAATCTCACAATTATACAGTAAGGCAGGGAGCACCAGGATCCTAAAGACTTGGACCTTCATTGCTCTCCTAAGTTATCTACATGACCAAACATTTTGATATGAGGATGACATAAGTCCACAAGCTCTCCCAGAGTGTCTCTCAACCTCAAAATCTGAGGACCCAGAGACATGAATCTCACTATGTGAATGTCTTTACAAGCTTGACATTTTCACCGCACACATATACAGTTTTATATAACAGCTGAGTGGATCCTTGTCATTTGAATGGTGCTTTGTATGTCACATGACATGGATCATTCCCGTTTGTGTTGCGTTAAATTTAACGTGCAAATTTGGTTCCATGTACCGTGCAAATTGGTTTCATACATTTTGCACCATTGCACGCTGCGAACCCCACCCACGCACAGACTAGTGGGGGCGGAGTTTAGCTAAACATGGCGGAGTTTGTTTTGCTGATGGATGACGATTTGAATGAGCTGAATGATGGTGCTAATTCTTCTAACACACACAAGCTGTGTGGAGGCTTGAAGAGCTGTTAGGATGAAGAAGCTGAAATATGAGTACAAAGTTTTACTGATCCTCACATGTATCTGAGAATCCAAAATTTCACAGCTGAACATGCAGTAAATTTTAAAATGTTATTAATGAAGATTTTACAAATCCATTCACTGACTGACCACATTATACTAATACCCGGCTAATTGCAGGAATCAAAAACTGTTGAGTATGCACAGCTTTTGCACAAGCTGTATAAAGCTGGCAGTGTTGCAGAGCTACCACAAAGATTAAAACTCTGCTGACCCTTTAAAAATAAACAACAACAACAACCAATTCCAGCCTGCACCATGTTTGTTAGAGATCATTAACTGGCTTTGACAGTAGCATTCCCCGTCACACACTATCACATGATTAAGCAGCCAGGTGTAGTAGCACAGCCAGCCGCTCAGGGCTAGGCACCGAGAGACTGAATGTCCATGACAGCAGCAGAGCCGCCCTGTCTCTTTGCGACACCCTTCAGTGAAGCACACAACTGGCCTGACGGCAGAATGACACGGCGTGACAGTCATTCTTTACGATCTACAACATAGCTGCTGCCTCTCCTCGTCCGTTCACTGCAGCGCGTAAGATACAGCGCGCGCTCCTCCCAACTCCATCGACTGTGACTGTCAGTAAAGTACAAAGAAAATGTAACAATCAGCCCAGATTCCTCACTGTTTTCTACAACCGTGTAAGATGAAAAAGGATGAGATTCCCTCAGTCTGTCGGTGGTGTCGTCTTCATTCATGCTGTATGCTGAAGTGTTCATAATGTTATGCATTGGCCCCTTCCAAAAAATTAACAGGCCCCCAGTGTGCTGTGTGTTTTTCACTAACAAATAGTGACCATAAATTCCAAACAATTTGCTTTTTTCACTTACAGCGGCACATTAATTCCAAATTAACAAAAAGAAAATAACTACAGCACAGTAACTGTGTTAACTCAACAGAGCTGATCAGCAAATGCAACATAAATACCAGGTCAGAAACTCACCAGTCCAGCTCTGGCCTGGTGCATGCGTGTAGCGCCCACCCGGCACGCTACACGATCACACTGTAAATCCAAGACAGCTTCAATGCTGCCTGTGTGTACAATAAAAGATAATCTGTATTGCAAAAAATTCCAGCGGAGGTCACAGACGCAGCCACATATTCCCCGTTCAGTTAGCTGACATGAAATGGACAGTGATTATCCTCACTGAAATGAGATGAGGTAAAATGGGTTGACTGGAGCTTGAGCAATGTGTACTATAATTCTGGTGTGTGCAAATTTATAGTACTTGTCAAACTTTGGACACACCGCGTTGAAGGTATCTGTGATTGGCTCCCAGTCTGTGTTCTGTCATGATTGAAAAGTGTTTCTTACAAAAGTAGAAATGCTTGCCTACGTCCTCTGGGGTAATAATGGATGATAATTGCTACCTCCATCGACTGACAAGAGAAGGCTGTCAAGATTTTATTGCTGTCTGAATGGCCGAGCCTTGTGAAAGTTTGTTTCCATAGGTAAGAAACCTGTAAAAGAACTTACATTGCCTTGTTTTTATGTAGGAACTAGGGCTGAAATGATTAGTCGAGTAACTCGAATAATTTGATTCCAAAAAATGTAGTAAGTCCCTTCGGCTGCTCCCTTGTTTGCACTTGGGGTCGCCACAGCAAATCCAAGGTGGATCTGCATGTTGAATTGACACAGGTTTTTACGCAGGATGCCCTTTCTGACACAACTCCACATTACATGGAAAAATGTGGCAGGGGTGGGATTTGAACCCAGAACCTTCTGCACTGAAACCAAGCGCATTAACCACTTGGCCACCACCCCTACTGCTTTTGTTCAAGGTAAATTGGTCTGGGAGCGCTGTGACTGTGCGGATCATTTGGTTTTTCTCTGAGGTAAATTCTGTGCCTCGAAGCGTCGTTTAACATTGTAGTACATATACCAGGCCTGTGTGTGGCACTGTAACATCCCCAGAAAAAAAACAGAAGAAGACTAGAGCATAGGATAAGGATAAACTTTATTCATCTCACAAAGGAGAAATTCAAATGTTACGTCAGCTCTTAAAAAAACATTTGATTAGCATATCAGCTAATCAAATTAGCAACGATAGCTACACCTTTCCAACGCTACACACAGAGTAAAAATAGCCTTTTAGAGAAAGACGGTCCACAGTGATCATCTGAAATAGACCTACTGCACATTTAAAGCAAAGCAGTGTGTTGTCTATTTTTAAAAAACACACGGTCCGCTCTACGTGGGGAGTGACTATTCGCCCGGCGGCCGGCTGCTGCTCTCTGCCCCGGTGTGGAGGGGAGCCCCTCACATAGCTACAGCTTTCGTCCCCGACCACACTTATTTATCTGAAAGAAGATCCTCTCAGCGAAAGTCCACTCTTTAACTGTTTTTGATCAGACTCACACTGAGTGTTTTGCTTTTAATTTTTTTCTTTTTGGGCAACACACAACGCTTCACAAACATTGTCACTTAAAAAAAAAAAAAAAAAAACTGACGTTTGAGGCTTGCATGTTCATCCTCCAGCTGAAAATGCATCTGTTGAATCATAGAGAAAGAGGGATTAAAAAAAAAATCACGCAGGGACCCTGTCCACCAACATTAAAAAGAAAAAACCTTAAAAATGGTTAATGAAGCAATCAATCAATCAATCAATCAATTTTATTTATATAGCGCCAAATCACAACAAACAGTTGACCCAAGGCACTTTATATTGTAAGGCAAGGCCATACAATAATTACGTAAAAACCCCAACGGTCAAAACGACCCCCTGTGAGCAAGCACTTGGCGACAGTGGAAGGAAAAACTCCCTTTAACAGGAAGAAACCTCCAGCAGAACCAGGCTCAGGGAGGGGCGGTCTTCTGCTGGGACTGGTTGGGGCTGAGGGAGAGAATCAGGAAAAAAGACATGCTGTGGAGGGGAGCAGAGATCAATCACTAATGATAAATGCAGAGTGGTGCATACAGAGCAAAAGGAGAAAGAAACACTCAGTGCATCGTTGGGAACCCCCCAGCAGTCTAAGTCTATAGCAGCATAACTAAGGGAGGTTCAGGGTCACCTGATCCAGCCCTAACTATAAGCTTTAGCAAAAAGGAAAGTTTTAAGCCTAATCTTAAAAGTAGAGAGGGTGGTCTGTCTCCCTGATCTGAATTGGGAGCTGGTTCCACAGGAGAGGGCCTGAAAGCTGAAGGCTCTGCCTCCCATTCTACTCTTAACAAACCCTAGGAAGTACAAGTAAGCCTGCAGTCTGAGAGCGAAGCGCTCTATTGGGGTGATATGTACTATGAGGTCCCTAAGATAAGATGGGACCTGATTATTCAAAACCTTATAAGTAGAAGAAGAATTTTAAATTCTATTCTAGAATTAACAGGAAGCCAATGAAGAGAGGCCAATATGGTGAGATATGCTTTCTCCTTCTAGTCCCTGTCAGTACTCTAGCTGCAGCATTTGAAATAACTGAAGGCTTTTCAGGGAACTTTTAGGACAACCTGATAATAATGAATTGCAATAGTCCAGCCTAGAGGAAATAAATGCATGAATTAGTTTTCAGCATCACTCTGAGACAAGACCTTTCTAATTTTAGAGATATTGCGTAAATGCAAAAAAGCAGTCCTACATATTTGTTTTAATATGCACATTGAATGACATATCCTGATCAAAAATGACTCCAAGATTTCTCACAGTATTACTAGAGGTCAGGGTAATGCCATCCAGAGTAAGGATCTGGTTAGACACCATGTTTCTAAGATTTGTGGGGCCAAGTACAATAAACGTCAGTTTTATCTGAGTTTAAAAGCAGGAAAATTAGAGGTCATCCATGTCTTTATGTCTGTAAGACAATCCTGCAGTTTAGCTAATTGGTGTGTGTCCTCTGGCTTCATGGATAGATAAAGCTGGGTATCATCTGCGTAACAATGAAAATTTAAGCAATGCGGTCTAATAATACTGCCTAAGGGAAGCATGTATAAAGTGAATAAAATTGGTCCTAGCACAGAACCTTGTGGAAACTCCATAATTAACCTTAGTCTGTGAAGAAGATTCCCCATTTACATGAACAAATTGTAATCTATTAGATAAATATGATTCAAACTACCACAGCGCAGTGCCTTTAATACCTATGGCATGCTCTAATCTCTGTAATAAAATTTTATGGTCAACAGTATCAAAGGCAGCACTGAGGTCTAACAGAACAAGCACAGAGATGAGTCCACTGTCTGAGGCCATAAGAAGATCATTTGTAACCTTCACTAATGCTGTTTCTGTACTATGATGAATTCTAAAACCTGACTGAAACTCTTCAAATAGACCATTCCTCTGCAGATGATCAGATAGCTGTTTTACAACTACCCTTTCAAGAATTTTTGAGAGAAAAGGAAGGTTGGAGATTGGCCTATAATGAGCTAAGATAGCTGGGTCAAGTGATGGCTTTTTAAGTAATGGTTTAATTACTGCCTGTGGTACATAGCCAACTAATAAAGATAGATTGATCATATTTAAGATCGAAGCATTAAATAATGGTAGGGCTTCCTTGAGCAGCCTGGTAGGAATCAATCAATCATCAATCAACTTTTTTCTTATATAGCGCCAAATCACAACAAACAGTTGCCCCAAGGCGCTCCATATTGCAAGGCAAGGCCATACAATAACCATGAAAAACCCCAACGGTCAAAACGACCCCCTATGAGCAAGCACTTGGCCACAGTGGGAAGGAAAAACTCCCTTTTAACAGGAAGAAACCTCCAGCAGAACCAGGCTCATGGAGGGGCAGTCTTCTGCTGAGACTGGTTGGGGCTTGAGGGAAAGAACCAGGAAAAAGACATGCCGAGAAGGGGGGCAGAGATCGATCACTAATGATTAAATGCAGAGTGATGCATACGGAGCAAAAAAAGAAAGAAACAGTGCATCATGGGAACCCCCCACAGTCTACGTCTAAAGCAACATAACCAAGGGATGGTCCAGGGTCACCCGATCCAGCCCTAACTATAAGCCTTAGCGAAAAGGAAAGTTTTAAGCCTAATCTTAAAAGTAGAGAGGGTATCTGTCTCCCTGATCTGAATTGGGAGCTGGTTCCACAGGAGAGGAGCCTGAAAGCTGAAGGCTCTGCCTCCCATTCTACTCTTACAAACCCTAGGAACCACAAGTAAGCCCGCAGTCTGAGAGCGAAGCGCTCTAATGGGGTAATATGGTACTATGAGGTCCCTAAGATAAGATGGGACCTGATTATTCAAAACCTTATAAGTAAGAAGAAGAATTTTAAATTCTATTCTAGAATTAACAGGAGCCAATGAAGAGAGGCCAACACGGGTGAGATATGCTCTCTCCTGCTAGTCCCCGTCAGTACTCTAGCTGCAGCATTCTGAACCAACTGAAGGCTTTTTAGGGAACTTTTAGGACAACCTGATAATAATGAATTACAATAGTCCAGCCTAGAGGAAATAAATGCATGAATTAGTTTTTCAGCATCACTCTGAGACAAGACCTTTCTGATTTTAGAGATATTGCGTAAATGCAAAAAGGCAGTCCTACATATTTGTTTAATATGCGCTTTGAATGACATATCCTGATCAAAAATAACTCCAAGATTTCTCACAGTATTACTAGAGATCAGGGAAATGCCATCCAGAGTAACGATCTGGTTAGACACCATGCTTCTAAGATTTGTGGGGCCAAGTACAATAACTTCAGTTTTATCTGAGTTTAAAAGCAGGAAATTAGAGGTCATCCATGTCTTTATGTCTGTAAGACAATCCTGCAGTTTAGATAATTGGTGTGTATCCTCTGGCTTCATGGATAGATAAAGCTGGGTATCATCTGCGTAACAATGAAAATTTAAGCAATACCGTCTAATAATACTGCCTAAGGGAAGCATGTATAAAGTGAATAAAATTGGTCCTAGCACAGAACCTTGTGGAACTCCATAATTAACTTTAGTCTGTGAAGAAGATTCCCCATTTACATGAACAAACTGTAATCTATTAGACAAATATGATTCAAACCACCGCAGCGCAGTGCCTTTAATACCTATGACATGCTCTATCTCTGTAATAAAATTTTATGGTCACAGTATCAAAAGCAGCACTGAGGTCCAACAGAACAAGCACAGAGATAGTCCACTGTCCGAAGCCATAAGAAGATCATTTGTAACCTTCACTAATGCTGTTTCTGTACTATGATGAATTCTAAAACCTGACTGAAACTCTTCAAATAGACCATTCCTCTGCAGGTGATCAGTTAGCTGTTTTACAACTACCCTCTCAAGAATCTTTGAGAGAAAAGGAAGGTTGGAGATTGGCCTATAATTAGCTAAGATAGCTGGGTCAAGTGATGGCTTTTAAGTAATGGTTTAATTACTGCCACCTTAAAGGCCTGTGGTACATAACCAACTAACAAAGATAGATTGATCATATTTAAGATTGAAGCATTAAATAATGGTAGGACTTCTTGAGCAGCCTGGCAGGAATGGGGTCTATTAAGCATGTTGATGGTTTGGATGAAGTAACTAATGAAAATAACTCAGGCAGAACAATCGGAGAGAAAGAGTCTAACCAAATACCGGCATCACTGAAAGCAGCCAAAGATAACGATACATCTTTGGGATGGTTATGAGTATGAGTTTCAGGGAATACTGTTAAGTCTTCTATTTCCATACCATAAGTCAGAACAAGATCTAAAATATGATTAAAGTGGTGGGTGGACTCATTTACTTTTTGAGCAAAGCCGATAGAGTCTAATAATAGATTAAATGCAGTGTTGAGGCTGTCATTCTCAGCATCTGTGTGGATGTTAAAATCGCCCACTATAATTATCTTATCTGAGCTAAGCACTAAGTCAGACAAAAGGTCTGAAAATTCACAGAGAAACTCACAGTAACGACCAGGTGGACGATAGATAATAACAAATAAAACTGGTTTTTGGGACTTCCAATTTGGATGGACAAGGCTAAGAGACAAGCTTTCAAATGAATTAAAGCTCTGTCTAGGTTTTTGATTAATTAATAAGCTGGAATGGAAGATTGCTGCTAATCCTCCGCCCCGGCCCGTGCTACGAGCATTCTGACAGTTAGTGTGACTCGGGGGTGTTGACTCATTTAAACTAACATATTCATCCTGCTGTAACCAAGTTTCTGTTAGGCAGAATAAATCAATACGTTGATCAATTATTATATCATTTACCAACAGGGACTTAGAAGAAAGAGACCTAATGTTTAATAGACCACATTTAACTGTTTTAGTCTGTGGTGCAATTGAAGGTGCTATATTATTTTTTCTTTTTGAATTTTTATGCTTAAATAGATTTTGCTAGTTATTGGTGGTCTGGGAGCAGGCACCGTCTCTACGGGGATGGGGTAATAAGGGGATGGCAGGGGGAGAGAAGCTGCAGAGAGGTGTATAAGACCACAGCTCTGCCTCCTGGTCCCAACGCTAGACAGTCACAGGAATGGGGTCTAATAAACATGTTGATGGTTTGGATGAAGTAACTAATGAAAATAACTCAGACAGAAAAATCGGAGAGAAAGAGTCTAACCAAATACCGGCATCACTGAAAGCAGCCAAAGATAACGATATGTCTTTGGGATGGTTATGAGTAATTTTTTCTCTAATAGTTAAAATTTTATTAGCAAAGAAAGTCATGAAGTCATTACTAGTTAAAGTTAAAGGAATACTCGGCTCAATAGAGCTCTGACTCTTTGTCAGCCTGGCTACAGTGCTGAAAAGAAACCTGGGGTTGTTCTTATTTTCTTCAATTAGTGATGAGTAGTAAGATGTCCTAGCTTTACGGAGGGCTTTTTTTATAGAGCAACAGACTCTTTTTCCAGGCTAAGTGAAAATCTTCTAAATTAGTGAGATGCCATTTCCTCTCCAACTTACGGGTTATCTGCTTTAAGCTGCGAGTTTGTGAGTTATACCACGGAGTCAGGCACTTCTGATTTAAAGCTCTCTTTTTCAGAGGAGCGACATCATCCAAAGTTGTCTTCAATGAGGATGTAAAACTATTGACGAGATACTCTATCTCACTTACAGAGTTTAGGTAGCTACTCTGCACTGTGTTGGTATATGGCATTAGAGAACATAAAGAAGGAATCATATCCTTAAACCTAGTTACAGCGCTTTCTGAAAGACTTCTAGTGTAATGAAACTTATTCCCCACTGCTGGGTAGTCCATCAGAGTAAATGTAAATGTTATTAAGAAATGATCAGACAGAAGGGAGTTTTCAGGGAATACTGTTAAGTCTTCAATTTCCATACCATAAGTCAGAACAAGATTTAAGATATGATTAAAGTGGTGGGTGGACTCATTTACATTTTGAGCAAAGCCAATTGAGTCTAATAATAGATTAAAATGCAGTGTTGAGGCTGTCATTCTCAGCATCTGTGTGGATGTTAAAATCGCCCACTATAATTATCTTATCTGAGCTAAGCACTAAGTCAGACAAAAGGTCTGAAAATTCACAGAGAAACTCACAGTAACGACCAGGTGGACGATAGATAATAACAAATAAAACTGGATTTTTGGGACTTCCAATTTGGATGGACAAGACTAAGAGTCAAGCTTTCAAATGAATTAAAGCTCTGTCTGGGTTTTTGATTAATTAATAAGCTGAAATGGAAGATTGCTGCTAATCCTCTGCCTCGGCCCGTGCTACGAGCATTCTGGCAGTTAGTGTGACTCGGGGGTGTTGACTCATTTAAACTAACATATTCATTCTGCTGTAACCAGGTTTCTGTAAGGCAGAATAAATCAATATGTTGATCAATTATTACATCATTTACTAACAGGGACTTAGAAGAGAGAGACCTAATGTTTAATAGACCACATTTAACTGTTTTAGTCTTTGGTGCAGTTGAAGGTGCTATATTATTTTTTCTTTTTGAATTTTTATGCTTAAATAGATTTTTGCTGGTTATTGGTGGTCTGGGAGCAGGCACCGTCTCTACGGGGATGGGGTAATGAGGGGATGGCAGGGGGAGAGAAGCTGCAGAGAGGTGTGTAAGACTACAACTCTGCTTCCTGGTCCCAACCCTGGATAGTCACGGTTTGGAGGGTTTAATAACATTGGCCAGATTTCTAGAAATGAGAGCTGCTCCGTCCAAAGTGGGATGGATGCCGTCTCTCCTAACAAGACCAGGTTTTCCCCAGAAGCTTTGCCAATTATCTATGAAGCCCACCTCATTTTTTGGACACCACTCAGACAGCCAGCAATTCAAGGAGAACATGCGGCTAAACATGTCACTCCCGGTCCGATTGGGGAGGGGCCCAGAGAAAACTACAGAGTCCGACATTGTTTTTGCAAAGTTACACACCGATCCAATGTTAATTTTAGTGACCTCCGATTGGCGTAACCGGGTGTCATTACTGCCGACGTGAATTACAATCTTACCAAATTTACGCTTAGCCTTATCCAGCAGTTTCAAATTTCCTTCAATGTCGCCTGCTCTGGCCCCCGGAAGACAACTGACTATGGTTGCTGGTGTCGCTAACTTCACATTTCTCAAAACAGAGTCGCCAATAACCAGAGTTTGATCCTCGGCAGGTGTGTCGTCGAGTGGGGAAAAACGGTTAGAAATGTGAACGGGTTGGAGGTGTACATGGGGCTTCTGTTTAGAACTACGCTTCCCCCTCACAGTCACCCAGTCGGCCTGCTTTCCCGGCTGCTCGGGATCTGCCAGAGGGAAACTAACGGCGGCTAAGCTACCTTGGTCTGCACCGACTACAGGGGCCTGGCTAGCTGTAGAATTTTCCACGGTGCGGAGCCGAGTCTCCAATTCCCCCAGCCTGGCCTCCAAAGCTACGAATAAGCTACACTTATTACAAGTACTATTACTGCTAAAGGAGGCCGAGGAATAACTAAACATTTCACACCCAGAGCAGAAAAGTGCAGGAGAGACAGGAGAAGCCGCCATGCTAAACCGGCTGAGAGCTAGTAGCTGCGCTAAGCTAGTGGATTCCTAAAAACACACAAAATGAATAATGTGTAAATAATTTAGAGGTGATTCAGCAGAGGGAGTGCTTTAGTTAAGGCACGTGAAGATTACACTGTGAAACAAATCGTTATCTAGTTAACTAGATCAATCTAACTGCGCAGGTTAAACAGCTAACAGATACAGCAAAGCACCGCTGTGCTCCGGAACAGGAAGTGATACAATACCGCAGTGAGAGCCAACCACCAGTAGAGGCAAGCCAAATCCAGGCTGAAACAAAACAGAAAGACACATCCCATCGCCATTTCAGCAAAATGTCAAGACTTTGGCACATCAACATTGTGCCATTGCTTAGTAGGGAGAGCCCTGTACTATTGATGATGTTTAAAAACACAAAAGTACTTTTTATCAGATTACTCAATTAATCACCAGAATAACTGATAGAATACTCAATTACTAAAATAATTAATAGCTGCAGCCCTAGTAGGAACATGTGGTTCGTGTATAGATGTATAGGATTTTACATTTTTGTAAAAATCCAGGCAACCTTAGCAACTTTAGGAAACTGAAAATAAATTCCTTAACATTGACCTTGGTCTGCCCTGCAATAGGCTGGTGTTCTATCCAGGGTTTACCCCGCCTCAGCCCTGTGACTTCTGGGATAGCCCCCCCCGTGACTGTTGATTGGTATAAGCAGGTATAGAAAATAAATGAATGAAGGATATTTCAAATTTCATTGACATTTCAAGTTCACTAGAACTCAGCAAAATGAGCTGTGAATAGTAGGACACACAAAACCAACCAACCAACCAACCCACCCACCCTGGCATACTTGACTTTGGCCCCAATGATTGAACTCCCCCAGGTATTCCAAAACACACCTCCATCTGTGTGCCAAGTTTGGTTGAAAACAGTGAAAAACCTAAATTTTGACCTTTGACTTTGATGACCTTGACCTCCATGATAGACCGTTGGCACATTTGATCTCTCAGGGTAATTCCAGAACCCACTTAGAAATGTGTAAATTTGGTGCAAATCAGTGACTTGATTTTAGCAAATTTGTCCCCAGTTATTGCCCTTTGTTAAATCTGATCTGCCTGTGCAATTCCAGAACCCACCTCCATATGTGTGCACAGTTTGGTGGACATCAGAGTGGTGAATGGAAATTTTGACCTGTGAGCAAAATAAGCTTGGCTCCAAATTTGATCTTTTCTGGACAACTGTACAACCCATGTAAATGTGTGTGCCAAGTTTGGTGCACAACTGAAGGAATAAAAAGAAGGGGGAAAAAAATCTAAATTTTGACCTTGATCTCAATTAAATTGACTTTTGGCAGAAAAAACTCTTTAAAGACAATTCTGGAGTCAACTGTCATCCACATATTAAGTTTAGTGAAAACTGGTTTCAGGACCTGGGAAGATTAGAGGAACAAACAGAGACAAATGTTGCTGAAATTGATTATGCACAATTTCAATAGCAAAGGTTTGATTATTTTGTGCAGCACCTTGATTGTGTCTAAACTCTCCAGATCACGGCCAGGGGTTTATTTTGTAATCTCCAGACTTGCTGTTAGCTGGGCTGGGCTGTCTGGGTTGTTCTTTGCAGCCCTTCTGCGTTCTCTCTGTTCCTTTCTCAACAACTGACTTTACCTCATGCTGGTATGTTTTAGTTGGTGTGCTGAGAATACCAAGTGGCTGCTCCATCAGGTGTGTATTATCTGGCCTGCTGAGCCTCTTGGCCTGCTGCTTGGCTCCTTCCAAGTCGTTCCCCTGAAGTTTCAGTAACGTACACAGTGCAGTAGTAGATGAATTCTGCTTCTTTTATTCTTACAAGCTTCAGCTTATGAGTTAGAGAACTAGCAAGTATGCCAAATTGTATTTGGTCATGCTGTTTCAAGTTTCAATAACCACAACTATGTGAACTTTTAAAACAAAGGTCATGTAAAGGTGGTTATTAAAACTTGAAATGGCATGACCAGTGCAACTAATCCTGATTAAATTCTTTAAATCATCAATTTACACAAAGTTATTGAAAGGTAATTTCAATTAAATACACTGATGTGAATACAGATATCTATTATGTGGATAATTAAGCAGAAAATGTAAGTGCAGCACTTTCCTTGAAGAATGTGGAAATTGGGAAACACCATAATGGTCTAAAATACCGTAATTATTACATTATGTGATGAATAGGTCTTGTATGGTCCCCGAGGGCCCACTCATGCCATGGCTATCCCCAGATCCGCAGCATGAATGATGAATGAATGAATGAATGAATGATTTAGTCATCACACACAGATACAAAACAACGCATGAAGCGTTGAAAAGGCTGGTACCCATTTTGTTGCAACCCAGGTGCACATATTGGTAACGCCACTCATGATCCCCCTGAGCAACACAGTGAATACACTCACTCACTGACTCATCTTCCAATTAATTGTCGCGGGTGCTGGAGCCTATCCCAGCAGTCATAGAGTGCGAGGTGGGGTAAAACGCCTGGACACCCTGCGCCAGTCTGTTGCAGGGCCACAGATAGACAACAAACACATCCACAAAGCATGCACACCCTACGGACAATTTAAAGTTACCAATCCATTTAACCTGCATGTCTTTGGATGTGGAGGAAGCCAGAGCACCCGGAGAGAACCCGTTGCAAAACATGGGGATAAGCAGCGCAAACATCCACACAGAAAGGCTACAGGTGGGAATCAAACCCTGACTTTCTCGCTTTGAGGCAACAGTGCTAACCACTAAGCCACCATGCTGCCATAGTGAATACAGACACAGGGTCCAAAAGACACATTCTCATGTGATTGACAATTTTTGACCAGGACCCGAAAACGTAGCATGTGATTCTTCATCTTTGTATGCCAAGAAACCAACATTTCCCAACATCACACCCAGTGAGTCAGAACTTCACATATTCTCGAGAAATGTTGGTTTCTCAGAATGCAATAAAAGGAAAACCATACACTACGTTTTCTGGATCAGGCTCAAAACTTCTCATTCATCCCTCTCCTATAGCTAAATTTATTTAGCCAGATAAAATCACAAAGGCATGAGATCGAAACCTCTGTTGCAAGGGTGACCATGGCCAAGAGAGGCAGCACCGTCATAGAAATAACACAGTAAAATCACCAGTGTTGAATTAACACTGCCAGTGTAGCATACAGTTATATGCAAAGGTTTTGGGCACCCCTGACAATTTTCATGATTTCCTGTTATAAATCATTGGTTGTCTGGATCAGAAATTTCAGTTAAATATATCATATAGCAGATGAACACACTGATATATGAGAAGTGAAATGAAGTTTCTAGTATTTACAGAAGTGTGCAATAAGTTATTTAAACAAATTTAGGCAGGTGCATAAATCATGGCATCCTGTGATTTTTACCTGATTTGAATACATTTAGCACTAATTATTGGAACACAGAATTGGTTTGGTAAGCTCAATGACCATTGACCGTACACAGGTGAATCCAGTCATGAGAAAGGGTAATACACAATTTACTCACATCTTTTGCACAAGACTTATTTTGATTGCCACCTTTGGCAGCATTACAGCTTCAAGTCTTCAGATTTGGAGGCACAGAAGAGGAAGGGTACAGGAAACATTTCTGCTGCTTTGAAGGTCCCAATGAGCACAGTGGCCTCCACTCATCTGTAAATGGAAGAAGTTCAGATCCACCAGGACTCTACCTAGAGTTTTAAACTGAGCGATCGTGGGAGAGAAGGGCCTTATGTCAGGGGAGGTGACCAAGAACCAGATGGCCACTCTGCTCAGAGCTCCAGCATTCCTGTGGAGAGGAGGAGAACCTTCCAGAAGGGACAACCATCTCTGCAGCAATCCACCAATCTTGTCAGGGTGGTTTAGATGCTAATTTCCACAGACTGACTGTTTTTGTTGGTAATTTAGGGTCAGTAACCAGCAGTCACCTGCTTCAGGGTCATATGCGATCACCCTACTGAGCACCCGTCCAAACAAACAGCTGAACAGACTAGGAGCCAGAACACAACCATTCAGAACAACAATATTCACGATCAGTTAGAAATCAGAGATCCTCCTAAATGCAGTTTTAATCTTCTTTGTGATTAGTCGTCTAATATGTATAGGATGATCACTCTCGATGGCTCACTGTGCTATTTGTGCTGATCGAATCTTAGTTCATGTACTGATTTGATTATTTGTGTGATATTTTGACCCTATAGGACTATCAGGAGGAAACTGAGTGTGACCAATTAGGGCTGAAGAGTCCTGATGAGGAAGGTATGACAGGAGAAGCAACACCAAGTCCCATAGAAGAACAAGAAAAGCCTTGTTCAGATGATAAGTCCCAGAAGGAGGACAGCATCCCATCCACTGAGAAAGGTATGATAACCCAAGCACAGTCAGCTGTTAACTGTATTCCACAGTAGAGGGGTTATGTATGTCTGAGGCGGATGAAGAAGGTGAGGAAGGTGAAGCTATCCCTTCCCACATCCCACATGGATGAAACTGTCCTTGTTCTCCTGTTTTCTTCAGTGGCAAAGAGAGCTGCACTGAGGCGTCTGAGGAGGGGTTGGCGAGTGAAGTGAGCTGATGCCCCTCAGAGGAAGATGATGCTGCTATTTTAGCAGATGACATCTCACTAAGTCCCATCAAACAAGAAGAAAAAGTAGAAGCTTGCATCACCTAAACATAATGATTTAAATAAACTATCATTGTAATGCCTTTTTTTAATATAATTCTCCATATAATAAACAGTGGCGTACCCAGCTTCAATAGTCTTGTGTTCTGACTAAAGCATTACGACTATACTAATTCTCTGCTTACTACTATTATACAATGAAACTGTCCCAACCATTTTTAGAGGGTTTTTTTTTTAAATTTAATGAAACATCAAACCCCCTGGGCCTGACCTTTCACCACCATTATTCAGAAAATCAATATTTCTTGACATTTCCTCAACATGGACAAGGTGTTTTTCTTTAATTTTGTTTTCCTGGCCTGTGTGAACATTAAAAGTTCACAGTCTGCATTTTTCTCTGATCAGTCAGTGTAGAAATTCAGGTTTGCAGTATACATTTACATACATATACGGGTGATTCTTAGACTACGGGCACTTATTATGTCCTTTGATCATATTGTATGAAAAACAGAAAAAAGGGGACATTTCACACTTTTATAGTTATTTTTACAATGAAAGTGTGTTAAGAAATTTGTTCTAGTAGTCTATGATGACTTTTTCACCTTTTTTCAGCATCATTATATGCAAATATTGCCGTTTTGTGCTTGTCCCACACCCAGACTTTTGATCTTCAATGATAAAAATGAATGGTAAAGAAACATTTTTTCTAATGTTTTAAAATATCTCTGAATAAAATATCAGTAAAATAATCAAAACATAATTGGGTATTCAATGTCATACAACTGTTGTGATTTTTAAACAAAATGTAGTTGTCCCACACTATTGCTGTAATTTCCACCACAACACTGTAATGTCCCTTTAAACAGTTTGTATGAAAGATTGTTTGGTAGTTTCTATGGAGATAAACAGTGACATCAGAGCACATGTATATAGCGCCAAATCACAACAAACAGTTTGCCCCAAGGCGCTTATATTGTAAGGCAATGGTGTGGTGGAAATTACATTTACAAGACCAATAGTGCCCGTAGTTAAAGAATCATCCATACATTGACACTATTTTTTCTACAAGACACTCGGGAGCGGAGGACCCAACCTGTCCTGCCAGGACACGTGGCGGGTTACGTGATGGACAGCTAGCAGAGGTGGCAAGTCATGTGCCTGTACACATTGTCTGTGGAGGACGTTGAAGATGTTTACTTATTGGAGCTGTGGTGACCGGGTTTCTGCTGTGTGGAGTGGGCCATAGCACTGGTTTACCGGAAAATTAAGAAGGTGGTAGGCGTGCATTAATTGGGCCCGTCCAGGCTGCCCCACATGATCGATATCGATTGGAAGGGCAGTGTCAGCTCAGTCGGCGGTGTTAACCGCATGTTGGAATCCATCTCGGGGAGAATGGCTGCACTGGAAAAACTGCTTTGATCGTCAGTAAGTGACCACATCTCTTCTCCTCTATTCACATGTATTTGGGAGCCACTCTGAAGTTTCAGACAGTGGAATCTTTCAGGCGTCTGTTAATCTGGATATCTATTTGGTTTCCAAACACCAGCTGCCCTTCAAGGCCGCTGAGATAAAATCCTCCCCCCCGAGGAACACTCCTGATGCCTCGCTCCTCGTCTTAACCCGCCTCTCTTGTCTTTCCCCCTCCCAGTCCTGTGATGTTGACTGTGGGACCTTGGACTCTGGTGGACTGATTCAGGACTGGGATCCCCCCCCCCCCCAGGATGGACAGATAAGGCCTGTTGATGGCACCAAGGGCGGCCTCCGGGCTGTCTGAACACTGGACACATTCAAGTCTCGGCTGTCGTCTGTTGTCTGCTGTGATTGTTTACTGTTTTTTCTGTGACTGTTTCTGTGCTTATGGGTTTTTTTGCTTCAATGGTGCTATGTGTGTTCAACACAGCAGCAATGGAGGTTTTTTTCTTCCCAATACTTCCGTTGTGTGTGCTTTTATGTGTGTTTATGTACCGGTCAAGGTTTGCTCAGCCCTGCTCGTGACTCAGGGCAGGGACATACATCTAGAGCTGGGTCCCTGGGTGCCGTAAAGGTGACCTCTGCTCCTAACTGGCAATTAGGATGGGTTAAATGCAGTAAACACATTTCATTGTGCAGGGAACATGTTCCTATGTGCATATGATAATAAACTCCTTTGAATCCTTGAACATTTCTACATCATGTTGCATAAATCCACTAACCTGCTGTCAAAGTTTCAGTCTGCATCAAACTATCCTTTGTTGTTTTGATACTCTCATAAATCTGTCTTTCTTCTTGCAAATGATGCACAGTTGTGGAAGGACATGTTTTGGTGCTTGATGCCCATACAGTGACTCTGGGCAACACTGACACTCACTGTTCAATTCCAGCCATGTCTGCAGACATTCTTGATATATTTAAGGTGGCCATTTGCAAATGTTTCTCCTCTTTGCATCTCTTCTAATGAGTGGCAACATGGGAGCCTCTAAACTCCTCTCAAATGACCTGAAAACAAAGATTGTTCAACATCATGGTTTACGGGAAGGATACAAAAAGCTATCTCAGAGATTTCAGCTGTCAGTTTCCACTGTCAGGAACATAGTGAGGAAATGGAAGACCACAGGCATAGTACTAGTTAAGGCCTGAGGTGGCAGGCCAAGAAAAATCTCATAAGCTGAAGCGAAGGATGGTGTGAACAGTCAGTCAACCCACAGACCTGCTCCAATAGACCAACAACATGATCTTGGTGCAGATAGTGTCTCTGCATCGTTCAACTATACAGCGCACTTTGCACAAAGAGCTGCTGTACGATGCTATAATGCAGAGGAAGCCTTTTCCATGTACACGCCACAAACACAGTCGCTTGAGGTATGATGAAGCACATTAGGACAAACCAGCTTCATTTTGGAATAATATGCTGTGGACTGATGAAACTAAAAATTGAGTTATTGGACATAACAATGGGTGGCATGCATGGCTGAAAAAGAACACAGCATTCCACTCCATTCCATTCCAAAAATGCTTGATACCTACAGTAAAATTTGGAGGTGGTTCCATCATGCTGTGGGCTGTGTGGCCAGTGGCAGGTACTGGGAATCTTAAAGTTGATGGTCACATGGATTCCAGTCAATATCACCAGATTTTTGAGAACAATGTTCAAGAATCAGTGACAAAGTTGAAGTTGCACCAGGGTTGGATCTTTCAACAAGACAACGACCCTAAACACTGCTCAAAATCTACTAAGGCATTCCCGCAGAGGAACAAGTACAATGTTCTGGAATGGCCATCTCAGTATCCAGACCTGAATATTATTGAAAAGCTGTGGTGTGATTTTAAGCAGGTTGTCCATGCTCAGAAACCAACAAACCTGAGATGTTTTGTAAAGAAGAATGGTCCAAAATACCTTCAACCAGAATTCAGACTCTCATTGTAAGCCATAGGAAGTGTTTAGAGGCTGCTATTTCTGCAAAAGGAGGATCTACTAAATATTGATGTAGTTTTTTTCTGTTGTGTCTGTTGTGTGTGATGTTTCTGTTGTGCCAAAATTTATGCACCTGCCTAATTTTGTTTAAAGAATTATTGCACACTTTCTGTAAATCCTATAAACTTCATTTCACTTCTCAAATATCACTGTGTTTGTCTGTTTATATGATATATTTAACTGAAATTGCAGATCGAGACAACCATTGATTTATAAAGGAAAATCATGGAAATCATCAGGGGTGCCCAAACTTTTGCATACAACGGTATGGTCCTACTCTAGTCAGAGTGGGCCCATATGTTCACTGTTAGTTTTAATTTAACACTGGTGATTTTACTGTGAAGTTAACATCAAGAGAACATTAAAATAAATAAAATACAAACACAAAACAATCAGATAGATCAGAAGATAATACAATTTAAAATTTAAAAACACAGACACTGTGCAAAAGATTTCCATTAGCGGTCTCTTAAAATAGACTGAAAAGCATTTAAATCAACCCAGACTGTTTGAATTCAGACTGGAGGACATTCCAAGCAGAGGGAACAGAAAAAATAAATAAATAAATAAAAGCTTTGTTTCACTTTTCATTGTGAACATGAGGTACACAAAAGCACAACATGTCATTCGAATGTAAAGCATAAACAGCTTTCAGACCTCCGAAGTAAATTGGATCAATAAATCGGAACCAACCCAATAAGAGGCTTGTAAACCAGAGTCATCCAGTGTGTGCAGAAACATTCAAAGAAGACATGCCAGCATAAGCATACCTCACAGTGGTGGGTGAGGCAGCTACAACCAGTTATGAATCTCAGAGCACAATGGTACACTGGGGTCAAGGACTGTAGACAACTGTTTGAAGTGCACATATAAACCGTAATCCAGTACAGACAGTTATCAGAAGCTTCTGAGCGCCTAAGGAAAAACATGACATTTCTATAAAAGAAGCCTAGCTTCACCCTTAATTTGGAGATCAAGTGTTTAAGATGAACTTTTAACGAAAGCGCCACATCAATAATTAATCCCAAATAATTGAAGCTGCTGACTAACTCAAGAGTTTTACCTTAGGCCATTTTAATTAATGGTATATTCTCCAAGGAAACAGGCGACGTTGAAAAAAAACACTTTTGGATTTTCAGCATTCAAGACCAGTTTGAATTTCTCCAGACGGCTCTGGACTACATCAGCGGAATGCAAAAATTCAAATGCCTGTGTCACTGAGTTTCAACAACAATAGATTACAGTGCCATCTGCATAAAGATGATAGAAGGCATTTGATAGGTTTGCACACACATCAGTAACGTAAAGTGTGAACAGAATAGGTCCTAAAACTGAACCTTGAGGAACACATTTTGTGACCTTAAGGAAGGTGAAACTGACACCAGCCATCTGAATGCACTGCGTCCTCAAACACATTTAAAACTTTTAAAATAGCAATAACATTGCTATGTTGCTTCCTAAAACTAGACTGAAGAGGGTTTAAAATATTAATTCTAAAAATTCCTTCAATTGATCCAAAATGCATAATTTTGAGATAGTTCTGTAATTACTCACATTTGAAGGTTTACCTCCCTTTAGCAGGTGGGTGAAAAAAGTAGATTTCCAAGTTTAGGGAGTTTGTTTGTGCTTAGGCTGAAATAAAAAATACAAGTTATAGGCTCAGCAATCAGATTTGCAGCCAACTTTAAAAAAAAATGAACCAGCTGATGCTTTGGAATTCAACATCTTCAATGCCTGACAGACCTCAGAAACACACACAGGTTTAAAATGAAATTAAAAATCAACAGTACACAATATTCTTTGCTGAAACGTATACAGCATCACCAGGAATTTCAGAAACACCTGGTTGAAGCAGAAATTTTGTGCCTGCATCAAACATAATGTTCATGGTAATGATGAGATTGGTACCTTGAAACACCTGGTACTTTAATAATTCAGAAGCACTCAGCATCAAATACTTTCCACAGAAAGTTTAATTTAATCTCACATTTAATTTTTAAAGACTGCAAGAAAAGGGGCTATGTTTTGCACTCAGCACTTTAACAACTTTTTGCACATTTGAATAATTTGCACATGATTGGTTTTAAAGAAATATAAATTTTATTGAATAATGTCTTCCTTTAATCCATTGTTTAGATTTGGAGGCAGTGGGCCCTGGAGGAGAGAGGGAGACATTAGGTCACCAATCAATTGTAATTGGGAAGTGTAAAAATGTTGTGCAATATGTTTTAGGTTGTTTTAGTGTTTGGTGTATGTGTTGATGTGTATTTTGGTGTTTTAGTTAATAGTTGTAATAGTTGTCTCACTTATCTTCTGTCTTGTGTCCAAATGGCAAAGAGGTCCCACCAGAAACACGTCCCCATGGTAAAGGTTCCGGGCCAGACCAGGGCATAAGAATGTGAGGGGGGGAGACAGGTTAAGGGGTTTATTGCAGGGCCGTATATAGGAATGTGAAAGTGGGGGGTTCAAATACTTGAGTTGGGGGTCCAGTGGGCCGCAGGGCCGCTGGTGGGGTCGAGGGGCAATGCCCTCGTGGGGGGCTCAGGGGAGCGAAGCCCCCCAAAGCAGAAGCTTTTTGAGGATTTCGAGGGGTAAAAAGCTACATAAATTTCATTTGAAACCCAAAATGTATCATTTTAGGAAATACATTTTTATATACAAGTAGTCCTTGCTTGGGATTGGATCAGTTGCCACAAGAACCACCCAGGAAGAACCAAGATAACATTAATGCAAACTTTATACCTGCCTGTCGGTTGCGAATGACGAGGCGTGAAAAAAACTCACGCATGCGCACGAAGGTTCAAGCTTCGCTGATGCAAGCGCACATGATTCAAATCCATATAGTTTTTGCAAAAAATAAAAAGGTCGGATAGTTTTCTAACAGACCTCGTATTTAGCGGTATTAATATTCGCGTTTACATTATGAATATGTACGTATATGTACGTTATGTATTAAAATAGCGGTATTTAATTTGGCGACCTTGTTTAACTCGCAAAATTCGCATAATAAATCCCACGCGAATATTTGCACCTTTACAGTATTTGCAACAGGAAGGAGAAGCTCCCTTTATTTCTCAGCTTATACATACAAACATGTTTTTATAAACCAGACAAGTGTAATTGTGTGTCTACATGGGTATTTACAAGCCTACTAATCTGTTTGATATCAGAGGAGGATAGGGACCAGGGAGCAAAAATTCTCAACCCCCATGGGAAAAGTTTATCTAGTAGTTTCCCCTTTCATCACTTAAGGGATTACTCCTGCAGAGGAAATTGAAACTTGAGGGTGTGTGATAATAGCTGTGTAACAGTTAGTGCTTGTTGCTTATTGTCAATGAAAAGAAAATACATAACGTGGATATCCAGATCAGAAAAAAATCAGCAGAAAAAAAATCAGCAGAATTCTCGGGGGGTTCAGTTGAACCCCCTGAACCCCCTCTATATACGGGCATGTATTGACTTATGGATTTTAGTTAGCAGGGGTGTTTGGTTTCAGGGTTTTATGTACAGAGATGGTGGGCTTTTAAATGGTTTTGGTTTAGTTAAAGTAATGGAGGTTTTTCAAACAGGTTTTGTGAGTTAGTTTTTTCAGTTCTTACCTTTTTAGATTCTAATGGTTCAACCCAATCAGCCAGACCAGATAAAAAGGCACCTGGAAGATCACTCTGGTTGGTTGCTGGGAAAGAGACTACTCCACCCACCTCTCTGGTCACTTTGTACTTTATGCATTGTTTCTTTTTTTTTGGAAAAAACAAATATAGTAAAAATTAAAATTGTGGACCACATCATCTTGCCTCTGTCTCACCTATATTCGATTGCTAACGGCCAGACGACATCACAGGCTACTTTTACATCTATGACTTGGAAAAATGATGTTTGGTGTCAACTCATGGCCCCCAAATGTTTTTCCTTGGAGACACCCCCCTCCCCATTTGAGCATAAGAAAGATTGAGACCCCTCAACTGTCACAAATGCCACTGCAAAAGGAATTAATTATTTATTCCAGTTTTTGTTGTGGAAAAATGTTTTCCACAATATGTAATTTTAATTATAGTTTCTCCCTTTTTCTCTTTGGCTCATCCAAAAAAACAAACAAACAAACAAACAAACAAACAAACAAAAAAAACAGTAATCTTTTAAACAGTATTGATTATCCACTAATTTATTATGATGTTATGTAAAATGTGCAAATCTAATTGTGACAGAAATCAGACAAAATGTGGCAATTCCCCTGTTATCTTTCATGACCCCCTTGGGTGTCTCAGACCCTAGGTTGGGGTCCAGGGGTGTCAACGCAGTCTTAAAATATTATGGAAAATGCTTCTTGGCTACTTTTACATTGTGAAACAAGTCTTATTTTTGAGACTCTCTTTAATATAGTTGACTTTTTTTTTGTATATTGTTCACTGGATACAGTGAACTCTCATCAACAAATTCTTGCAGCTGCTGTTGTGCTGCTGATGAGTTGCTTTTTTGTGTTACAATTTCAGAACATCAGTTAAAAAGTGTATTTAAATAAAGATTTGGTTACATTGAGGGGTGGCAGCAATTAGGAGGCTGATTGCTCAAATTAGTTTTGTGCTGTCAGCAGTACATGATTGCCAGCAATTTTGTTATTTATATATTTTGAATACATAAGAACTAGATTGCTGCTCCCCCCCCCCCCCCCCAAAAAAAACAAAAAAAAACTGAGGTAAAAACAACAGTTTGGGGAGTTCAAAACATGTATATATTTCCTGTAATTGTAAATATGAGAATATATTTCTCTCTCACGTAAGAATCTTGTAATAGAGTTTCAGACCATAACATTTCTTCGTCTGCCTGCCTCAGTCCCAGCATGGCACCAGCCAAAGAATCCTCCTAGTAAGCATGATGTCACAGTCACACCACTTTCACTGCACGGCTTTGACTGTATTTTTTTCAGGTAGAAATGTTTATATGAACGGACAATTGGAATCCTGTTTTATGGCAATCTATTTGGAGTAAATTCTGGAAAAAGTGGTTTCACAGCAGCTCATGGACCACTTTATTGAGAATAATCTTTTTGAACCACTGCAGTCTGCCTTTAGAAAATATCATTCCACAGAGACAGCTCTCACTAAAGTAGTGAATGACCTTCTGCTTGCAATGGACTCAGACACCTCTACGGTTTTGGTGCTGTTAGATCTCAGTGCTATGTTTGATATGGTGGATCATCATATTTTACTTGATAGGCTTTAGAATAATTTTGGGATTACTGGAAGTGCCCTTGCGTGGTTGACGTCATACCTGTCCAGTCGTTCTCACTGTGTCTTGTACAATAACACTACCTCTAACCTTACTGACATGAGATTTGGGGTTCCACAGGGATCCGTCTTAGGCTCCCTGGTTTTCTCCCTTTATATAGCATATATTGTGGCGTTTTAAGAGTGCCTTTCATTGCTATGCTGATGATACTCAATTGTACATGCTGATAACTGCTGGTAATCTCATCCACATAAAATCTGTAGAGGATTGCCTTGTATCAGTGAGAATCCTGGCCTTGCATTAGCTAATATATAATAGGTAAGGACCTAAGGACATTTTTTAATTAACATTAGATGGTTCTTATGAAATGCATCCTTCCACAAAGGCACAACATCAATACAAAACAAGATGTCCTAGCATTTTAGAGTAAATGTCTAGACAGACTTCTGTTTATCTGCATCTCCAAAGTAGAATGGACATATTAATCTCTGTGAGACAACATGAAAAATATTAAACAAGGAGGGGTACACTAAGAGTGCAATGCCTGAGCCATAAATATTTGACAGATTCATGCATATTACACTCAACAAAAATATAAATGCAACACTTTTGGTTTTGCTCCCATTTTGTTTGAGATGAACTCAAAGATCTAAAACTTTTTCCACATAGACAATATCACCATTTCCCTCAAATATTGTTCACAAACCAGTCTAAATCTGTGATAGTGAGCACTTCTCCTTTGCTGAGATAATCCATCCCACCTCACAGGTGTGCCATACCAAGATGCTGATTAGACTCCATGATTAGTGCACAGGTGTGCCTTAGACTGCCCACAATAAAAGGCCACTCTGAAAGGTGCAGTTTTATCACACAGCACAATGCCACAGATGTCGCAAGATTTGAGGGAGCGTGCAATTGGCATACTGACAGCAGGAATGTCAACCAGAGCTGTTGCTCATGTATTGAATGTTCATTTCTCTACCATAAGCCGTCTCCAAAGGCGTTTCAGAGAATTTGGCAGTACATCCAACCAGCCTCACAACCGCAGACCACGTGTAACCACACCAGCCCAGGACCTCCACATCCAGCATGTTCACCTCCAAGATCGTCTGAGACCAGCCACTCGGACAGCTGCTGAAACAGTCGGTTTGCATAACCAAAGAATTTCTGCACAAACTGTCAGAAACCGTCTCAGGGAAGTTCATCTGCATGCTCGTCGTCCTCATCGGGGTCTCGACCTGACTCCAGTTCGTCGTCGTAACCGACTTGAGTGGGCAAATGCTCACATTCGCTGGCATTTGGCACGTTGGAGAGGTGTTCTCTTCATGGATGAATCCCGGTTCACACTGTCCAGGGCAGATGGCAGACAGCGTGTGTGGCATCGTGTGGGTGAGTGGTTTTCTGATGTCAATGTTGTGGATCGAGTGGCCCATGGTGGCGGTGGGGTTATGGTATGGGCAGGCGTCTGTTATGGACGAAGAACACAGGTGCATTTTATTGATGGCATTTTGAATGCACAGAGATACCGTGACAAGATCATGAGGCCCATTGTTGTGCCAACATCCAAGAACATCACCCCATGTTGCAGCAGGATGATGCACGGCCCCATGTTGCATGGATCTGTACACAATTCTTGGAAGCTGAAAATGTCCCAGTTCTTGCATGGCCGGCATACTCACTGGACATGTCACCCATTGAGCATGTTTGGGATGTTCTGGACTGGCGTATACGACAGCGTGTACCAGTTCCTGCCAATATCCAGCAACTTCGCACAGCCATTGAAGAGGAGTGGACCAAAATTCCACAGGCCACAATTGACAACCTGATCAACTCTATGCGAAGGAGATGTGTTGCACTGCATGAGGCAAATGGTGGTCACACCAGATACTGACTGGTATCCCCCCCCCCCCCAATAAAACAAAACTGCACCTTTCAGAGTGGCCTTTTATTGTGGGCAGTCTAAGGCACACCTGTGCACTAATCATGGAGTCTAATCAGCATCTTGGTATGGCACACCTGTGAGGTGGGATGGATTATCTCAGCAAAGGAGAAGTGCTCACTATCACAGATTTAGACTGGTTTGTGAACAATATTTGAGGGAAATGGTGATATTGTGTATGTGGAAAAAGTTTTAGATCTTTGAGTTCATCTCATACAAAATGGGAGCAAAACCAAAAGTGTTGCATTTATATTTTTGTTGAGTGTATTTCTTTGTGACTCAGTGAGTCAGTAATTCCTGTGGCGTATTGACATTTCATTAGTTCCTTCCAAAATTAAACCACTTTATCACACAGCCTTTTCATTATGTACAAGCCATATTTGCTCCAAACTGTTTGAGTTATAGTTATGGCCTTGCATTTGATCATTTGAATGAGTCCTTGAGGTGATATATGATTTCACATTAGAGTTTAATAGTAACCATAGCTATATCGCTAATCAGTTCCTAAAAAGAATATGTATCCTACATACAGTATATAAGCAATATGACTGTAAACATTTTTCTCAAAATTGAATCATCGTGTCCTAGACTGGTACTCAGACATCAGTGATGAATGGTGAAAAAAAATCTTGGTGGGGCTGGTGTTGTGTGGGCCGCTGAAGAGGAGGTACTGCTGGCCCACCACCACCAGTCGGCGCCCTGCTTGGAGTGCGGGCTTCAAGCATGAGAGGGCGCCGAGACAGAGAGTGACAGCTGTCACTCATTTACACCAGCTGTCACCAATCACCAGCGTCCCTACAAAAGTCGGATTATTACTCCACCTCCTCACCGAGAAATCAGCTACCGTCTAAGGTAACCTTCTCTGCTGAATTATCGTTGTATCTAACATTGTTCTGTGTGCAGCTGTGTTCCTGCGGGCTCTGTCAGAAGCTGGATTGGCGGATAGTGGGAGGGCGACGTTCTTCGCCTCTCACTCCATCCAGGGACGAGACTAACAGGAGCTGCATGGGTGAAATTGTTTCTGGAGGTGGAGGTTTTCCCTCCTTGAAGATCTGTAGGTGAAGGAGTACTGGGTGTGTGGATACACACTCACCATTGACTGTTTTTCATCTTCTGCCAGCAGTACCAGGGTCTGCAACAGAAGTTATGTACGCATCAGATGCCAGCCGGGTGGCTTATGTGATTAATTTGCTTCGAGGTGAGGCACGCCCCTGGGCTACGGCGCTCTGGGAACAGAATTCGTGGCTCCTGATGTCATACGCTGGGTTTGTACAGGAATTCAAACAGGTGTTTGATCATCCCAACAGAGGCGAGACCGCCTCGAGCGTGCTGCTGTCAATGAGACAGGGACGCCGGAGCGCAGCTGATTATGCAGTCGACTTCCGCATCGCGGCTGCGAGGTCCGGCTGGAATAATGTTGCACTCCGCGCCGCCTTCATAAACGGACTGTCTCCGGTCCTGAAGGAGCATCTGCTGGCTAAGGAGGAACCGCAAGATTTCGACGGGCTTATCAATTTGGTTATACGCTTAGACAACCGGTTGAATGAACACCGTCGGGAGCAGGCCGGGGGGCGTGGTCGGGCTCAAGCCGTCCCTCTTTCCTCCGGGTCCGAAAGGGTGTCGTCGTCCCCACGTTCCACTGCCAGAGGGCTCCGTGTGGCAACAGCTCCCCCTGCTGACGAAGCTATGGACACGAGCAGGGCCAAATTAAAATCAAATATCAGACAAAGGAGGCTGGCCCGCGGGGAGTGTTTTTTCTGTGGCTCGTGAGCACAGGTTAAAAGACTGCCCCAAACAATCAAACTCCAACGCCCATCCTTAGGAACTGGGTTAAGGGTGGGCCATAATATGTACACGGGGAGAACCCATAAATCAGCACGAATCCCAGTAACAATCCTGAGTGGGGATTTAACCCTTCACGCCCCAGCACTGGTAGACACGGGGTCAGAAGGGAATCTGCTGGATAGCAGATGGGCCAGGGAAGTAGGGCTTCCTCTGGTGGCTCTGCCTTCACCATTGAAGGTGCGAGCACTAGATGGCACTCTACTCCCGTTAATTACATATCAGACACAGCCCGTGACCTTAGTTGTGTCTGGGAATCACAGGGAGGAGATCGTGTTTTTTTTTCACCTTCTACCTCCCGAGTGATTCTGGGATTTCCATGGATGGTGAAGCACAATCCCCGGATTGATTGGCCGTCTGGGGTGGTGACGCAGTGGAGCAAAACCTGCCACCGGGAGTGTCTTGGATCCTCGGTTCCACCCGGAATCACAGCTAAAGAGGAGGTCAAAGTCCCCCCCAATCTGACGGCGGTGCCCGAGGTGTACCACGATCTTGCTGACGTCTTCAGCAAAGATCTGGCACTCACTCTTCCCCCGCACCGACCGTACGATTGTGCCATCGATTTGATTCTGGGCGCTGAGTACCCGTCCAGTAGATTGTACAACCTCTCACGTCCGGAACGCAAATCGATGGAGACCTACATCCGGGACTCCTTAGCCGCCGGGTTGATTCGGAACTCCACCTCCTCGATGGGTGCGGGTTTCTTTTTTGTGGGTAAAAAAGACGGCGGACTCCGTCCATGCATTGACTACAGAGGGCTGAACGAGATTACGGTTCGCAATCGATACCCGTTGCCCCTGTTGGATTCGGTGTTCACGCCCCTGCATGGAGCCAAAATGTTCACCAAACTAGATCTTAGGAATGCGTACCACCTGGTTCGGATCCGGAAGGGAGACGAATGGAAGACGGCATTTAACACCCCGTTAGGTCATTTTGAGTACCTGGTCATGCCGTTCGGCCTCACTAATGCCCCCGCGACATTCCAAGCATTGGTTAATGACGTCTTGCGGGACTTCCTGCACCGGTTTGTCTTCGTATATCTGGATGATATACTCATCTTTTCTCCGGACCCTGAGACTCATGTCCAGCATGTACGTCAGGTCCTGCAGCGGTTACTAGAAAACCGGTTGTTTGTGAAGGGCGAGAAGTGTGAGTTCCACCACACTTCTTTGTCCTTTCTGGGGTTCATCATCTCCTCCAACTCCGTCGCCCCGGATCCAGCCAAGGTTGCGGCGGTGAGAGATTGGCCCCAACCAACAAGCCGTAGGAAGCTGCAACAGTTCCTCGGCTTTGCAAATTTCTACCGGAGGTTCATTAAAGGTTACAGTCAGGTTGTTAGCCCCCTGACTGCCCTGACCTCCACTAAAGTCCCCTTCACCTGGTCGGATCGGTGAGAAGCCGCATTTAGGGAGTTGAAACGCCGGTTTTCGTCTGCACCAGTTCTGGTGCAGCCTGATCCTACTCGCCAGTTCATAGTGGAGGTGGACGCCTCTGACTCAGGGATAGGAGCCGTTCTGTCCCAGAGCGGGGAGTCCAACAAGGTTCTCCATCCATGTGCCTACTTTTCCCGCAGGTTGACCCCCGCTGAACGTAACTATGACGTGGGCAATCGGGAATTCCTCGCGGTGAAGGAGGCTCTTGAAGAGTGGAGACACCTGTTGGAGGGAGCTACGGTGCCTTTCACGGTTTTCATGGACCATCGGAACCTGGAGTACATCCGGACCGCCAAGCGGCTGAACCCCAGGCAAGCCCGCTGGTCCCTGTTCTTCGGACGCTTTGACTTCCGGGTCACCTACCGTCCCGGGACTAGGAACCCGGCTCTTTGATCGCTAGAGGTCTCCTATCTTCGAGCCTGCCCGCACGTCACCTTGTGTTTAATTGGCATTGTATCTTTGTCTGTATCCAGTTGTGCGTATCCAGTTAAACATTATATTATATTACCCTATATTAGGCCTCATTTATACTTTGGAAAGGAACTGTATCAAATACAACACTCAAGTTCTTGAGCAAGGAACATTTCACCATTTGACACCAATTACACACATAGTACACCAAACTGTACTGCACTGCCATTATCTTCAGCCAAACAGATCCTGGGGTTCACAATGACACCCCCTTAACAGAATAGAAAATATCACCAAATTACTCTTTCAAAATATGGAAAAATTCCTCAGTTGACAAAAGAGCATTATGTACATACTACAGTGTTCACACCACCTTCCAAAAAAAGAGAGGGAGAGAGAGGTGGTGTGTGCGATAATACTTTTTAAAAATATATATATATTTTAGAATTTTTCCCCTCCACATCTGGGAGGGCCACCCCCAAGTGCCCCCTATGGGCCTGCTGCTACTTTCAGACATTTTACCACATTTAGACCAAAAAGGATCAAAACTCTTCAAGTTACTTTGTTCACATTTTTGGATAGACCTACAGGATCAATACACACCACAGTATGTTTGGACTACAGGAGTAATACACCCCTTTGTAAATGCCTATGTGTCTCCAAATCTAAAACCCAGGTCTTTGACTTCAGTCTGACTTATACACCAAATTTCATTGAAATCTGTTCATTTGCTTTTGAGATGTCACACTAATAAAATCAGAAAAACAAGCAAACAGGAACCCAAAAATTATCTCAGGAGTCACCAAGACAATGACCACGATCTCCTGGTTGATAATCCTCTCTTTCCAAACTATCATTATCAAGTTTTAAGGACCCGAGAGCTCAGATAGGACAGGTTTGTATTTGTACCATAGACCGTATATTTGTACACACATATAAAGCAGAAACTGAATGTGAACCTGGATACACTGAAAGTTTTACTGTCATAAACCTTTAAAGGTGTCATGCTTTGGCCCTGGACCTGCTCAGAATAAGGTTTTGTCCCCCAGTCTTTGTCCGTTTCCCTGTCTTGGTCCTTCTGTTTGGCTCTGAGTGTTTATTTTCTGTTTCTTACACTTTAGTCCTGGTTTTATGATCTGTTACACTTCACCCATGTTACGTTTGGTTCTAATTTAGTCCCTGTTTCTTATTTAGTCATTCTGTGTTATCAAGTTAGGTTTTGAGAATTATGTCACACGTCAGCCACTTATTGAGTTCTGTTCTAGTTTAGTCTTTGTCTTTTATTTTCTGGTTATTCAGTCACTCTGTTTTGAGCACATTAGTCCCTCACGTTTTTCTGTACACTCCTGCCACATGTTGAGTTCTCATCTAGTTTATATCCAGCCTTTAATTTTCTGTTGTTCTGTTTCTGCGTTTTCATTTCTTTATTCTGTTTCTCACATTTGTATTCTAGGTATCATTATTTCCTAATTGTTTAACATTTGCTCTGTCACTGTCACATTCCTCTTTTTGCTGCTTTTGTCTGACACGTCCACCTGTCACTCCACTCTTGTCTCACTCAGCCACGCCTTCTTTCCTGCAACTGCATCTCATCACGCCTTGATTATCCTCTGCTTTTAAACCCCTTGTCTTCCACTACTCACTGCTAGTTTGTTGTGCATATTGGCTTGTTCCAAGAATCTCGTTCTGCCGTAGTCTGTTTCCTTGTCGTGTATGACCTTGCCCTGTCTTGACCTTGTCTTTTCCCTGAGCCAGTTAACCTGCTTCTCCGTGTCTGAACCCAGCCTGTTTTATGACTGTTTTTTGCCACCTCCTATGTACCTGTTTGCCCGTGCGGGGCAAACAGGTACCACGCCTCCACCTGACGACCATCTGTACCCCTGCCTGTCTGATTGTCTTCCTGTACACCGACCAAGCCTGTTTCTGATTAAACCTTACTTATCCTCCATCTGAGTTATGAGTCTGCACGCCTCGCAGTTTGAAAACTACTGGTGTAAAGAAGTATGCTATTATAATAATTAAATTAATTTTGTTTGAAGTGTATTTCAAAAAAGCACAATTTTCAGTTATTGAGCAAAATTAGTTTTGTTTCATATCTGTGATTTGTTTATCTGCTAAAAGCAAAAAAGCAGCGTGAACATCCTCTAAGTGTGATGATTTTTACCTTCTTTTTTTTTTGCCAAAGGATTGAAATAATGTTTCTATTTTGTTTTGAAGTGAGGTAACTCAAGGTTTTGTTGGCCTAAAACAACAATAAACCTGTGGCATCCAAGCATCTTAATGAAAGGGAACTTACTGACAGATTTTAATCTTCCATCTGTGATTTGGAGAGGTGGTCTGGGACCTTCAGACACTCCATAATATTCCGTAGGCTGTCTGCTGCTCTCACCCTCCGTGTGGAGGAAATGAGTATTTGCTTGGCTGCTCTTATAGCACTTTAATCCATTTAATGCACCCTGTGACACAGCAGAAGAGTGAGGCATATGTAACCTGCTGTGGTGCACAAACTTTAATAAATAAATGAATAAATAAATAAAGGGGGGGGGGGGAATATTGTTTTGAAGCAGATCTACTTGCTAAATTCTTATTGTGGTCGTCACTGTCATGTATAATTATCTTGCTGTTAACAGCATTACAAAATTCTCTAAATAAGGTGCAAATTTTATTTCTCTCAGCCTGTTAGACTGCAGCTGTGGCACACCGGCTGTTTTACCACGATGTAATGTTTGTGAAAAATGTCCTGTCAAATATTTTTTCTTTTATAGCTGTTCACCCACCATAAAAAATAGAGAATCCATTCTGCGCATCGAACACATTGCAAAATGATGTCACAATCTAGTGAAAACTGATTGGCTGCTTCTACATGTGATTGCAAGGGGCAAAAAATAAATGCAATCATACTGTAATCGTCTCATCAGAGGCCTACTTTTCTGATGAGCCAATAAGTACAGCTGGAGCCAGGGGAAAATAAGTACAGATCTGATCACGTGGAAAATTGGACTTATTTTTCAGGTTATTGTGAAGAATTGTGCACGCTAACATGAAAGAAAGAAGTGGCAATGTTGTCATGTTGCTTTTCTCCATTCTGTTCTGCCGCTGTGGACGCTGTAGTTCACCCAACACGACACCAGAACTGAGAGAATGGCGTTGGCCTACATCTGACTGCAGCACATCGTATCATTTATTTTCCCAGTGTTTGTGGTTTAAATATTTCAATATTTATATTTACAATCTATAAATCATATTTGATGACAGAGTAGACCAATCAGGTGTTAAAAGCAGCCGTTCTCCTATAAAACCAGCATCTCTTCCAGTGTGCAAGACCACTGTAACCTGGGAGTAGAAAGCTTTGTGAGTAGCGGTGGCATTGAAAGACACAATAAAATTCCTCTTTCTACGCAACTCCAACTCCAAATAGTTTCTGAAGTGCATTTCTCACACTGTGCTCAGCTGCATTTCTCTACTCTTTCAAAACCACTTCCACTTCTCCCTCAAAAAATTTATCCACGAGAAAACTGTATAACTAATAAACACCACAACTGGTTATGATGGAGCCTTCCTAAACACACCTGTTCACAATTTGATGCTACACCATCAAAGTATAGCATATAGTATCAAACATAAAATCAAATGTATCTGTATTTTCATAATTTTTCATTTATTTTGAATAGTCAGCTCATTTGACATTTCATTTACCAGAGATATGCACTTTAAGTTATACAGCACATCCAGAAAATATTCACAGTGCTTCACTTTTTCCACATTTTATATTACAGCCTTATTTCAAAATGCATGAAATTAATTTTTCAACACAAAATACCCCATAATGACAATGTGAATTTTTTTTTTGATGCACACTGATACAGAATAAAATTAACGTGACAGAAAAAGAAAGGAAAAAAGAAAAGTGTTTGAAGTGTACAAAAGTGCACAAACAACACACCAGAGAACTGCACCATGGTGGCCTTTTGAGATTCAGGTGCCAAAAACAGCACACGATGTCCAAAATTCATTGTTAAGTTTCAAATTCCTGCATTAAGTGCAGATTTACTGAGGGACTGTGATTGTGCCTCAGGGTGTGAGTTGTTCCGAGTTGGTCCCCAGTTGCTTGGTGACTGAGCAAACCTCAGACAGCTAATAGTTACAGTTTGTCTTGTTTTCTTCAGGGCAGTATGATAGGATGTGCTCAGCGATGTGTGTGACGTTTGAGAAAGCAGAATTGATTGCAAAGTGGTGTTGTGACAAGGCCGCTGTGAGGTTGTTGCAGTGCAGTGTTTGCTGATATGTAATTGGAATTGTGGGAAGTGTTTGAGATGAAATTGCAGTGAAGACCAGTCAAGAACTGGTCGAGCAAACTGGAGGACCTTGATGTATATATATATATATATATATATATATATATATATATATATATGTAGGCGAACATGTGCAAGGGATAGAGTTTAAAGGTTTAGTCCATTTTAAGTTTTCTACCAGTGAAGTCATGAAAACGGTTTTCTTTAGCGCTGCTGTTTTTCTCCATTATTATTCAAATAATGTATTCATAATCTTGTAGGGCAGCATGGTGGGTTAGTGGTTAACACTGTTGCCTCACAGGGAGAAGGTTGTGGGTTCACTTCCCACCTGGGGCCTTTCTGTGTGGAGTTTGTATGTTCTCCTCCTGTTTATGTGTGAGGAGAACATGTTTACGTGGTTCCCTCCGGGTGTTCCGGCTTCCTCCCACATCCAAAGACATGCAGGTTAGGTGGACTGGAATCCTTAAATTGACTGTTGGTGTTCATGCGGGTGTGAATGAGTTTGTTTGTATATATGTGGCCCTGTGACAGACTGGTGTCCTGTCTGGGGTGCACACTGCCTTGCACTCTATGACTGCTGGGAAAGGCTCCAGCCCTCCTGTGACCTTTAACTGGAGTAAAAGGGAATGGATTGAAAACTGGTGCATATTCTCATACCACCAATATGATCTAAATTCATCTTCCCTGGAAACAATTTAGGATTTTCTTTCACATGGATTAAAATACAGTGACAAGACATCATGACACCAACATGCTGGTAGAGGGTCAAATGGGATTGTTCCAGTACGTATGCTAGTGTTAACGTCATTGAGCCAAAGAAATGCTCCAGGATGACTGTGTCAAAGCACAATGTAAAATGCAAACACAAAGACAGCAACATTCATTTTCAGAATCTGCTATCCCAGCAGTCATTGGGCGAAAGTCTGGGCACACCTTGGTTAGAGGGCCAGTTTATCACTCACTGCCAAATTTACAGTTTCTAATTCCCCTAACTTGTATGTCTTTGAAAGTGGAAGGAATTTAGAGCACCCAGAGGGAACCCGTGTAAACATGGGCAGAACGTGCAACCGCTACATGGATTCGAAACCAAGACCTATTCACTATGAAGCAGTAGTGCTAACCACTGACAGCAACATACACTCAACAAAAATATAAACACAACACTTTTGGTTTTTCTCCCATTTTGTATGAGATGAACTCAAAGATCTAAAATTTTTCCACATACACAATATCACCATTTCCCTCAAATATTGTTCACAAACCAGTCTAAATCTGTGATAGTGAGCACTTCTCCTTTGCTGAGATAATCCATCCCACCTTACAGGTGTGCCATATCAAGATGCTGATTAGACACCATGATTAGTGCACAGGTGTGCCTTAGACTGTCCACAATAAAAGGCCACTCTGAAAGGTGCAGTTTTGTTTTATTGGGGGGGATACCAGTCAGTATCTGGTGTGACCACCATTTGCCTCATGCAGTGCAACACATCTCCTTCGCATAGAGTTGATCAGGTTGTCAATTGTGGCCTGTGGAATGTTGGTCCACTCCTCTTCAATGGCTGTGTGAAGTTGCTGGATATTGGCAGGAACTGGTACATGCTGTCGTATACACCGGTCCAGAGCATCCCAAACATGCTCAATGGGTGACATGTCCGGTGAGCATGCCGGCCATGCAAAAACTGGAACATTTTCAGCAGATCCTTGCAACATGGGGCCGTGCATTATCCTGCTGCAACATGAGGTGATGTTCTTGGATGGCACAACAGTGGGCCTCAGGATCTCGTTACGGTATCTCTGTGCATTCAAAATGCCATCAATAAAATGCACCTGTGTTCTTCGTCCATAACAGATGCCTGCCCATACCATAACCCCACTGCCACCATGGGCCACTCGATCCACAACATTGACATCAGAAAACCGCTCACCCACACGACGCCACACACGCTGTCTGCCATCTGCCCTGGACAGTGTGAACCGGGATTCATCCGTGAAGAGAACACCTCTCCAACATGCCAAACGCCAGTGAATGTGAGCATTTGCCCACTCAAGTCGGTTACGATGACGAACTGGAGTCAGGTCGAGACCCCGATGAGGATGACGAGCATGCAGATGAGCTTCCCTGAGACGGTTTCTGACAGTTTGACAAATAAATAAATAAACACCGATGATTTTATTATGTCCTTGGCAGAAGTAATAAATGTTCTTATCATAAGTAGTTTTCAGTGTGAAATAAATTTTGTAAAAAATGCGTGAAAAATCAACACGGACAAAAGTTTTCAATTCAATTTATTTCATTTATACAGTGCCAAATCACAACAAAGTTGCCTCAAGGCGCTACACACAAGTAAGGTCTAACCTTACCAACTTCTAGACCAAGCACACAGGCAACAGTGGTAAGGAAAAACCCCCTCTGATGATTTGAGGAAGAAACCTCAAGCAGACCACACTCAAAGGGGTGACCCTCTGCTTGGGCCAAGCTACCAACACAATTAACAATACGAATATACAGGAATTTTTGTGAGTCCATGCTGGTGTACAGGATGGGAGGCTTGCAGAAGAAGACACTCACTCCCATCTCTGGATGGGGCTGCACCTCAAACAGAGAGAGAGAGAGAGAGAAAAAAATAACAGAATCAGGCATCAGAAAGACAACAAATACAGTATAATTTGTCAGCATTAAGCGACAAGAAAAACAGAATAAATACTAAGGTGATTGCCGACCACTAGCCCTAAGTTTCACTAGAAGACCCAGACTTTAGATAAAGTTGAGGCACAATCAGTTTTTAATCTACACTTTACTGTTACATGTGATTGTGCTTTGAAGACTAACAACGGCAAATTCCAACAGTTCAACATATAGGTGCTGATCATATAATTAGAATAGTTTATTTATTTCAGTAATTCCATTCAAAAAATGAGACTTGTATATTACAGTGTATTCATTCATTACACACAGAATGACATATTTCAAATGTTTATGTCTTTTAATTTTGATGATTATAAGTGACAACTAATGAAAATCCCAAATTCAGCACCTCAGAAGATTAGAATATTGTGAAAAGGTTCAATACTGAAGACACCTGGTGGCGCACTCTAATCAGCTAATTAACTCAAAACACCTGCAAAGGCCTTTAACTGGTCTCTCAGTCTAGTTCTGTAGACTACACAATCATGGGGAAGACTGCTGACTTGACATCTTGCCTGGGCTAAATACATGGACTGGGCTGCTGCTGAATGGTCCAAAGTTTTGTTCTCTGATGAAACTAAATTTTGCATTTCCTTTGGAAATCAAGGTCCGAGAGAATCCACGTTGCTTGAGGTCCAGTGTAAAGTTTCCACAGTCAGTGGTTTGAGGTGCCATGTCATCTGCTGTTGTTGGTCCACTGTGTTTCCTGAGGTCCAAGGTCAACGCGACCGTCTACCAGGAAGTTGTCGAGCACTTCATGCTTCTTGCTGCTTACCAACTTTATGGAGATGCAGATTTCTTTTTCCAGCAGGACTTGGCACCTGCACACAGTGCCAAAGCCAGGGTATCCCTGTTCTTAATTGGTCAGACTCGTCTGACCTTAACCCCATAGAAAATGTATGAGGTATTGTGAAAAGAAAGATGTGACACGCCAGACCCAACAATGCAGAAGAGCTGAAGGCCACTATCAGAGCAACCTGGGCTCTCATACCACCTGAGCACTGCCACAGACTGATCGACTCCATGCCACACCGCATTGCTGCAGTAATTCAGGCAAAAGGAGCCCCAGCTACATATTGAGTGCTGTACATGCTCATACTTTTCATGTTCATACTTTTCAGTTGGCCAACATTTCAAGAAATCCTTTTTTTTGTATTTGTCTTAAGTAATATTCTAATCTTCTGAGATACTGAATTTGGGATTTTCATTAGTTCTCAGTTGAAATCATCAAAATGAACAGAAATAACCATTTGAAATATATCAGTCTGTGTGTAATGAATGCATATAATATACAAGTTTCACTTTTTGAATGGAATTACTGAAATAAATAAACTTTTTCATGATATTCTAATTATATGACCAGCACCTATATGTGCATACAGTAATTCTCCTGTTCCAAGTCACACAGGGGAAAAAAAAATCAGAGTCTAATCACCACCAAAATTTGCATCATCTCCTCCGTGAGCCGAGGACCATCTTCCCACTAAAGTTTCTCATACTCTGTGAGCTACTTTCTATTTGTCTCAAAACACACAGGCAGAGGCAGTCAGAAGGCAAAAGTGTTCATGGTGAGGTATCCACGGAGAATAAACCGCAAGACTGACAAGGCCTTTCAAACCAGCCCAGGGAGAAAGATTGTGTCACACTGGAGGGAGACAGTTTTCCTCATTTGGAGATAATGACTGTTCCTGTAGATAGGCTCCAGCCCCCCGTGAGCCTGAACTGGAATAAGCAAGTTCAGAAAATGGATGGGTGGACTTTCTGTAGTTGCTGGAGTTACCCAGCTTCAGAAATGGCTCCATAACCCCTTATACTGTATTAAGGTTCCCTGTCACTCAGGCAGGCGTCTGGAGCAGGTAGACAAACCCTGTTCCTTGAAAGCACCTGCCCTGCATGTTTTTGAACGCAGCCTAATTCACCCACACCTAATTGTTCTCAGCCAGTTAAGAGCTGGGAAATACCCCAGTTAAATAATCTGGTGTGAGTAGAGTAGGAAGTCATGAAGGAGCCGGGATGGACATTTTTCCTGGTCTAGATGGCCCTTTTCCTTTCACAGAGGGATAACAACTCATTTTCCTGGTCATTTGGGATGATACCTGCCTCCCAGATGAAAATATAAATTGCTTGCAATACCAGGAGAATATCATCTCTACCAGCCTGGAGGTATTCATCTTTAATACCACAGACCCTTGTAGTTTCCCATTCTCCAAGTTGTGTCACCCTTTTTGCGAGCTTACTGATATTTGGTAATTCACAGCTGACTGGCAAATTAGTCAGCAGAACCCTGGCAGTGGAGGAGTATAACATCCTGGCTGGAGGATCATCCTCATACAACTACTGTTCCAAGCAACGGGTCCAGTGGGAGGGTACAACAGAATCTTAAGACCAGTGGTGGGCACAGTTCAGCTAATCCACTAGCAGATAATTATCGAAGCTAATGTTTTTGCTAGCAGATTAGCTTTTCAGAAAGTTTTAAAACCATCATCGGACCAATTATCTCCCGATAAATTTAGTTCCGATAAGTTGCAGTCTGATAACAGTTTTTTTGCTGATAAAGTCAGCAAAGTTTAAGGGTCAAAAACATTTGTAAAACCTAAAATCAAACATTTTAGTCCATCTGTTGTGTGTTTATTTATGGCAGACTGGCTGTCGCTTGCTGATGACATCATCACTAAGCGCAAAATGTGATTGGCCGGTCGATGCAGGGAGCATTGTGGGTAGTGTAGTTCAGGTTCAGTTTGGACGTTACAGTGTTACCGTGTCTTGTCCCTTGGAAATCTGCTACAAAACCCATCACACATCATGCAAAAATAATTATTAAATATCTAAAGGACACTGGATTACTTCATCAAATCTAAACAAATGACTATGACTGCCAGGAGTTAAGGTTTTTAAAATCTCAGCGATCAGTCACCAGCCCGGCAGGTGGCGGTAAATGCACCTTAAACTAGTGCCGTCCGCCGTTGAATCTGAAAAAGAAGAAGAAGACGTCCACTCAACACAAATACAAAATGGATTAATTTTAACGTTGTTTTTATTTTATTTCTTTGTGGCTGACAGTATCGCCAAGCCTCAGTGGGAGAGAGGAGCTTTCACGGCGCAGCTCAGTACAGACCAGGACGTTTCTTCACTGTTTAGACTGTTTTGGATAATCTCAGTACGATTATTTTTCATATGAATCCCACTGTAACTAACAGGTAAGAATTTATATTTACTACGTGCATTTTACTCTTCCAATCTATGCATTAAAAATGCATGGACGTATTTCGGTTCTTTAAGCTGCAGGGCTGAAAGCGTATGAAAAAAGCGTCAGCTTTTAGCTCGTAAATGATGGTTGATGTAATAGCGAGCTAAACTATGCCTTCTAATACTGTGTTTAAAACCCTGGTCCCATCAATTAATGAAGGATGAATAATGAGCCACGCGGCATGTTTTTGTTTTTTTTTTTATACAAAAGAGTTTATTCAACTGTCGTGGGAGAATAGTGGCTCTGAGTGGCTCTTAGAGGCATTATCTTCAGTTAACAAGGCTCCTCTCTGAGCATGGTGCTAATTTCAACATGTTCAAAATTTTGCAACATCAGCGTGGGGCAGTTTGTGTAAGAGGTTTTACAGGCATGTGCATGGTGTTTACGAGTCTGCTAAAAGCCCATTATCCCAGTGCCTGGCAGCTACGCAGGACCTGAGAGGCTATTTTTGGAGCTGCTGCCCTCTTGCACACACAATTCCACCTGCTCTGTGCACTGGAGGCTGTATATAAAATAATTATTTTGTAGTGGATTAATCATTTTCTGCCAAACCTTGGATGCTGAAAACACTAATCGCTTGTGTTTTCAGCACAAGCACTAAACACTAATGCTCTAATCACTTCTGGAATCACAGAGTACTGTTTCATCTGGATGCGTTTTTTCCTCTCTTTCCTGCCCCATGAGGAATGTATTTTGGAACAGCTTAAGGTAACTATTTTTAATGTTTTTATAGCTTGATAAAACAGTTGTATGTTCATTCGTAGCAGTAAAAGTATGTCTATGGTTGATTTAATATCTTGTTAATGGATCACATGAGCTCTGCTGTGTGTGCGCACTGAGGCAGTGACTCATCACGCTTCATACAAGCTTTTAGGCAGAAGCCAGCTCACAAAAGATTTTTCAGTCAATAATGGAGGAACACAAAGTTAAAATTTGGATGACTGTGTAAAAGTGGTTGTGTGTTTAAAGCCACAGAAGAAAACTCCAGTGAAGCGATGAAAAGGAGCACAGAGCTGTGCAGCAACACAGAACGAGAGTGCACAAAAGGCTGATTTTGAAGACATAACACAAAGTTAAAAGTTGTATCATGGTGACTTGTAAGCTGCGGAAGCAATAAAGAATTTCTTTTTTTTGTAAGTGATCCACGAGTTGTGGCAGCAGGTGTATATAATTAAAGTGCCCACCTCATTGTGTACGCAGAATGGCAGCACGCACGCAAAAGAGAGATTTTGCAGACATAAACGGACGGACACAAAGTTAAAATTGGGATCACAGTGTGAAAATGACTGTGCGTTTAAAGCTGCAGAAGAAATCAAGCCAGCGAGCCGCGGATGGAGCTTTTCTGGTGCATTACAGGTGGCCAGCAGCCTGTAATGGAGCATCTATTTTTGGATTGCGTTTAAAAAATGTGACATCTTTAAATGCTGCTGTGAATTGAAAACCCACACTTTAAAGGGACCAAGTGTGGGAGGGCTGGAGGTTTGGACCAAACCCATGTCTAAATGTGCGCCAGTGTGCCGTTATTATGGCGCTACATGGATCATATAGAGGCGCCTTAGTAGTGGATACGATGGTTTAAAACATGGATCATTCTTCAAATAATCACTGACACACCCATGTGTGGCTCATTATTAATGGTTTATTATTTGTTGGGACCCAGGCTTAACTGCTTTTGAAAGATGATGACAGTGTTTGGGGATTTATTTTTTTATTCATTCATTTTTCGTGCGTTCTTGTGTGTTTGTGATCCTTGAATTTACCCAGCAGCCCCTGCTGCGCTTAAAGTGAAACTGGTTTATCAGAAGTTGACACTGTAATCTGATGTGAATGCGTCCAAATTAATACTAATAGTTATCGGTTATCTGTATTAAAGATAAATTTTTTAGTAGTTTATTGGTTTATCGTCATAAAAAATAACGTTTCAGTAATCGGATTAATGGTTATTGAAGCTACCTTTTTGGTCAGCTGTGCCCACCTCTGCTTAAGACACAGTTTGTCCACAGGTTTGTCCCTGTTTTAGGGCAATACATCTTTTGCTTGGGTGGACATGATGACGTAAAGACTGTAATCAGGGAATAAAAAGACTCTATAGAGTACATCCAACATGTCATAAACCTGAAGACACAGCATACTGCTGCTTTGAATAGCTATAGGTGTGTATGCTGTAAATCCACTTTATTTTTAAAGCGGTAATATGAGCTGCATATCAGCACCACTGGAGCTGTTTGGGTAAATTGGACAAATTTTCAGAGAGAAGCAGCTGGTGTAAAGTTTTTACAGGTCCTAACTGGTGACTATGCAGCTAGACCAGAGGTCTAACGTTATCTTCCAAAACTACCCATCTATCTTTGTAAACAGGTGCTCTATGGATGTCTCTGTGGTCTGGTCTAGTGAGCACTAAGGTACCTCTCTGCCAGAATATGCACCATGTGGTCATAGTGTTGCAACTAATGCTTCCCCATGATGCATGTAGTATACTCCTTCTGATACATGTCTCATTTGACACAAAATCATTTCAGCTGTACCTAATGATACTCCAGAGGAACGTAATACCACCCTGACTAGTTTTAAGACATTTTCACACCATAAAGTCTTGGAACATGCGCTGGTATTGTGCATCGCCACATCTACCACACTATACAACCGTCCTGGGTCCTGTTTGGCAAACACCCAGGCTCAGGTTCATCCCCATGTCTTGAAAGTTGCCATCTATTTGCTGCAGCCAGGTGAAACATGCGCATCTCCTTTGTCTTTTGCAACTGCTGGAGTCCTCACCACTGAATCATCAAGTGCGCCATGTTGCCAAAACATCATAGATGACATCACAACATCACAACAACGTCAAGCTCAGAAAAGTCGACCTGTACATTCAATAAATTAAATTATGGTTCTAATATTCATGCACACGAGTACTATTGCTGAGTATGTCATTATACTGTACCAAAGTGGGAAAGTAGAGAAATACCTTTTCACGGTGCAGCATGACAACAACTCCACTTGAGCTCACAGAGGTTTGTGACAGTTACTCCTATGTTTTGTGAGGCTTTGTACTAAAGGAGCCTTCTGCCAATCCACTGACCAAGACAAAACAAACAGAACGTGCTGAACGAACTGACAGATTATGTTCTGGCAGACAATTCAAGGTTGCGGGGTTGGCTACAAGAGCAGCACGCAAAATGCCAGTGTCCAAAAAGCAAAACAGAAAGTTGCCCTGTGTGTCATCACGGGGCTGATACTTTGCCACAGGTAAAACAAGTTGAAACACTCGATAGAAGCTCAACTGACAGAAAAAATTGCTGCAGCTTTTTCCATCACACTAACAGAACACTGAGGCGTGACATGTAGACAGAATTGTTTCTTATAGACTTGTGGCTGCTTTTGCACAACTGATATTTCCTTACTGAGGAATGATCAAGCAGAAAATAAAAGGAGTTTAAACGCTCCATATCCATTTTCTTGTTTTGAGAAAATCGCTTTTTAGTCGAGGCCATGAAATATGGCCATTGGGGAGTGTAAAGGCTTTTCATCTGTCTGTCCGTCAGCACAAGTCCAGTCCTATTACTGTCAGACTCTGGAAATTCAGAGGGAACATTCTTGGGACACAGACCTTGGACAAGATCAAAGATGGCTAACCTTGACCTATTTTAAGAGGTTAAAAAGTCACATTGTTTCAATTTGATCCATTTTGATTATGAGTGAAGCAGGTGACAGCCAATCAGATTAGAGCTGCACTGTGACATCAGTTGCTGGTCTCTTCAAAACCGCTTTGTTTTGTACAGAGGGTGATCTACAAATATTCCTTAATTTGCAAAACATGAAAAAAAAAAAATAATGATTTGATTTGTACATGTACAAATTGTACATAGGACATTAGGATCTCAATAATTAATTAAGTAACTGCAAATTATAAAGAACACAGTGCTCATACGTCTGGGGGTATTTTAGCATTGTTATATGTTAAAATTGGCATAATAATTGAAATTTGATAACGTTTAACTATGTGAAACCCAGATTATCACTGTTGATTTTCAGGCCTTTTGCTTTACTCATTTTGAACCCACCTTAAGTCTTTTTGAAACATTTGACCTCGCTCAAAAATTGGGCAGTGTGACAATAAAAAGGTGGTATATGGTGCACTGTGCAACAAAGGGCAAATTTGAACCCACCTAGCGCAGGGCACAAGGAGCATTTTGACCTGTGCCATATTTGTATTTCTGTTGCCACAAACTTGGAAACAGAGGTCTTAACTCAGTTTTGACAAAATGGCATATGGGGCATTTTGGATTTAAACTCTTCAGATGTTTGATTCATGAAAGAAGAAGAAGAGGAAGAAAAAAGCCATGGCACGCAGATAGAAATTGCTCTCACTGGTAAACTCCTCTGAGCACTATTTTCTCTTCACAGCTTTGGGATTATGGCTGCGACACTGAGCGGACCTCCACATGCAATGGACCTGTGCAGTCCGTCAGTGTGGAAGCATCAAGGTGGGTGCTGAGGTCTGATATGTTTCTTATCACACACCTGCCTTGCCTAAAATCACCACAGTCTAGTGTACATCACGCACACACATGCGCATAGTTCACAGAACTATTTTAGACACAGAAACACCACAGCATCGGATGTGGGAACAGGAGGTGCAAACACAATCCATTCAACTTTTTTGGAAAACAATCAAAGATTTTTCTGACATTTTTTTTACATGGACCTTTTTTCTCTTCTCCCAGTGTAATATTAAGGATAAAATTGAATTCTGAAACTTTGGGGTTGTAAAATAAGGATTGACCTGCCCAGTGTAGTTGCAGAGCCTTTCACTCATCATTTCTTATTAAGATTTTGGCCAAGTGCTGCTTTACTCACGCTGTGCCTCAGCATTTTCCTTAAAAGCCATAACCAAGAGGAAGGACCAGAACCACAGCCAGAAGCTCCGATGTGACATTTACAATCTTAAAATGAGAGCTGCAAGTACGTACTTAATTTCAAAATAGCAGGAGACAAACCACTCTTGTCTGCACTGTTCCCTTAAAAAGCGTATTTCGTGCTCCACAAAACCATTACAGTGCACCACGTGTGCACGAGTGTTGCATGTGAGAAGGACACGCAAACTACCAACAAAACCAACTCAGCACAGATGTGAGCATGTAGAGGTGCAGTTCCTATTCCAATACATATCAACCATGAGATGTGAGATGTGTTTTAAATACAAGCCAGCTGAAACAAATTATAGTCACATATTTCACTTTTTTCATATTCATTTGGAAATAAGCATCATTGACCTTCATTGAGTGTCTCTTTTGTGCCTGTGCATGCCCCGTCAATCACAGGACATATTAGATATACTGCAGTTTTCCCAACACTGTACAAATATTCCATGCAACTTTAATATGTAGGCCTACAATCTTTGCACAATACTGTGTATGAAAATGTAAAATATGTATTGTGTGTAATATATATTTTTAAAGGGAACAAGTGGTCATTCTTTGGTTGCACATTTTCATATTTAGTCATAAACATTTAATAATTTTTCATGACTAAAAAGAAAACCCCCAGAACTTTTCACCAATATTCATTCATTTTCTATACCCTCTTACACCAATCAAAGGTCAGAGCACTGCAAAAACTGATTTCTAAGAAAGTTTAAAAAAAAAGACATGTTTAATTTAAAGAAAATTTGACTTAATTTTTGTCTAAATAGAAACATACGTAATCTTATCAAGCATTTTTTTTTTCATAAGAAAAAATGTCTTATTTTGGGAAAATGTATCTCCCTTTTTCTTACGTTTTTCCAGCTAATGTCAAGCTGTATTTAACCAGTAACAAGGAAAGGCAATGGATTTCAAATCATCCAAGCAAAGGGACAAGATTGTTTTCCTTATTTTAAGACACAGGCTAATCTTAAAATAAGAATTCTGTCTAGGTTTAAGGCACATTTTGATTATTCAGTGCCTAGACATTTTGCTAGTTTTGAGAATTCTAACCAAGTAAATTTGTAAATCCAGGTAAAATCACGATGTGGATCACATATCTTTTATTTTAGTCCTTGTCAACCCTTGATGGATGTCAGAAATCACAGAATGCTCTTGTTATACGTGGCGTTGTAGTTGTTTTTGTTATTCCTGTTGATTTAGACATGCACACAGTCTGGGTCGTCCAATATGTAGCAGTGTCACCAGAGTTTGATCCCAGTTGGAGTGTTCCTGTGTGGAATTTGCATATATTATCTTCTTGCATACACAGGGAGTCAGCTAATAGCATGTATGGGATATAAAGTTGCAGCTTCGACTTCTCATCATTTCCCCACAGGGGCATTAATGTTCATCATTTACATACCTATAAATGTTCTATATTCTCTTTTATTATAAATAAAGCTGAGAGGAGTCAAAGGTAAGAGATATAAAACAGAAAGATATTTTTATGCAGGTGCAGAGAGTCTTACAAATTGGATGTTTTCCTGATGTTCAAATCCACTTTGTATGTTGTGCCAGCGCTCAGTGGATAGGAATAGCAGACAAGGTACAAACCTGCATGTTTAATTTAGGATGAAATGGTGCAACGCAAGTTTTTGATTATTTAGTGGAAAATCAGTTCTATAACACAGACCTGTCAAAAGGCCTTAAAAATAACATTTTACTGAGTTTATTTCCTCAGTAAACCTGCCTGTACTGATATACACATTTGTGAAAAATTCCTACACGTTATACAGGATTATACCTGTGTTATACAGGATTTGTGCACTGTTAAACTTTAACAAAAGTGCATGTGTTTGATTAAATAATACCAAACTTAAAGATGAACCCGACACTGTTTTGCACAAATCATACAGGTTGGATATAGATGTTGTTCTGCTAGTTTTAGTTTAATCCTCTGTTCTTTGACCTCTTTAACAATTTTTCTGGCACAAGTGATGTTTTATGCATTATTCTTCAAATGCAGACAGCTGTTGTCGTACCTACAAATTAGTTAGCAATATGTACCTTATAATGTAATAATGTAATGCAGCCGGTCTGCTCTGTGTCAGCCTGATCCCATCAGATCTCAGAAGCTAAGCAGTGCGGCATCTGGTTAGTACTTGGATGGGAGAACTCTTTGGAACACCAGCGGCTGTGTGTTTCTCCAGGTAAAACTGGAGTTGCTTCAGGCAGGGCATCCGGTGTAAAACTTGTGCCAAATACCAGTGCGGATCTGGCTCTATCTGCTGTGGCGACTCCAAACAAAAACGGAGTAGCCGAATGGACAACAACAACCTTATAATATAATGTTGATTGTTTTGCTGCAAAATGAAACCAAAACCACCGGATAACACTACATATTCTATCCACATGTATTCCCACTCTATAAAATTATCTTTATTACCTGCCATCTGGCTTTAAGTGCTGCATATTCCTTGAACATTGATCATTTCTACTATTATGACGACAAAATTATTCCTAGGAGAAGTAAGTGTAAGCTAAATGGATACTAGCTATTTCTAGGGTTTGGAAAAGCCTAGGCATCTTCCCTTTCAATTGCAGTGACTTAATAGAGAGATAAATGAGTCCATCCCCTCAAGCTTGTACACCTGATAACTCAAAAACATGAACACAACTCACCAAATTAAAAGGGCATATAATGAGGCTGAAACTTCTCACATTTGATGAGCATTTGTACAGTTGATCAATCCATAACCAACTTTGATTTGTCTATGTAATATCCTATTAACCTGCCTGCCACCTTCTGGATGGTTAGTGGATGCTGGATTGATGATGGATTAGGCACAGGTGTGAACATAATTAAAATGTATTTGCTTATAGATGAGGAAGAAAGAATATAATACCAATTTTATCCAGCAGAGGCTGCAATGTATTTGTTGCAGACATAATCTGAGTATTATGATATATCATGTCCTATTCAAGCAAATGTGAGAAAAATAATGGTTGACAGCTATAATTCCAGATGGAGATGGATGAAGTAAATGGTAAATGGACTGTATTTATATAGCGCTTTACAATTATGCCTCACATTCACCCCGATGTCAGGGTGCTGCCATACAAGGCGCTCACTACACACCGGGAGCAATAGGGGATTAAAGGCCTTGCCCAAGGGTCCTGAGTGATTTTCCAGTCAGGCGTGGATTTGAACCCATGATCTTCTGGACTCAAGCCCAACACCTTAACCACTAGACCATCACCTCCCCTAAATGAAGTATATGAAGTATAACTAGGTTTGGTGGGTTGAAATTTGTGCACAAGATGATCTCTAACTGTCAGCGCTCCAGGAAATGATCGAAATCAGGGTCTGTTTTAAGTAACCCCACATAATGAAGCTCTGATTATGCCCAGAATTTTCTGATGACAAAGATAGATTTCAGATGTAACAGTAATCAATTGTAATCATTTATGGGTTTTCTGTTGTACCTTTAGATTTAAGCAGCTGAGGCCTGGCGGTTACATTTTCCTATTATAGATGGATGAAAATTTTCATAGAATCTTCATTTCATATCATCTGCTTCTGAACAATTGCTCCTTAGTTGTAAAACTGGTCCCTTAGGTATATTTTGCTTCAAATGACTTAGGTAGTTGCTGTTGTAGTGGAGAATATTATGTTCCATGGATTTCTTCGACAGTGATGTACGGGTGCTTCCATTATGGTTAGGTCCACAAAATTAATAGTGCTGAAGTCATATTCATTTTTATAATGTATATTGAATTATATTATATTCGGATGTGAAATGGAGTTCACATAAGCGTGAAACATTTGGAGTTTTAGATTCCCATATAATATTGGTGTTCTGGAATTCAAACTCTTTTTGTGAGATCCATGGCTTCTTTAAGACAGCTGTCAATTTAATTTCTGATTCTTTTTTCACTGCATTGTTTTTTTTTTTAATTCCTTGTAGGAATGTAGTGTAGCCTAGGTTCTGCTAAGAAGACTCAGATTTCAAAGCTTTCTTTCAGATTCACCTAATCAGTAATGATTGTATCGCTTATAGGAAACATCTGCTTCCTCTTTCAGTAATCAACTAATAACCAAGAGAAAACATGTATGTTATTTAAAAATGTCAGTTCTAACTCTCCTCCCTGCTGCTTGCAGTCACTGGCCTGAAATGCTACTTCTTCCTCCCCACTGCCACCAGTTAGTCCCTGTCTGACACTTGGGGTAGGCTCAGCATCAGGATTGGAGAACAACATATCTTTTCACCATTGTGACGGGACCCCCCCCCCCCGCCCAAAGTCTGCTGTGACATTCTGTACAATATTAGTATAGATGAAATCTTCAACTGTTTGTAGTCTCCTGAATCTTAACGGTAGAACTGTGTGTCCTCCACGTGACTAGACACCTTGGTCTGATTATCATTTGAATCCATAATCACAATGACTCCTACCTTCTCTGCAAGTCTGTCTGTGATTTCTGGATTGTTGCTTTTGTTTTTTTGTTTATTATTATTATTATTTTATTCTGTTAAAGTTTGGTGCTCAGTTCTGGTGTGAAATTATGATATTTAGGCTGCTCATTTTCCTTAATCAGAGAGGCATCTTGTAGCCTTTGTTTCTGTTAAATGGCGGGAAAATTGCTTCACATGCAATTGCCTCATAAATTGAAATGTGTCCACTTTTAAACTGAAGGCGTATCACTTGCATTGTAATAAGAGAGCATCAGCGTCAGCATTTTGGCTATGTAGCTCGTTTCTCTGTGCAGGTGCCTGAGTGCTGACGACTCCAGTAGCTGGAGAAGACCAAGGAGCCACCCAGGATTCACCTGGCTGCCAAAGATAAAAAGTTATTTTAGAGAAGTGGGAATGTACCAGTTGTCTGCCTGGGTGGTGACTATCCAGGACCTAAGGTGGTTCTGTGGTGTGGTGGATGTGGCGAATCACAGCATTAGTGCATGCTCCCAGACTGGACTTGCATTGACTTCATTTGCTATGGAGAAAGGCAACTGTATAGTTAGAAGGGAGGTATGTGATGGACTTTTGAATGATTTATGACTTGTGTCTCCTAAAGGTGCATTTACACATAACCAAGACGCATTACGAATGCCATTTTTCTGTCATTCGTGACAGAAGTGATTCATTTTATACTGAGAACTTATGCCTCCCCCTCTGTAAGGTGCGGGGGAGACATGAAATAAGTGCCCAATTTTCCTTGCACAACTTTTTTCCTGGATGCCATGATCATCAACTCGACTGGACTGACACTATGTTTGTTTTGATCCACCTTTGTGATCCACCCACCATTGTGGGAACAAATCAAAAGCTGTGTTCACCACGGGGACACGTTCGGCACTATTCAGGATTATTTTAGGTTTTTTTTTTTTTTACCGATGACGAACAATGCGTAAAAAAAATCTGGCCGATGCAACTACATTGGTCCAACCCAGTCTGGATCCGGGACTGATGTTCTGCTTTAAAGGGTGGGCGGTGGAGACATCTTCAGTTTTTGTTTAACGTTGACCCTTCTAGTTCATTTTATACTGAGAACGTATCCATGGTTTAATGCTATTGTAACTGTAATAATACTGGATGATGTCACCTGGCTTAGTACCTGAGAGATTGGAGTGTATTTTACATGTTTATTTATTTATGTAAGGTAAATTATTCTATTGAAGTTTTATTGCACTGAAGTCACTGATTGAGAAAAGAAATTTCGTTTTCTAGTGTATACAATTGCACAGTGAAAATAACAAAATCTTTGAACCTTAGTCATGGGTCACACATCACGGATGAGAACTGATCCCTGGCTTAATGCTATTGTAATTGTAATAATACTGGAGGGCGGATGAGAACTAATCAAGTTACTGAGAACTTGTCCATGGCTTAATGCATTGATATTGTAATAATACTTCTAAAGTAATAAACTTGCAATTTACAGACTCATGCAGTGTTCACAGTGTTCCTTCGTGTTGGGGGACATTGCAACAACGTTGCAGCAATGTTGTGTCACAACCTCCTGAGAACGTTCTAGGTTGGTTGGTTGGCAACGTTCTTGGCAACATCCCTGGAACGTTCTGGAGAGTCTACAAATGAACGTTCCTACAACGTTGTGATGCAGCGTTACTGCCACTTTGATGTAACGTTCAGGCAACGTTCAGGCAACGTTCCATTGTTAGCTGGGACATTCCTGACATTCTTAATGTGACTTAACACATCTGAATAGGTTTCCTAATAGTGCGTGTTGATGCGTGATATTCTTGATATTCGTGGAGCATGTTTTTGCCAGTCAAAAAATCTTCCACGAATGTCACACACCACCCTCATTTCGTCTCACATCGTGGAGGTCGCAACTGAGTGTATTGATCTGTCTTGATGAGTATTGATCCTTAATAGAACATGACAACGTTCGTAGTGGTTCCTGTGATGGTTCTTGGAGCCCAAACTGTCATGCGTTATTACGAAGTGACACGGAAACTGTCAAGTTTTGACACGACTTGTAACACAACGTCACATTTCACTGCGCACCATGACGAATCAGTTTTCTGTCACGTGCGCACAATTAAACTTGGCTCCAAGTGTTGTTCCATAGTTCCTGCTGAAGCTCCTCAGGACGCTCCTGCAGGTGTTCCACCTGCTGTTGTAACCGATGAGCGGGAGAACGAGTCTGAGCCAGAGGAACCAGAGGAGCGAGAGGAGACTCATGTGCAGCCAGACATCTCTGCACCTCCTCCAGTCCGGCGGAGGAAGAAGCGTGCGCACAATTAAACCCTGCTGCATCGCATTCAGTTTGATTGCTGACACCAAGTTGGCTAAAAGTCTAATTCAGTGCTCTTCAGCGTGCTCCTGCAGGTGTTCCACCTGCTGCATGTACTTGATGTTTGGGAAAATGGGTGAGACGAGAGCCACGAAGCCACACATCTGGCGCTGTCCTCCTCCTCCTCTCTGCGCCACTCCATGGCACAGAGCCCAACTACGCATGCAGTCACAAAGTTCTTCTGAAAAACTGGAGCGATCTGAATTCGGTTGGATGAATATGGGTGTGTGTGGAGACAATTCACCTCGTTCACAACGTGACAGAACTTAATGACACACTGTTACACGCAATAGCGCACAACAACACGGAACACTATTCTTGACCGTGCATAATGGTTCCTGATAATTCTCCAGCAACACGTGCCATTAATCGTAACATGTGGTAACAGGTTCCAGCAGTTCCTGAGGACACCTGACGCCTCTGCCCCGAATCATCACATCTCTGATCAGCGGCCAAGAATGTGTACTTCATGGCATTCGTGACTTGTCTTTATTATGTGAAAACGCAGCATAAGAGAACCCGAGGGCCTCTCTTGTTCCCCTTCTTGTGTTCCTGAACCTCTGTGGAGCTGTGGACTTTCTGGACAGCCGTGAATTCTGTTCAAAAAAGAAGCATCATTTCATGTAGACATGGGTTCAGAGTTTGTATCACTTTGAATGCTTTGCTGATTTTCAGATAAAAGAATGAGAAGAGTGGAATATGTTTGTAGACGGATATGACTAAACATTGTCTTGATTTTGGTTTTGATTTCTTTTGCAAATCATATTTTTTCTATCCTTGTAGTCATGGATATCCCTCTCTTATTTCTTTCATTTACACTCACTGAGTTTGTTTTTAAAAATGTCAGCTGAAGACGCAAGTTTAGCCTGTAATAGCACAAAATCATCACTTTTAGGTATAATCTCAATTTTCAAGCACTTTCATGGATTGTTTTTGCTTCTTTCTTGTTTCATCTTTTCAATTACTGATACTTCCAAGTCAAGCGAACATTTATTGAGGATGTTCTCATGTTTGTTTCATAAATTCTGAGTTGTCCATACCAAAAGAGGGAAGCTGTTTTTTTCTAGAGGTTGTAGTCCTGTTGGACCTCAGCTGTCTGCCAGAGGGGAGGGTGACAAAAAGTTTGTGTCCTGGGTGAGAGGGATTGGCCACTATCTTCCTTGCTCGCCCCAGTGCCCTGGAGATGTACAGGTCCTGTAGGGATGGCAGAGTGCAGTCGACCACCTTTTCTGCTGCATGGATGATAGGCTGCAGTCTGCTGCTGTCCTTAGCAGTGGCAGCAGTGCACCAGACAGTGATGAAAGAGGAGATGATGGACTCAATGTTAGCAGTGTAGAAGTTCTCCTTCAATTTTTTTTTTTTTTCCAAAAAAACATGCAAAAGTTTTGGTCTAGTGGCTTTCATCAGAGAAAGCTGGTCCTCCCTGCTGATTACTGGCACCTGATTGTTCATGTTTTTGACTCAAAAAACAATCTGATATCTAATTTGGGACATGTTATGGTACAAACCAATACTAAAGCTGGTGTTGTAGACTTGTGACCAATCAGGAAAATTTTGAGCATGTTCAGAAATAGAGTGCAGCTCTGTCACATTGTGATCCACAAAAGTGAATAATTGGATGTAATTTGTGCTGATAGGGGGTATTACACATCTTTTGCTGTAACTTTACAGAAGGTATTGTTTTTTATTTGATTTGATTAGTACAGTTCTGTGAGATTCACAGTGTAACTGTGCTGAGGTGCACAGCCCTTCTTATTGCTCTGGCTAAAGCAGCGCTGATGTTTGCACATAGGCTGTGGGGAGTATTTGTTGCATTGCGGACTGCACACTCCAGACGTCTGTTTTATTTCTACAGATGGCTAAGTTTACAGATGGATTTGTTATTATTTCAGATGGAGCTATTATTTCATCTGTGCCAGCACAATTATTTTGATGTCAGGCTAAAATTAAAATAAAAATTCAGATTGTGTGAATTCTGAAGTGAGTAGTAGATGATTTTTGGGGGGGAGCAGGGTGGAAATGTTGACCAGTGCATGGGTCACTGTGTGTGCAGTTCAACTCACTGTTCCTGTAAAAGTCCTCTGAAAATATAGTATACATCCATAATCACTTTTCAGAAGAACACAGTTTTCACATGTTAACAGATGCATTGTAGCTTTGTTGTGATGTCTTTTTAGAAGCACATTAATGCAGAAAATGCACCAAGATCCACTATGACCACATGGTACATTCAGTGCTGTTTGCATGGGCACAGTTTGGTGGGGGATAGAGGGGACATGTCCCCCAAACCTTTACAACCAGGGGTGACAGAATATGGTATGCCCCCCCCACCTTCTGACATATATGTGTGTACTTGAAACATGCTATGCCAGTCTTATGTGCAAAACATGTCAGAATAGTATCTTTGTTTCTGCAAGTTTGTATTTTTAGCAGCATAGACTTGTTTACAACACCTGTTTCTTGTTTCTCACATTTGGAATTTTCTGGGACTGCATTCGCCCAGATTTGAAACCAAAAATAGTTGCCTCTAGGGACTAGTGTCTACACATAAGTATCAATGGACCATATGCTAATTTACTAAATTCTGAAAGTTAGAAAAGGAAATCAGAAAAGCTATCTGGGACCTCAGAAAGCCCATCTGCAATTATTGCTTGATCTCCAAAATCAGTCTATGCAAGCGAAATTATGTTCAGTATGAGTGTTGTCATTAGTGCCACTTCGAAAATTAAATTCATGATAAGTAATTTATCCTAAACTTATGATCTGTTGTTTTTTCAAACTTATGCAAAAACAAATCTTGAGGAAAAAAAATACAGTATGCGATAGTTAATAATTATTAAGAGCCTGTTCTTTCATATTTATGAATACATTTTACCACATTGCAGTTGTTTATTTTTAATGAGAACTCAACCTATCATTCTTTTTGAGTTCTACACATGTGGTGATACCTTATTTACACCAGAATGTTAATAAAATCAATGCTGGCTATTCTCAGAATAAAGTATCCACAGTTTCAAATTGTATAAGTCAAATGGTGTCCATTTTATGGTCTTCTCAAAACATTAAAATTACTGTTCTGGATGCTCAGAATGCATCTGAACTTATCTAGAAACTGTTGGCTTCTGGGGGCCTAAAGCGCCCCCCAGACCCCTGGCCTATGGGCTTTGGCTGTGGGCATTGCACTTTGTCCCCCCCAGTTTCTAGTTCTAAATTGCGCCCTTGGCTGCTTGCAATCAGCAGCGATCTGGTGCATGACTTTTAATGACACTACTGACATTGTGAAAAGCAACCTTAGATGGCTGTTGTGGACAATCAGCTCTGTTTACCTCATATCTGAAATGAGAGTGTCAATCAGGGCAAAACAAAAAAACAAAACAGCAATGCAAGACCAGATTTACAAGGAAAATGTTGGTCATTGGTCACTTATATACAGGTAATGACAAATGACTGGCTTAAGGGGTCGCATAGTAATTTACTACCTAAAGTCCTCTAAACATCTTTTATTTTTATTAATATGACAATGAAGAAAAACAAACCAAGTGAGTACAATCCACAGTATGAATGAAAACATCAGTACTTTAATGAAGATATGTTGGTACTTCTTGTGGGAATGGTATATTTGCTGAAATACGCAATCTGCACATATGCTACAGGATAAAAGATGGATGGAGACTGGCCTAAATAGAAAATAAAAGCCCTTTCTCATGAGATTTTACTAAATGAATCGAGGAAACCACTTGAAAGGTTCATAGGCTTTACATTCAACTACATGACTATGTGTGGAACTGATGTGCCATCAATACATAATACATTTTATTTATTTATTTCATTTAAACAGTGCCAAATCGCAACAAAGTTGCCTCAATACCAAGGGAGTAACTTTGATTTTGATATTGGTGGGGACACAAAAGTGCTCCAAGACAAAGATTTATTTTTTTTGCATTACCAATCATAAGTTCATGTCATGCAGATGTTATAGGTTAACGAGCCATGCCAATGGTTAGGGAGTTGTTCTTTTAATCACAGGGTTGGAGGCTCAAATCCAACCTTACCTCTCTTTACACCTCCATCCATGACTGGAGTGACCTTGAGCAAAGCAACTAACTCAACATTGCTCCAGCTATACATTTAAACTGAATTCATCAAGGATGTATATTTAACACAAAGTATTGCAATGACCCTATCTGCTAGTGTGACGTTCGTGAATAGGGATGGGTATTGATAAGATTTTATCGATCTATGCCATTATTGATTCTGCTTATCGATCCAATTCCTTATCGATACCCCTTGTGAATTTTGTACTAAAAGTAGGCTTTACAGGTTTTCTATGTATTTCATTGAGTCTTAAAGTAAATAAATATGAAATTGGTCACTGTATCCTTGATCTCTGGACATAAATAAAAATAAACAAAACGGTGTTTCGCTTTGAAGTTATTAATTCCGACTGGACTCTATCGTTCTAACTTGACTCAGCAGAGAGCCGCACAGCGTTTGGAGCTGTGTGAACAGAACAGAGGACGATTCTCATTTCTTTCTCGCAACAAGACAGGAGTCCCAGTTAGTAACTTTAATCCGCACAAAAGTGACTCACGATTGACATATTCAGGGATGAAAGTGACGAAAAACAAAAAAAAGCTGAAACCCAAAATTACCCCCCAACACCACCTGCATGAAGATGAATTCTAGAAGCTGTGAAATGCAATCTGGGACTATTCCAGACAATAAACTGCAGCATCAAGTGCAGCATCCATTTAGTGAGAAAAAACCCAACTTTCCTTATTCAAATTCATTCCAGTAGTATTCTGCTCTTACTAAGATGCAGCAGTTTTCTAGTTTGGCAGATAGTTCTGGAGGAAATCACTGAAGAAATTAACACATTGAAAATATGGATTGACCGAAACAAATTGTCATTAAACTTAAATAAGACAGGGATGAAATGGAGGTGTAAGAGTCACTAGGTGTTCACAGGAAACACTTATTTATTTCTGTATGTATGTATGTATGTATGTATGTATTTATTTATGTATGTTTATTGTTAGTTGGTTTTATATTTTCTGTTGTTTCTATTCAGGTTCTTTTTGTCTCTTTCTCTAAAACTGTATATAATAAGTATATATTGTATATAATAATCATTAGATTAATAATATATAAACAAAAATAAATTTAAAAAATATTACAATTTGAAAACAAATGCACCCGAACGTGATGACAGCTGCAACTGCTTAATGCTAACTTTTAACATTGAAAATGCCATAGACATGCTAACGCGTTAGCATCACTCCCATTTTTAAGTTATAAAATACATCTATCAACTGTTTCAGAAGACCATAACAGGTCGGTTTAACATAAAAAAGGTAAATAATACTCACAGACGTATGTTCTTTAGGGTTTTAGCGGGGGGAAATTAAGCGAAAGAAAGAAAGAATAAACGAAGCAATCGAAGCACTGTTTCAATCTGTGAACCACTGCTTCAATTGGTTCAAGGTTCAAAGCAAAGCCGCGCTGCAGAAAAGTTGATTACGGACCCGCTGAAGGGTCCGTAATCAATGTAGAGAAATGATCATTTTCCTGACAAACACCCCCCAAAATAACGGCGACTCTGAAGGACAGATAACAGAATCGTTAAGCAAAAAGCTTATTGATGTCGGGTGGATCATTTCTTAACGATACCTGAAAGGAACCGGATCTCGATACCCATCCCTTCTCGTGAATGAATCGATTCCCGTTTGTCTGTCTGTTATTGTGTACGCCCGCGTAGTCTTTTAAGAAGTTCCCTGCAACTGTGCAGTAGCCTAGCTGAGGGGGGCTTCGAGCAGTGGCATACATTTAACCCTTTATGTGCCATAATAATGGAGGACAGCGGTTTTATTGGTTGTGATTACACAGTAGGGGGCTGAATATTGGTAGGGACTTGACCCTAGCGTCCCTACCCAAAATTACGCCCTAGCTCAATACATAAATAACAACATAAATATGTTTTAGACAGATGCATCTTACACCTTTATTTATTTATTTAGTTATGTTGTTGCACAAGTCAAATATGTGGAACTTATTGAAAAGTCCGGTAACAATACTGCAATGCTGAATGCAGTGCTTGAAGATGCACTACCTATTTTTTTCATTTAAGTCTTTGTGGAGCACTTTGGCCCACAGTAGTTGTTTTAAATGTACGTACGAATAAATTTGACTACTGCCATCTGGAATGAATTTGACAGTGTTGTACTGGTTGCTGCACCTTCGCTGTTTAAAAGGCGCCTTTTCTATTACCAGGTGTTCTTCTTTTACAATAAGCATATTCCTCCTCTGTGGTGGAGGTTGCTAGTTACACATTTCTGAGGTTAGCGATCACCATAGCAACCTGTGGAGCAAAGGTCAAAGTATCACCATCAGCAGTGGAGATTCAACAGCACAGTAAACACGTATGAGACAGAAATGAGGGCTTATTTCTGTAAGTTATATCTTGCTGGCTTTTGCACTCCACTTCTCTGTCTCACTGCACATACTGCACAGCGCCTCCAGGCTGAATTTAGTCTGTTTATTGGAAGCCATCAAGTTCATTTCTATACATAGAAACGCTGGTGGTTCAAGATAAAGCTTGTTGCACTGTGACGAACAGTGGTGGTCAGAAGTTTATAGACACCAATCATGGACATGGATGTCATGGGAATTTGGCACTTTCAGTGATTTCTTTGCACTACTTTATTTTCTGGGGCAAAATGATTGCACAACTTACTACCCCCCCCCCCCCCCCCAAAAAAAAAATGTAATTTATTTCTGAAATCAACACATAGAGACTGCACGCTCAAAATTTGATGAATGTACCACAGCACGTTTCACCTGCACCAGATGCTTGTAGTAGCTTTCATTGAGCTTTTACCAGAATTCTGTTTTGATAATTGTCTTCTCTTCTTGGCAGAAATGGAAGAGTTTCATTACATTTCTTGATTTCCCAGTACTGGCACGGTTACCTGGACCTTCCCTCTCCTGCAAAAATATTGGCATCGCTGAACACCTCTGTCCAATGACCTCATGGCTCCAACTCTTTCCAAGTCTCTTAATTTCAAAGAAAAAGGACCCAGAGACACGTATGTCACTGCAAAGATAAATTAAATGTCTCCACAAGTTTGACACTTTCACTGCATACCCAAGCACTCACATAAGGCAATAATAATAATAATAATGATAATAATGTGAGATCGATAGACGGATCGGTGCAGCATCTGCAGTGATGCGGTCGCTGTATCGGACCGTCGTGGTGAAGAGAGAGCTGAGTAGGGGGGCAAAGCTCTCGATTTACCGATCGATCTACGTTCCGATCCTCACCTATGGTCATGAGATTTGGCTCATGACCAAAAGAACGAGATCGCGAGTACAAGTGGCCGAGATGAGTTTCCTCTGCAGGGTGGCTGGGCGCTCCCTTAGAGATAGGGTGAGGAGCTCGGTCACTCGGGAGGAGCTTGGAGTCGAGCCGCTGCTCCTCCACGTCGAAAGGAATCAGTTGAGGTGGCTCGGGTATCTTTTCCGGATGCCCCCTGGACGCCTCGCTGGAGAGGTGTTCCGGGCACGTCTCATTGGGAGGAGGCCCCGGGGAAGACCCAGGACACACTGGAGGGACTACATCTCTCGGCTGGCTTGGAACGCCTTGGGGTTCCCCCGGAGGAGCTGGCGGAGGTGTGTGTGCTTTGGGCATCTTCTTAAAATGGGAAAACACTGTAGAAATGCATTTCATTTATCATTTACCCTGTCATTCCTTGACCACTAGTCAACTGACGTTCATGATTCACCTGATGGGGTGCAACAGGTTCCATACACTATTAAACCAGGTCAAAAGGAGTGCACAAGCACAAGGGTCAATCATAACACCCACTGAGATCTCACTGGGTACAGATGGGTTTCAAGGAACATGTACTGTAACTTAAGCTGACTGACGTTAAGTAAGAACATGCCTAAGATATTCTCCAGGTAATGTGGTATCATTATCCAAGAGTTGAAACCTGGTGATCAAGTCACTTTTGAGTCCATTGACATCATTTTTTTATTTTTTTTTTGTCGATATACATACACGTGATATGTTTTAAATACAGTTTTTGTCCTGAAAAATTAAGTGTATAGAAATCATAAAAAGTCCAATATTTCCATGACATTCATTCATGGAGGTACTTTTTAAACACGTCCAACAAACAAACAAAAACCCATGATTGACTGAGGAAAAAAAAGACAAAAAAGAGGTGTATGAGGTCTGTCAATAAAGTATAGGTCCTTTTTATTTTTTTCAAAAACTATATGGATTTCATTCATATGTTTTTACGTCAGACATGCTTGAACCCTCATGCGCATGCGTGAGTTTTTCCACGCCTGTCGGTGACGTCATTCGCCTGTGAGCACTGCTTGTGGGAGGAGTCATCCAGCCCCTCGTCGGAATTCCTTTGTCTGAGAAGTTGCTGAGAGACTGGCGCTTTGTTTGATCAAAATTTTTTCTAAACCTGTGAGACACATCGAAGTGGACATGGTTCGAAAAATTAAGCTGGTTTTCAGTGAAAATTTTAACAGCTGATGAGAGATTTTGAGGTGATACTGTCGCTTTAAGGACTTCCCATGGTGCGAGACGTCGTGCAGCGCTCTCAGGCGCCGTCGTCAGCCTGTTTCAAGCTGAAAACCTCCACATTTCAGGCTCTATTGATCCAGGACGTCGTGAGAGAACAGAGAAGTTTCAGAAGAAGTCGGTTTCAGCATTTTATCTGGATATTCCACTGCTAAAGGAGATTTTTTTTAATGAAAGACGTGCGGACGGATTGCAGCGTCGGCTCGCAGCCGCCGCGACGCTCCGCCACAAGAAAAACACCTCTGTTGGAAGCCTTAAGGACAAGTTGGAACATGTCCAGCTGTTAAACAATTTCTCATATACTCACTCCACTGAAAGCCACCAAAAGCCGCCTGGATTTTACAAATGGTTATCAACACGGAGGTGTTTTTCCTGTGCCGCCGCACCGCGCCAGCTGCGTCCCAACGCGCGGACCCGTCAGCACTTTTTTCATTAAAAAAATCTCCTTTAACAGTGTCCACTTCGATGTGCCTCACAGGTTTAGAAAAAATTTTGATCAAACAACGCGCCAGTCTCTCAGCAACTTCTCAGACAAAGGAATTCCGACGAGGGGCTGGACGACTCCTCCCACAAGGAGTGCTCACAGGCGAATGATGTCACCGACAGGCGTGGAAAAACTCACGCATGCGCACAAGGGTTCAAGCATGTCTGACATAAAAACATATGAATGAAATCCATATAGTTTTTGAAAAAAATAAAAAGGACCTATACTTTATTGACAGCCCTCGTATGTGTGTGCTTGCATGTGTGGAAGTATGTCCGGCACCGCCGTATGTATGGTGTTCTGCTAATCATCGCCTTCTTTGTATTCTGCTGCAAACCTTCTGTCTGGGATTCAGTTTCTGTTGGTTTCTGTCTCTCTTGCTGACTTTGTGTTTGTGTGCGTGCATGTGCATATGAATTTGTAAATAACTGTGTGGCTATGTATGTAAAATGAAAAGGAAAACAAAAACCTTCCACAAATATTACTTGGCACAGCCACTCTCCATGTTTACTACAAGTAAAATTGAATCTTGGGTTTCCTACAATTGCATCAAATGTTCAGCTGAGAAAGTTATTATGGAAATTAAGTGTGAAAATCTAATTCTAGTAAGATGAAAAATAATTGGACCATGCAACTGATTTTCTACATTTTTGTTGCTGTGACAATATGAAATCACTTTTGTACATTTTTTTGATCTTTTGTATTCATTGCTGCATCATCCTGAATCAGATATTCTGCTTCTGAGCCAGTTTGTTGTAAAATGATGTGATTCTCCCGTTAAGGATCAGTAAGGTCCATTTCTGTCCAATCTCTAATTGAATCAGTGATGCTTATCTGTCAGAGCTGGCTGTAAAGCCTTTAATGTCCTTCCACTTACATGGTAACCATGATGTGAAAACATTACACTGTACACCCACCACTGAATGCAACACCTCAGTGATCACTAATAATATCAATGTTTTACTTTTAATTGGCAATGGGCAGCGTTTTGCAATTCATTTGTTATTTTATTTATTTTGGCTGTATTTTTTTAAGATTGAATTATAAATTTATGATAGTCTGCTCACTCCTTTGAGGTGCCAAAGAGGATTTGGTATAAAGTGGCTGTCAGTCATTCAGTATATTAAATTTGGTAACCAGGTGAGTTGATGAGCTCATCTGTTAGTATTTTCCCAGTGAACATTCTTCTAATTCTGACATATTTTCACATTTTTATTCTGAACACCTAAGAATGTCAAAAGAAATAATTTGAATGCCAAATTTGTAAAGTAGGCAACATTGTGGCTTAGTGGTGACCACTGTTGTCTCACAGCAAGAAGGTTGTGGGATTGTTTCCCACCTGGTCCTTTCTGTGTGGAGTTTGTATCTTCTCTCCGTGTTTGTGTGTGTTCCTTCTGGGTGCTCTGGTTTTCTCCCACTTCCAAAGACAAGCATGTTAGGTGAATTGGTGACTCTAAATTCACTGTGTGTGAGTGAGTTTGTCTGTGTCTGTGTGACCCTGCGACAAACCCGCTTCACGTCCTATAACTGCTGGGATAGGCTCCAGCCCCACTGTGACCCTTGTTTGGCGTAAGGTTAATGTCAGTAGGGTTGAGAAGATCCTCAAAGTGTTCTTTCTACAATGTCTCCAGTCCAGGTAAGCAGCTCTCCACCCTTGCTAAGTCATCCAACTGGTTGCTAGAAATACTTTGAACCCAACCAACACTAATTCTCCGTGGTCTCTCCAAACACCTCACACAGCAAGGTCCTGCCTGAGGAACCACTGTGGAAGCAATCCTTCTGGTGTGCCGGTACCCATCCATTGATTCAGGAGAATTCTGTGCCAGCCAGACATCAAAGTCCTTCTTCAGACAGACAGCTCCGCTCTCTGCATGTTGCCACAAGTGGGTTCTTGGATTACCGCTGGGTAAACCACAGACAACTTTCTGGGCAGAACTCAAAGCATCCCCCTCAAAAATGGAGGCCTTGAACAAGGACCACTCTGATTCCATGGCCCCCACCTCTCTTAAGAGATGGTGTCAAGTTACCCTGCCATCTGACCCCACTCGTCACCAGGTGGTGATCAGTTGACAACTCTGCCCCGTCTTCACCCATGATAAACTAGAATAAGCTAAAGGTTGCATTGCTTAACTCCAAATACATAATTCAGGAAAACCCAGGAATCTTCTTCATGTTTTTGCTATTGTGCTGTAACACATGCCGCTGCCTGTGCTCACCTTTTATTCACTATGAGGGATTAGCGGAGTAGCAGAAAAAGTAGCATAGAAGAAGCCCAGAAATAGAAGATGGCTGTTGTTAGCGTAGCAAATCATAGTACGAGGTCTGTCAATAAAGTATAGGTCCTTTTTATTTTTTTCAAAAACTATATGGATTTCATTCATATGTTTTTACGTCAGACATGCTTGAACCCTCGTGCGCATACATGAGTTTTTCCACGCCTGTCGGTGACGTCATTCGCCTGTGAGCACTCCTTGTGGGAGGAGTCGTCCAGCCCCTCGTCGGAATTCCTTTGTCTGAGAAGTTGCTGAGAGACTGGCGCTTTGTTTGATCAAAATTTTTTCTAAACCTATGAGACACATCGAAGTGGACACGGTTCGAAAAATTAAGCTGGTTTTCAGTGAAAATTTTAACGGCTGATGAGAGATTTTGAGGTGATACTGTCGCTTTAAGGACTTCCCACGGAGCGAGATGTCGTGCAGCGCTCCCAGGCGCCGTCGTCAGCCTGTTTCAAGTTGAAAACCTCCACATTTGAGGCTCTATTGATCCAGGACGTCGTGAGAGAACAGAGAAGTTTCAGAAGAAGTCAGTTTCAGCTTTTATCCGGATATTCCACTGTTAAAGGAGATTTTTTTTAATGAAAGACATGCGGGCGGATTGCAGCGTCGGCTCGCAGCCGCCGCGACGCTCCGCCACAGGAAAAACACCTCCGTTGGAAGCCTTAAGGACAAGTTGGAACATGTCCAACTGTTAAACAATTTCTCATATACTCATATACTCCGGATAAAATGCTGAAACCGACTTCTTCTGAAACTTCTCTGTTCTCTCACGACGTCCTGGATCAATAGAGCCTGAAATGTGGATGTTTTCAGCTTGAAACAGGCTGACGACGGCGCCTGAGAGCGCTGCACGACGTCCCACTGTGTTGGAAGTCCTTAAAGCGACAGTATCACCTCAAAATCTCTCATCAGCCGTTAAAATTTTCACTGAAAACCAGCTTAATTTTTCGAACCGTGTCCACTTCGATGTGTCTCACAGGTTTAGAAAAAATTTTGATCAAACAAAGCGCCAGTCTCTCAGCAACTTCTCAGACAAAGGAATTCCGACGAGGGGCTGGACGACTCCTCCCACAAGGAGTGCTCACAGGCGAATGACGTCACCGACAGGCGTGGAAAAACTCACGCATGCGCACGAGGGTTCAAGCATGTCTGACGTAAAAACATATGAATGAAATCAATATAGTTTTTGAAAAAAATAAAAAGGACCTCTACTTTATTGACAGACCTCGTATAATTATCTCAGTTTGAACCAGTATGACAATATTAACAACTGTTGAACTGAACATAAAGTTCAAATTGGTACATTTATCAGTGACACCACCGGCCACTATCAGACATGTAGATTTTGTTTTTGCGCCACAAGTATACTGTGCAACTGGAAAGTATTCACAGTGCTTCACTTTTTCCATGTTTTATGTTACAGACTTATTCCAAAATGGAGTAAATTTATTTTTTTCCCTCAAAATTCTACTCACAACACCCCATAATGACAAGATGAAAAACATTTTTTTTTTAATTTCTGCAAATTTATTAAAAATGAAAAACAAAGAAATCACATGCACATAAGTACACAGCAAAATCAACGGTGTTAATTTAACACTGGTAATTTTGCCATGTATTCACACCCTTTGCTCAGCACTCTGTTAATGCACCTTTGACAGCAATTACAGCTTCAAGTCTTCTTGAATATGATGCCACAAGCTTGGTGCACCTATCTTTGCTCAGTTTTTGCCCATTTCTCGTTGCAGCGTCGGTGCACAGCCATTTTCAGATCTCTCCAGAGATGTTCAATCAGATTCAGGTTTGGGCTCTGGCTGGGCCACTCAAGGACATTCACAGAGTTGTCCTGAAGCCACTCTTTTGATATCTTAAGGGCCTTTCACACTGCATACTTCAGGCAAATCCGTCAACGCTTCCCAATCCATCAAGATGCATTTTTAACGCATCCGAAGCATCCGACACATGAAGTCAGACACGTTGCTTTGGAAGCGGCAAGGGGGCGGAGTTTGCCACGTCACACTTTGGCTGTTTCCACAGCCTGAAAAAAGTTCAGCGATCACCATCTTGAATTTGGGTCGCCTGAACCACAAAAAACCTTTAAAAAACAGCAGTAGGACGATTCGCCCATCACCCTGCTGGGAGAAGCTTTTTTCAGCTACTTTTTGGAGTGACGCCGACCGAGGGAGGACTGACGACTTGGTGGGATATCGATCGAACCGCGACAGCGGGCCGACCCGCACGGAGAAGCCGGCCTTCAGGCATCATTCCTGGGCAGAGTGAGGCAGGCAGCCGGGGGATGGAGCAAACCCACTCAGTCTGAAATCTCCCACTGTTTGGATATATGTGAAGTCCCAGTTTGCCCAACAGAGTTTAGTTCTGCAGCTTTATCGAGGTGAGAATAATGTAAAAATAAAACGTGACGTTTACTGAACTGCTGTGAAGGTTTAATGATCAGCTAACATTAGCGTAGCCTTTTAGCACAGTTGATCTGAGTGAAAGCTTTAATTTGTTAATGGTTCAGTCTCTTTTTACTAAATTTTTACTACTTTTTACTAAATAAAGCTAAAGCTTTGTTTCAGACACCACAAAAGCTCAACTTTAAATAACTTATTTTTTCGGGCGTTTTTTCCATCGTTTATTTTCCAGTTGTTTTCCCCTTTTTTATATATAAACTGTTTAGTGTTTCTTTATATTTAAAGAAATATTTTATTTGTCCCAATCAGGAACATTTGCTGTGCAGACAACCAAACTTCCATTGATGAGCTGAACACCACTAAGTCCAGTCAAAAGAAAACATCTCTGCTCTTCAAAATAGGACAAAAGTGTCTTCATCAACACCACCAGAGTTCAAAGCTGCAGAAGAGACCTTCATCTGGTCCTGAGAATCCAGCATAACATCACCTGCTTCTAAATAAAAGGCTCTTTCAACAGCAACTATTTTATTATTTTTAAAAACGCTGTTTCATTTTATATTTTAACAATAAATTAACGGATCATTAAAAATGTCGACGAAATCAAAGTCAAAAGACATTTGCACAGGTAGAAGCTCTCCACGTATTGTGCTCAAATTCATATTTTAGAAATGACTCTGTCCTGATAACAACACTAAAGGCAATTACATATTTTGGCGAAATTACAAGTTGAAATGACCATTAAAAAAAAACATCATGAGGTTTATGTCACAGAAATCCTACTTTACAATCACACTGCAGTCATTGATAAATTATTTCCTGTTGCATTTATAAGAAACATTTGTTTTTATTTACAGTGTCTGTTTTTATGGTTGAAATGAGATATAAATAATATACCAGACTTAAAAAAAATGTACAAATTTCCATGTTATTTTGTCTAAAAAGAAATGTATGAGGTTCCTTATGTTAAACAAGAAATTATCTAATCTGAAATCACAGGTGGTTTTAATTTACAGATGAAAGGTTTCTAAAGAACCACTTATGGATTTATTTAGCTATTTTAATTATGTGTTCTAAATTTTTTTTAACAGTAATCAGAAATTTTGAGGTAACAAACAGCAACAACAAAAAAACATTTCCAAGGATTTTTCTTCAGAAAACTGCTCCATAAATGAGCAGTCCTGTCACATGTTTGTTTTGCACAGATCAGTGGTTTCTACACCGATCCATTTTGTACAAATCAGTGGTTTCTGCCACTAGTCTTCCGTGTTTGGCCTGACGCTTTGTTCCTATTGGACAACGCAAAGGTACGTCACAGCTCAGAGCATCGAAAGTTGGATTGGATTGAACTTTGACTGTGTCAGCCTGCCGAAAAGTGGCAATGCGTGCTCCCGTCAGCAGCGTCGGTTTAGCTCGGCTTTTGATGCGATGCATCTGATGCATCTAAAAAGAAAATAATGCTTTTTAGACTGATTTTTGATGCATCTGACGTATTCAGTGTGAAAGGCCCATTAGGCTGTGTGCTTCAGGTCATTATCCTGCTGAAAGATGAACCGTCATCCCAGTCTGAGATCAAGAGCACTCTGGAGCATGTTTTCATCCAGGATGTCTCTGTACATTGCTGCATTCGTCTTTCCCTCAATCCTGACTAGTCTCCCAGTTCCTGCTGCTGAAACACATCCCCACTGCATGATGCTGCCTCCACCATGCTTCACTGTAGGGATGGTGCCTGCTTTCCTCCAAACATGACACCTGGCATTCAGGCCAAAGAGTTCAGTCTTTGTCTCATTAGGTCAAAGTATCTCCTGGTTTGAGAGTCCTTCAGGTGCCTTTTGGCAAACTCCAGGCATGCTGCCATGTGCCTTTAATAAGAAGTGGCTTCTGTCTGGCCACTCTACCATACAGGCCTGACTGGTGGATTGCTGCAGAGATGGTTGTGCTTCTGGAAGGTTCTCCTCTCTCCACAGAGGAATGCTGGAGCTCTGACAGAGTGACCATCAGGTTCTTGGTCACCTCCCTGACTAAGGCTCTTCTCCCCGATTGCGCAGTTTAGACGGGTGGCCAGCTCTAGGAAGAGTCCTGGCAGATCCGAACTTCTTCCATTTACAGATGATAGAGGCCACTGTGCTATTGGGATCTTCAAAACAGCAGAAATGTTTCTGTACCCTTCCCCAGATTTGTGCCTCGAGACAATCCGTCTCAGAGGTCTACAGACAATTCCTGTGACTTCATGCTCCGGTTTGTGCTGAGACATGCACTGTCAACTGTGGGACCTTATATGAAGTCAGGTGTGTGCCTTTCCAAATCATGTCCAATCAACTGAATTTATCCCAGGTGGACTCCAATTAAGCTGTAGAAACATCTAAAGGATGATCAGTGGAAACAGGATGCACTGAGCTCAATTTTGAGCTTCATGGCCAAAGTCCGTGAATAGTTACAGTATTGTTCAGAATACAAGATCTATTAGAAAAGTATCCGACCTTATTATTTTTTTCAAAAACTATATGGATTTGAATCACGTGTGATTGCGTCAGACAAGCTTGAACCCTCGTGCGCATGCGTGAGTTTTTTCACGCCTGTCGGTTGCGTCATTCGCCTGTGGGCAGGCTTTGAGTGAGCACTGGTCCACCCCTCCCGTTGGAATTCCTTTGTCTGAGAACTTCCTGAGAGACTGGCGCTTTGCTTGATCAAAATTTTTTCAGAAAATGTAAGGCACATCCAAGTGGACACCATTCGAGAAATTCAGACGGTTTTCGGTGAAAATGTTCGTGAGAGAGCAGAGAAGTTTCAGAAGAGGTCGGGATCAGCAGTTTATCCGGACATTCCAAGACGTGCGGATGGATTCACGTGTCGGCACGCAGCTGCTCATCGCACGGCGCCACAGCAAAACACCTCCGTTGGAAGTCTCACAGGACAAGTTTGAACATGCCCAGCTGTTAAACAATTTCTCGGATACTCACTCGACTGAAAGCCATCGAAAACCGCCTGAATCTTACGAATGGTTATCAACACAGACGTGTTTTTCTGTGGCGCCGTGCAATGAGCGGCTGCGTGCCGACACGTGAATCCATCCGCACGTCTTTCATTACAAAATCTCCTTTAACAGTGGAATGTCCAGATAAACTGCTGATCCCGACCTCTTCTGAAACTTCTCTGCTCTCTCACGACGTCCTGGGTCAACAGAGGCTTAAATTTGGAAGTTTTCAGCTCGAAACAGGCTGACGACGGCGGCTCGGGGCGCGGCGCGCCGTCCGGCGCCGTGGGCTGTCCTTAAAGCGATAGTAACACTCCTTAATCTCTCATCAGCCGTTAAAATTTCACCGAAAACCATCTGAATTTCTCGAATGGTGTCCACTTGGATGTGCCTTACAGTTTCTGAAAAAATTTTGATCAAGCATTCAGTAGATCCTCACAAATCCAACAAGACCAAGCATTCATGATATGCACACTCTTAAGGCTATGAAATTGGGCTATTAGTAAAAGAAAAGTAGAAAAGGGGGTGTTCACAATAATAGTAGTGTGGAATTCAGTCAGTGAGTTCGTCAATTTTGTGGAACAAACAGGTGTGAATCAGGTGTCCCCATTTAAGGATGAAGCCAGCACCTGTTGAACATGCTTTTCTCTTTGAAAGCCTGAGGAAAATGGGACGTTCAAGACATTGTTCAGAAGAACAGCGTAGTTTGATTAAAAAGTTGATTGGCGAGGGGAAAACTTATACGCAGGTGCAAAAAATTATAGGCTGTTCATCTACAATGATTTCCAATGCTTTAAAATGGACAAAAAAAAAAAAGAGATGCGCGGAAGACAACAGAAAACAACCATCAAAATGGATAGAAGAATAACTAGAATGGCAAAGGCTCACCCATTGATCAGCTCCAGGATGATCAAAGACAGTCTGGAGTTACCTGTATGTGCTGTGACAGTTAGAAGGCACCTGTGTGAAGCTAATTTATTTGCAAGAATCCCCAGCAAAGTTCCTCTGTTAAATAAAAGACGTGCAGAAGAGGTTACAATTTGCCAAAGAACACATCAACTGGCATAAAGAGAAATGGAGGAATATTTTGTGGACTGATAAGAGTAAAATTGTTCTTTTTGGGTCCAAGGGCCGCAGACAGTTCGTGAGACGACCCCCAAACTCTGAATTCAAGCCACAGTTCACAGTGAAGACAGTGAAGCATGGTGGTGCAAGCATCATGATATGGGCATGTTTCTCCTACTATGGTGTTGTGCCTATATATCGTATACCAGGTATCATGGATCAGTTTGGATATGTCAAAATACTTGAAGAGGTCATGTTGCCTTATGCTGAAGAGGACATGCCCTTGAAATGGGTGTTTCAACAAGACAATGACCCCAAGCACACTAGTAAATGAGCAAAATCTTGGTTCCAAACCAACAAAATTAATGCTTTGCATATGTGCAGAAATCATGAAAAACTGTGGTTATACAACTAAATACTAGTTTAGTGATTCACAGGAAGGCAGCATGGTGGCTTAGTGGTTAGCACTGTTGCCTCACAGCGAGAAGGTCGTGGGTTCAATTCCCGTCGCCTTTCTGTGTGGAGTTTGCATGTTCTCCCCATGTTTGCGTGGGTTTCTTCTGGGTGCTCCAGTTTCCTCCCACATCCAAAGACATGCGGGTTAGGTGGATTGGAATCTTTAAATTGTCCGTAGGTGTGTGTGTGGGTGTGTCTGTGTTTGTTTGTCTGTTTGTTTGTGGCCCTGCGACAGGCTGGCGTCCTGTCCTGGGTGTACTCCGCCTCATGCCCTATGACTGCTGGGATAGGCTCCAGCCCCCCGCGACCCTTAATTGGACTAAGTGTTGTGTGGGCTGCCAGAAGAGGAGGTACTGCTGGCCCACCACCAGAGGGCGCCCTGCCTGAAGTGCGGGCTTCAGGCACGAGAGGGCGCTGCCGCCACGGACACAGCCGGGGGTGACAGCTGTCACTCATTATCTCTTGACAGCTGTCACCCATCTACACTACATCATCTCACTCCATAAAGACCGGACGTCATCTCCACCTTGTTGCCGAGATATCATCTACCTACGGAGGTAATACTCTCAGCCGTTGTTGTTCTAAAGAATACGTAATTCTCTGAGTTGTTGCAGGAGTTCCTGAAGAGCCTACTGATAACGGGACGCTAAGTGTGGGGAGACGTGACGAGTGACGCACGTCCAACTAAGTAGCCCTCAGTCTCTTACTGTGTTAGAGGTGGAGGTGGAATATCCACCATAAGTGTTACTGGGTGTTCACACACCCACATCTGATTGTTTCTGTTCCTTGCCAGCAGTACCAGATCCGACACGCGGAGACGGTGGCCACCTGGGGACTCGGAACTTGGCGGCTCCAGTATTTTCCAGGTTCGGTAGCGGAGGAAATCGTGTGGTTCCGGTTCTTCTCAGGACAGACGTCTTCTATCCTCGAGCCTGCCCACACGACACCTTTGTTAATTGATTTTTGCACCTATTCTGTAATCTGCTGTGTTGAATTGAAGTGTTCATATTTGACTTCCTCCATTGTCTGTTCATTTCCCCCCCCTGTTGTGGGTCCGTGTCACTACACTTTCCCAACAGGATATCTCGGCCATCGTCATGGATCCCGAGGGGCGTCACCCGGCCGTTGAACGGCCAATGGAAGAGCAGGGTGCACAGGCATCTGCAGGAGGCGTGATTGGTGAGTTGCAGCAAATCCTCACCGCCTTTACTGCTCGGTTGGATCAGATGACCGAGCAAAACGTCATCCTTAACCGTAGGATGGAGGCTCTCACCGCACAGGTGGAAGTGCGCACTCAGGGCGCTGCTGCAGCTTCTCCTCCTGCCGACCCTGTGCGGGATATCGACGTTCCACTGTTCGTTCAACGACCCCTCCCACCATCCCCTGAAGCATACATAAGCCCCCCAGAGCCGTACGGGGGTTGTGTGGAGACGTGCGCTGACTTTCTTATGCAGTGTTCGCTCGTCTTAGCACAACGTCCCGTGATGTACGCGTCTGATGCTAGTAAAGTAGCTTATGTGATTAACCTGCTTCGAGGAGAGGCACGCGCTTGGGCTACGGCGCTTTGGGAGCAAAATTCACGGCTCCTTCTCACGTACGCTGGGTTTGTGAGGGAGTTCAAAACAGTGTTTGATCACCCTAACAGAGGAGAGACCGCTTCGATAGTGCTGCTGTCAATGAGACAGGGGCGTCGGAGCACAGCCGCTTATGCAGTCGACTTCCGCATCGCGGCTGCGAGATCCGGCTGGAATAACGCTGTGCTCTGCGCCGCCTTCATAAACGGACTGTCGTCGGTCCTGAAGGAGCACCTGGTGGCTAAGGATGAACCGCGGGATTTAGATGGACTTATCGATCTCGTTATATGGCTAGACAATCGGCTGGAGGAACGCCGTCGGGAACGGGATGAAGGGCGTGGCCGGGCACGCACCGTCCCTCTCCCTTCCGGTTCCGAAAGGGTTCCGCCCTCCCCACGCTCCACGGCCTCTACACTCCGTGTGGCTACAGCTCCCCCTGTTGACGAGGCTATGGACAAGAGCAGGGCCACATTTAGACCACCTAATAGACAAAGGAGGCTGGCCCGCGGGGCGTGCTTTGTCTGCGGCTCAATTGAGCATCAATTGAGAGACTGCCCCAAGCGGTTAAACACCAACGCCCGCCCCTAGAAACTGGGCTTAGGGTGGGCCAAGACATTCACGTGGGACACACACATATTTCCACACGACTCCCAGTTACAATCCTTAGCGGGGATTTAACCCTTCAGGCCCCAGCACTGGTGGACACGGGGTCAGAAGGGAATCTGCTAGACAGCAGATGGGCCAGGGAGGTAGGGCTCCCTCTGGTGGCGCTCCCTTCGCCATTGCAGGTGCGGGCACTAGATGGCACCCTTCTCCCTTTGATCACACACAAGACACTACCAGTAACTCTGGTGGTGTCTGGCAATCACCGAGAGGAGATTGAGTTTTTTGTGACTCCTTCTACCTCCTGCGTGGTTTTGGGGTTCCCGTGGATGTTAAAGCACAATCCCCGGATTGATTGGCCGTCCGGGGTAGTGGTGCAGTGGAGCCAGACCTGCCATCGGGTGTGTTTAGGATCCTCAGTTCCTCCCGGTTCACAGGCTAAGGAGGAGGTCAAAATCCCTCCCAATCTGTCAACGGTGCTGGTTGAGTACCACGATCTTGTCGACGTTTTCAGCAAGGATCTGGCACTCACCCTTCCCCCGCACCGTCCGTACGATTGCGCCATTGATTTGATTCCAGGCGTGGAGTTCCCGTCCAGCAGGCTGTACAACCTATCACGACCTGAGCGTGAATCAATGGAGACATACTCCTTAGCTGTCGGGCTGATCCGGAATTCCACATCCCCGATGGGAGCAGGTTTCTTTTTTGTGGGCAAGAAAGATGGCGGACTTCGTCCATGCATTGATTACAGGGGGCTGAACGAGATCACGGTTCGCAACCGATACCCGTTGCCCTTATTAGATTCGGTGTTCACCCCCCTGCATGGAGCCAAGATCTTTACCAAATTGGACCTTAGAAATGCATACCACCTGGTTCGGGTCTGGAAGGGAGACAAGTGGAAGACAGCATTTAACACCCCGTTAGGTCACTTTGAGTACCTGGTCATGCCGTTCGGCCTCACTAACGTCCCCGCGACGTTCCAAGCTTTGGTTAATGACATCTTGCGGGACTTCCTGCACCGATTCATCTTCGTATATCTGGACGATATTCTTATCTTTTCTCCGGACCCTGAGACTCATGTCCGACATGTACGTCAGGTCCTGCAGCGGTTGTTGGAGAACCGGCTGTTTGTGAAGGGCGAGAAGTGCGAGTTCCACCGCACTTCTTTGTCCTTCCTGGGGTTTATCATCTCCTCCAACTCCGTCGCCCCTGATCCGGCCAAGGTTGCGGCAATGAGAGATTGGCCCCAACCAACAAGCTGTAGGAAGCTGCAACAGTTCCTCGGCTTCGCAAATTTCTACAGGAGGTTCATTAAGGGCTATAGTCAGGTAGTTAGCCCCCTGACAGCCCTGACCTCTCCGAAAGTCTCCTTCACCTGGTCAGATCGGTGCAGTGCCACGTTCAAGGAGTTGAAACAGCGGTTTTCGACTGCACCCGTTCTGGTGCAGCCCGATCCTAGCCGCCAGTTTGTGGTTGAAGTGGACGCCTCTGACTCAGGGATAGGAGCCGTGCTATCCCAGAGCGGAGAGACCGATAAGGTTCTTCATCCGTGTGCCTATTTTTCCCGCAGGTTGACTCAGGCAGAACGGAACTATGACGTCGGCAACCGAGAACTCCTTGCGGTGAAAGAGGCAGTGCAGTGGAGACACCTGTTGGAGGGAGCGTCTGTGCCTTTCACGGTTTTCACTGACCATCGGAACCTGGAGTATATCAGGACCGCCAAGCGGCTGAACCCCAGGCAAGCCCGCTGGTCACTGTTCGTCGGGCGTTTTGACTTCCGAATCACCTACCACCCCGGGACCAAGAACCAGAGATCGGATGCATTGTCCCGGGTGCATGAAGACGAAGTCAAGACTGAGCTGTCGGATCCACCGGAGCCCATCATTCTGGAGTCCACTATCGTGGCCACCCTCACCTGGGACGTGGAGAAGACCATCCGGGAGGCCCTGGCATGGAGCCCGGACCCCGGAACAGGGCCGAAGAACAGACTCAACAGACTCTACGTCCCACCAGAGGCAAGAGCTGCTGTCTTGGATTTCTGTCACGGTTCTAAGCTCTCCTGTCAATCCGGGGGTGCGAAGGACCGTGGCAGTGGTCCGGCAGCGCTTCTGGTGGGCGTCCCTGGAGGCCGACGTCCGGGAATATATCCAGGCCTGCACCACCTGTGCCAGGGGCAAGGCAGACCATCAGAAGGCACAGGGACTTCTTCAGCCACTTCCTGTGCCTCATCGCCCCTGGTCCCACATCGGTCTGGATTTTGTCACGGCCTCCCGCCGTCCCAGGGCATGACGACCATCTTCACTATAGTGGACCGGTTCTCCAAGGCGGCCCTCCCGAAGCTGCCCACGGCCCAGGAGACTGCAGACCTCCTGGTCCACCACGTCATTCGTCTGCATGGGATACCTACCGACATCGTCTCTGATCGTGGTCCCCAGTTCTCCTCACACGTCTGGAGGAGCTTCTGCCGGGAACTGGGTGCCACTGTGAGCTTCTCGTCCGGGTATCACCCGCAGACCAATGGACAGGCAGAACGGGCCAATCAGAAATTGGAGCAAGCCCTGCGCTGTGTGACGTCCGCACACCCGACGGCCTGGAGTGAACATCAGGCCTGGATCGAGTATGCGCACAACAGCCAGGTGTCCTCTGCCACCGGCCTCTCCCCATTTGAGGTGTGTTTGGGGTATCAGCCCCCATTGTTTCCCGTGGTGGAGGGAGAGGTCGGTGTGCCCTCGGTCCAGGCCCACCTGCGGAAGTGCCGTCAGGTGTGGCGCTCCGCCTGTTCTGCCTTGTTGAAGGCCCGGACGAGGGCGAAGACCCATGCAGACCGCCGGCGATCCCCGGCCCCTGCTTACCGGCAGGAGGTGTGGCTATCCACGAAGGACATCCCCCTCCAGGTGGACTCCCCGAAACTCAAGGACAGGTATATTGGACCATACAGAATCCTCAAGATCCTCAGTCCTGCCGCAGTGAAGCTCCAACTCCCGGCTTCACTGCGGATCCACCCGGTCTTTCATGTGTCACGGATCAAACCTCACCACACCTCACCCCTCTGTGCTCCCGGACCGGCACCGCCTCCTGCCCGGATCATCGACGGGGAGCCGGCTTGGACAGTGCGCCGGCTCCTGGACGTCCGTCGGATGGGCCGGGGGTTCCAGTATTTGGTGGACTGGGAGGGGTATGGGCCCGAAGAATGCTCCTGGGTGAAGCGGAGCTTCATCCTGGATCCGGCCCTCCTGGCCGATTTCTACCGCCGTCACCTGGACAAGCGGTAGAAGATGAATGAATGATTCACAGGATTGCTAAAAAAGCAGTTTGAACATAATAGTTTTGAGTTTGTTGCCTCAACAGCAGATGCTACTATTATTGTGAACACCCTGTTTTCTAGTTTTTTTTTTTTTTTTTTTTTGCTAATAGCCCAATTTCATAGACTTAAGAGTGTGCATATCATGAATGGTTGGTCTTGTTGGATTTGTGAGAATCTATTGAATCTACTGGTACCTTGTTTCCCATGTAACAATAAGAAATATACTCAAAACCTGGATTAATCTTTTTAGTCACAAAGCACTACTATTATTCTGAATACTACTCTATGTACACGTGATTTCTAAAGTTTTTAGTAAATTTGCAAAAGTTTTTTCATTTTAAATATATTTTCACTTCGTCATTATCAGTGATGCCGGTAACGCGTTACTTAGTACCACTTTTTTTTAGTAACGAGTAATCTAACGCGTTAATCTTTCCAAATCAGTAATCAGATTAAAGTTACTTCTCCATGTCACTGTGCGTTACTATTATTTTTCATTGTGGGTTGACAACAGCATTAAACTTGGTCTGTGGGCAGGAGGTCGGGGTTCGACTGAACTGCCCACTTTCAGTGAGCTGTGAGCTTTTAATCCGCGGTTTTTTGCAGCTGCGCGGTGATCAGCACACCTGCACTGAGCTTTACAAAGACATTTTTATACTTTTTTTCCTCCTTTATTTAGAATTCTGAGCTGAGCCGCTCTGTATCTGGTCGTTAAAAACAGCTGATCCTCCGCGACGCGTCAACAACTAACACTATTTTCCACTCAAATGCACCTAAACTCTCTTTCTGAGGACCACATGATGTGAAAACGCAATAAAACTTTCTTACCTGTAAATCTGGTCCTGTTTTCTGCATAAATAAATGTTATCCATTCTTTGTGCTCAAACGCCAAAGCAGGGGCGAATCTAGATGGAATGGGGGCGTGGGGCAAGGATGTGCCCCCTCCCCCACAACACCCCTAGATTAAAGGTGCAATTTTGAAGCCGTTTTTTACTACAACTAATATTGCTTAAAATAATAATAATTTCGACAAGTAAAATGTTTAGAGAGAATTTAAATGTTAGAAAAATGTTAGAATTTAATAGTTACCTTTATAAACAATGTAGGCTCGAAATTGCAAGTTTTACTGTTACAGTGCTGTCAACAGTTAAATATGAGGTCAAGAAAGACGTCTTTATTTTACTTTTTATAAAACAAGTATTTATTTTCATTGAAGTCAAGAAAGGGTGACTATAAAGTGAGTTTTGGCAAAACAGGTATTGTCATGTTGAGGTGGCAGAGGGTTGTTGTCGGCAGCTGGGAAAAGTAACTAAAAAAGTAACTAGTAATCTAACTTAGTTACTTTTACAATTGAGTAATCAGTAAAGTAACTAAGTTACTTTTTCAAAGTAACTGTGGCAACACTGGTCATTATGGGGTATTGTGTGTAGACTTTTGAGGGGGAAAAAAGAATTTCATCCATTTTGGAATAAGGCTGTAACATAACAAAATGTGGAAAAAGTGAAGTGCTATGAATACTTTCCAAATACACTGTAAGGTTCCTGTGACCAGTTGTGTGAGAGCTTCACACCGACCTTTGAACCTGTACTAGATCAACCTTAATTCAACTGATTCATAATGTTAAAATCAAACCATTGACCAGTTTATAGTACATTTAGATTGTGGACTGATGTCACCCACAGCCACTCTGCTCTGATCCTGATTCTGTCAGATCTCAGCTCCTTAGCAGAGTCGGTCCTTATAAGTGATTGGATGGGAGACCTGTTAGGAATGACCAGGGCCTGAGTGTGTTTCTCCAGCGAAAACTGGGCAAGCACATCTGGTGTAAAACTTGTGCCACATCCCAGTGCAGATCTGGACTGGCTATACTGTACCAACAGTGGCAGCTAAAACATACAAAAGAACAACCACTGTAGTCATATCTATGGCTGCTTAGTGGTTAGTACTGTTGCCTCACATTAAAGTGGTCCTGAAATCGCTTCCCACCTGGTCCTTCCTGTGTGGAGTTGGCATGTTCTCTTCGTGTTTGCGTGGGTTTGTTCTGGGCACTCTGGCTTACTACCACTTCCAAAGACGTGCAGGTTAGGAGAATGGTTAGAATTGGTAACTTTAAATTGACCACCGGTGTGCGTGTGTTTGTCTGTCTATATGTGGTCCTGCAGTAGGCTGGCATCCCGTCCACTGTCTAGCCAGCCGCTCACCCAGTGATCACTGGGTTAGACTCCAGCTCTCCCATGACCCTTAATTGGAATAAGTGGGTATGGAAAATGAATGAATGAACATCAATGGGGATTCATGCTCTTTCGACTTGTTTCACAACATAATGAGTAACCTGCACTAGAAAAGTGTGTATAAGAGAACACCTACTGATTCCTCTTCCTTTTTCTTCAGCCTTCCACTACGAAATGCTTAAAGCAGAGTATGTTCCTTTGCAGCTACTGTAAAAACATGCTAGGCAAGATGGTAGCCTCCAGTGATGGGATCCGCTCCCATGTACATATGAATGGTTCATTCTGTGCTTCTGAAAACACATAGATTCATTGTTGCAGAGGATTGATACATTAATGAACAGATGGTTATGAATGCTATATTCCATTTCTGCTACCACTCAATCATACACACTGTAGCTTGAAGCTTGTAAGACGTTTAGGGGTTGTTCCTCTCACAGAACAGGATTTGCTTTAGTTTGCATCAGTTGATTTGAAAGCAAAAATCCAGAACAAATCAAGACCTGCAGTAATGTAGTCGTGTGGATCACGTTACAACCTGATTTAAATTTAGGCTCATTTCTAAGATGTCGATACAAAACAAACCTGCTGGTAGAAGAGCTCTTGTTCTGTGAGTTATACCTTGCCAAGTGTCCATGATCCACTCCACTGTGCCTTTAAGGCTTTTTACATGTAATTCTGTAGGAGTCATTTCTTAACTAGAAGTACGCGTCAAGATCAAACACTCAGCATACATATTAATTTCATTAGTGGTCCTCCTGTGTGATTAGTTGGAGTGCTGTGTGTCACACAGCATGACGGTGACACTCATCACCAGGAGGTGTCATGACAGCACAGGAGCAGGAGTGTTGAAGAGCCCACAGAAGCTCATGCACTGATCACATACTCATTATCTTCATCTCTGGCAACCCACAGAGCTAAAGATATAAGACCTGACACCTCTGTCTAAAGGAGAAATAACCTGTGGTCATCTGATTGCAACTTCACATCTTTACGAGCACTGATTACTGAGCGCAATCTGCTTAAATTCACTGAGAGAAACTTCCACTGCAACACTCTGATGTAATATTTGTGGACATAATATTCCTACATATTTAGTATAACTTGTACAGGTGATTGCAAATGCAATAAAAAAAAACATTGTTGCTCAGTCAAAGTTAAAGTGTCCTCCTCAAGCAGTGTTGTGGTGTAGTTGCAGTTTTCAAAGTATCCATGGACAAGTCTGGTCGGTGTCGTATTGACTGCAATATTTTGAACACATTGGTAGTGTTCATGTAACGTGCTGCTCTGACATTGCACCAACAATCACCTATGTTGCATGATTACTGCTCACTCCAGTCAATGAAATCACTCTGCTCCAAAACAGAAAACAATCAAATCAATTTTATTTATATAGCGCCAAATCACAACAAACAGTTGCCCCAAGGCGCTTTATATTGTAAGGCAAAAGCCATACAATAATTACAGAAAAACCCCAACGGTCAAAACGACCCCCTATGAGCAAGCACTTGGTGACAGTGGGAAGGAAAACCTCCCTTTTAACAGGAAGAAACCTCCAGCAGAACCAGGCTCAGGGAGGAGCAGTCTTTTGCTGGGACTGGTTGGGGCTTAGGGGAGAGAATCAGGAAAAGACATGCTGTGGAAGACAGCAGAGATCAATCACTAATTATTAAATGCAGAGTGGTGCATACAGAGCAAAAAGAGAAAGAAACACTCAGTGCATCATGGGAACCCCCCAGCAGTCTAAGTCTATAGCAGCATAACTAAGGGATGGTTCAGGGTCACCTGATCCAGCCCTAACTATAAGCTTTAGCAAAAAGGAAAGTTTTAAGCCTAATCTTAAAAGTAGAGAGGGTGTCTGTCTCCCTGATCCGAATTGGGAGCTGGTTCCACAGGAGAGGAGCCTGAAAGCTGAAGTCTCTGCCTCCCATTCTACTCTTAAAAACCCTAGGAACTACAAGTAAGCCTGCAGTCTGAGAGCGAAGCGCTCTATTGGGGTGATATGGTACTATGAGGTCCCTAAGATAAGATGGGACCTGATTATTCAAAACCTTATAAGTAAGAAGAAGAATTTTAAATTCTATTCTGGAATTAACAGGGAGCCAATGAAGAGAAGCCAATATGGGAGAAATATGCTCTCTCCTTCTAGTCCCCGTCAGTACTCTAGTTGCAGCATTTGAATTAACTGAAGGCTTTTCAGGGAACTTTTAGTACAACCTGATAATAATGAATTACAATAGTCCAGCCAAGAGGAAATAAATGCATGAATTAGTTTTTCAGCATCACTCTGAGACAATGTCATAGGTATTAAAGGCACTGCGCTGCGGTGGTTTGAATCATATTTGTCTAATAGATTACAGTTTGTTCATGTAAATGGGGAATCTTCTTCACAGACTAAAGTTAATTATGGAGTTCCACAAGGTTCTGTGCTAGGACCAATTTTATTCACTTTATACATGCTTCCCTTAGGCAGTATTATTAGACGGTATTGCTTAAATTTTCATTGTTACGCAGATGATACCCAGCTTTATCTATCCATGAAGCCAGAGGATACACACCAATTAGCTAAACTGCAGGATTGTCTTACAGACATAAAGACATGGATGACCTCTAATTTCCTGCTTTAAACTCAGATAAAACTGAAGTTATTGTACTTGGCCCCACAAATCTTAGAAGCATGGTGTCTAACCAGATCGTTACTCTGGATGGCATTTCCCTGATCTCTAGTAATACTGTGAGAAATCTTGGAGTCATTTTTGATCAGGATATGTCATTCAAAGCGCATATTAAACAAATATGTAGGACTGCTTTTTTGCATTTACGCAATATCTCTAAAATCAGAAAGGTCTTGTCTCAGAGTGATGCTGAAAAACTAAGTCATGCATTTATTTCCTCTAGGCTGGACTATTGTAATTCATTATTATCAGGTTGTCCTAAAAGTTCCCTAAAAAGCCTTCAGTTGGTTCAGAATGCTGCAGCTAGAGTACTGATGGGGACTAGCAGGAGAGAGCATATCTCACCCGTGTTGGCCTCTCTTCATTGGCTTCCTGTTAATTCTAGAATAGAATTTAAAATTCTTCTTCTTACTTATAAGGTTTTGAATAATCAGGTCCCATCTTATCTTAGGGGCCTCGTAGTACCATATTACCCCATTAGAGCGCTTCGCTCTCAGACTGCGGGCTTACTTGTAGTTCCTAGGGTTTGTAAGAGTAGAATGGGAGGCAGAGCCTTCAGCTTTCAGGCTCCTCTCCTGTGGAACCAGCTCCCAATTCAGATCAGGGAGACAGATACCCTCTCTACTTTTAAGATTAGGCTTAAAACTTTCCTTTTCGCTAAGGCTTATAGTTAGGGCTGGATCGGGTGACCCTGGACCATCCCTTGGTTATGCTGCTTTAGACGTAGATTGTGGGGGGGTTCCCATGATGCACTGTTTCTTTCTCTTTTTGCTCCGTATGCATCACTCTGCATTTAATCATTAGTGATCAATCTCTGCCCCCCTTCACGGCATGTCTTTTTCCTGGTTTTTTCCCTCAGCCCCAACCAGTCTCAGCAGAAGACTGCCCCTCCCTGAGCCTGGTTCTGCTGGAGGTTTCTTCCTGTTAAAAGGGAGTTTTTCCTTCCCACTGTTGCCAAGTGCTTGCTCATAGGGGGTCGTTTTGACCGTTGGGGTTTTTTATAATTATTGTATGGCCTTGCCTTACAATATGGAGCGCCTTGGGGCAACTGTTTGTTGTGATTTGGCGCTATATAAGAAAAAAGTTGAGTTGAGTTGAGACAAGACCTTTCTAATTTTAGAGATATTGCACAAATGCACCTTAAAAACCTGTGGTACATAGCCAACTAATAAAGATAGATTGATCATATTTAAGATCGAAGCATTAATTAATGGTAGGGCTTCCTTGAGCAGCCTGGTAGGAATGGGGTCTAATAGACATGTTGATGGTTTGGAGGAAGTAACTAATGAAAATAACTCAGAACAATCGGAGAGAAAGAGTCTAACCAAATACCAGCATTACTGAAGGGAGCCAAAGATAACGATATGTCTTTGGGATGGTTATGAGTATTTTTTTCTCTAATGGTTAAAATTTTATTAGCAAAGAAAGTCATGAAGTCATTACTAGTTAAAGTTAAAGGAATACTCGGCTCAATAGAGCTCTGACTCTTTGTCAGCCTGGCTACATTGCTGAAAAGAAACCTGGGGTTGTTCTTATTTTCTTCAATTAGTGATGAGTAGTAAGATGTCCTAGCTTTATGGAGGGCTTTTTTATAGAGCAACAGACTCTTTTTCCAGGCTAAGTGAAGATCTTCTAAATTAGTGAGACGCCATTTCCTCTCCAACTTATGGGTTATCTGTTTTAAGCTGCGAGTTTGTGAGTTATACCACGGAGTCAGGCACTTCTGATTTAAGGCTCTCTTTTTCAGAGGAGCTACAGCATCCAAAGTTGTGCTCAATGAGGATATAAAACTATTGATGAGATAATCTATCTCACTCACAGTTTAGGTAGCTACTCTGCACTGTGTTGGTATATGGCATTGGAGAACATAACAAAGAAGGAATCATATCCTTAAACCTAGTTACAGCGCTTTCCGAAAGATTTCTACTGTAATGAAACTTATTCCCCACTGCTGGGTAGTCCATTAAAGTCTGCTTTGTATTTGTATACAATCTGCTTTGTATTTTAATTTCAGCCTTTAATTTGAATCTGGCATCAAAATGACTAAGTTAATCCACATTCAAACAGAAATGATTTATTTCAAGATGTACTAACAAAATAAATTAAACAAAATGTAAAAGTCCAAAATGTACACCATTGGGTGTCAGAAATCGGCAATGAAACACAGGCTTTATATCATGAAATGCAATAATGACAATGAGAATATATGAGAATATGTTGGTGGCAAAGTGGTTAGGGCACTTGGGTTCAGTGTGGAATGTTCCAGGTTCAAACCTCACCCCTGCCACATTTCTCCAGGAAGGATCAGGAAGGGCACCTGGTGTACAATTCAACATGTAGATCCACCTCGGATTTGCTGTGGTGATCCTGAGTGCAAACAAGGGAGCAGCCAAAGGGACTTGTGTACTATGCGAATACTGGCTTGTTTCTACTCATTCCCTTATTGTAATTAAGAGTCATGGGGAGTTGGTGCCTATCCCAGCACTGAAAAAAGTGAAACACAGTGCACTTCATTCAAAGTACTTATTTACATTGGTCTAATGGAAAATTGTGGTTTCCAGTTTAAATCTACTGGAATCACTTTACAAAATCATAAATATACATTGTGAGAAACTAAAAAAATTATCTAACAAATTACCTCAATTTTTTAAGTTGATCCAAAGTATCATTTTTTTCAGTGAGCTGTAATTGGACAATAGGCAGGGTACACTATTCTGCTCAATATATTTACCACACAGTTGGATCAGCGTTGGGTAAATAAAATCTATTTAATTGCTCGACATCACAGGTCATGCAGCTTCAAGCTACAGGATGGTGTAGGAAAAAAAGCAGGGGTGGTGGCCAAGTGGTTAATTCGCTTGGTTTCAGTGCACAAGGTTCCTGGTTTAAACCCCACTCCTGCAAAATGCAAAACTGAATCAGCATGCAGATCTACTGTGGCAACTCTTGAGTGAAAAAAAGAAAGGAACAGCTGAAGGGGCTCACGGTTTTTAGAGGAAACTAAGAGAGAGTGAAGGACAAATGGAAAGAGGAAATAAATATTGCATTCGCAGTGAGGACAGGGATGAAGCCAGCCAAGGGTCATTTCGTCAAGATAAGCGAAATCTCCCAGACTGACGATCAATATGCTGGATTTGAACTGGTAAATGTTCCTGCTGGAAATCGAGTTTGGCCTTGTGAGGGGTTTGTGTGACTGATATTGACTCTAAATGCAGAGTGTGTTGGTCTTAAAATGAGGTGCTGATCTTTTAGAACTAGAAATATTTTGCTGTTCAGCGCTTCAGTACTACATAAATACAGTAGTGGGCACAGTTCAGTTAATCAGATATCAGCAAATTTGTATAATGTTATTTTTCATTAGCTGATTAGCTTTTCAGCTAACTTTGAAAACCATTTAGCTCACTCATCTTCAACCACTTAGTCCAGTTAAGGTTCGCTGGGGGCTGGAACCTATCCCAGCAGTCATAGAGCGCGAGGTGGGGTACACCCAGGACAGGACGTCAGTGTGTCATATAGCCACAGACAAACAAACACAGTCACACCCACTCGCACACCTACGGTCAATTTAAAGTTTCCAATCCACCTAACCCGCATGTCTTTGGATGTGGGAGGAAACCGGAGCAAACACAGGGAGAACATGCAAACTCCACACAGAAAGGCCACAGGTGGGAATTGAACCCATGAAACTTATGGCTGTGAGGCAACAGTGCTAACCACTAAGCCACTGTGCTGCCCGAAAACCATTTAGCTTCCAATAAATTTAGTTCCACTAACTTTATGAGCTAAGTTTTTTTTTTAATAAAGTTCCAAAAATATTTCCAGACATATTTATAAACCCTGAAATCATACATGTGTAATGCTGTAGACTGCTGGGGGGTTCCCATGATGCACTTTCTTTCTCTTTTTGCTCTGTATGCACCACTCTGCATTTAATCAATCAATCAATCCATTTTTTTATATAGCGCCAAATCACAACAGTTGCCCCAAGGCGCTTTATATTGTAAGGCAAGGCCATACAATAATTATGTAAAACCCCAACGGTCAAAACGACCCCCTGTGAGCAAGCACTTGGCTACAGTGGGAAGGAAAAACTCCCTTTTAACAGGAAGAAACCTCCATTTAATCATTAGTGGTCGATCTCTGCTCCCCTCCACAGCATGTCTTTTTCCTGGTTCTCTTCCTCAGCCCCAACCAGGCCCAGCAGAAGACTGCCCCTCCCTGAGCCTGGTTCTGCTGGAGGTTTCTTCCTGTTAAAAGGGAGTTTTTCCTTCCCACTGTAGCCAAGTGCTTGCTCACAGGGGGTCGTTTTGACCGTTGGGGTTTTACATAATTATTGTATGGCCTTGCCTTACAATATAAAGCGCCTTGGGGCAACTGTTTGTTGTGATTTGGCGCTATATAAAAAAAATTGATTGATTGATACTGTTAGAGCTCATACACTAATCTAATATTTGACTTTGCAATATATCAGTGTACACTGTGTGAACCCAACAAGTGTCACCTTGAGGAGATGGAGGCGCAAAAGGCCAAGACAGTGTAAATGTATTCATTATTCATTCATTTGGTCATCTTCTATACCTGCTTACGCTTATCAAGGGTCAAAGGGAGGCTGGAGCCTATCTCAGCAGTCATAGGGTGTGAGACGGGGTACACCCTGGGCAGGACGCCAACCTATAGAGGCTTTGCATGTGACATCACAGGTCATTACACCATGGGTAGGGTTACAAGAAGTAATAATAATAAAAAAAAACTGTGCCACTAAAACATTAATTATTTTGTCACAGAAGCCGGCTGAGATTTCCTCCACAATCCCAGAGCAGTGAACACAAAATCCAATAAAGATAATGACAAATATTATTACTAATGGTAGAGTTACAAATAGAAATAAAATATAAAAACCTGCGTCACATCATGAAAATGTTAGTCATTTGGTGACCAACAGGACAATGAAAAAAAAGTGGGACGGCTGAGTTTCCCTCCACAATCCTACAGCAGTGAACACAAAATCCAATAAATCTAATGACGAACATTATCACTAAGGGTAGAGTTACAAATAGAAAAAACAAAAAAAACAAAAACAGCGTCAAGTCACAAAAATGTTACTGATTTCATGACCGACAGTACAATGAAAAAGAAAAAAAAATAGAAAATGAGATGGCTGAGTTTTCCTCCTAAATCCTGCAGCAGCGAACACAAAATCCAAAGAAGTTAATGAAGAACATTATCACTAAGGGTAGAATTACAAATAAAAAAAAAAAAAAAACAGCATCACATCACGAAAATGTTACTGATTTTGTGACCAAAAGAACAACAACAACAAAAAAAGAAATGAAAATGAGACGGCTGGGTTTTGCTCCACAGCAGTGCATGCAAAATCTAATAAAGATAATGAACATTCTCACTAAATGCTATTATAAATACACTCAACAAAAATATAAATGCAACACTTTTAGTTTTGCTCCCATTTTGTATGAGATGAACTCAAAGATCTAAAACTTTTTCCACATACACAATATCAGCATTTCCCTCAAATATTGTTCACAAACCAGTCTAAATCTGTGATAGTGAGCACTTCTCCTTTGCTGAGATAATCCATCCCACCTCACAGGTGTGCCATATCAAGATGCTGATTAGACACCATGATTAGTGCACAGGTGTGCCTTAGACTGCCCACAATAAAAGGCCACTCTGAAAGGTGCAGTTTTGTTTTATTGGGGGGGATACCAGTCAGTATCTGGTGTGACCACCATTTGCCTCATGCAGTGCAACACATCTCCTTCGCATAGAGTTGATCAGGTTGTCAATTGTGGCCTGTGGAATGTTGGTCCACTCCTCTTCAATGGCTGTGCGAAGTTGCTGGATATTGGCAGGAACTGGTACACGCTGTCGTATACGCCGGTCCAGAGCATCCCAAACATGCTCAGTGGGTGACATGTCCGGTGAGTATGCTGGCCATGCAAGAACTGGGACATTTTCAGCTTCCAAGAATTGTGTACAGATCCTTGCAACATGGGGCCGTGCATTATCCTGCTGCAACATGAGGTGATGTTCTTGGAAGTATGGCACAACAATGGGCCTCAGGATCTCGTCACGGTATCTCTGTGCATTCAAAATGCCATCAATAAAATGCACCTGTGTTCTTCGTCCATAACAGACACCTGCCCATACCATAACCCCACCGCCACCATGGGCCACTTGATCCACAACACTGACATCAGAAAACCGCTCACCCACACGACGCCACACACGCTGTCTGCCATCTGCCCTGGACAGTGTGAACCGGGATTCATCCATGAAGAGAACACCTCTCCAACATGCCAAACGCCAGCGAATGTGAGCATTTGCCCACTCAAGTCGGTTTCGACGATGAACTGGAGTCAGGTCAAGACCCCGATGAGGACAACGAGCATGCAGATGAGCTTCCCTGAGACGGTTTCTGACAGTTTGTGCAGAAATTCTTTGGTTATGCAAACCGATTGTTTCAGCAGCTGTCCGAGTGGCTGGTCTCAGACGATCTTGGAGGTGAACATGCTGGATGTGGAGGTCCTGGGCTGGTGTGGTTACACGTGGTCTGCGGTTGTGAGGCTGGTTGGATGTACTGCCAAATTGTCTGAAACGCCTTTGGAGACGGCTTATGGTAGAGAAATGAACATTCGATACACACGAGCAACAGCTCTGGTTGGTGGGATGGATTATCTCAGCAAAGGAGAAGTGCTCACTATCACAGATTTAGACTGGTTTGTGAACAATATTTGAGGGAAATGGTGATATTGTGTATGTGGAAAAAGTTTTAGATCTTTGAGTTCATCTCATACAAAATGGGAGCAAAACCAAAAGTGTTGCGTTTATATTTTTGTTGAGTGTATGTCAGTCTGCAATCCTCAATGAACTTAATAAGTCGTTAGCGTGCTGATCGAGGTTAGCGTGCTGATCGAGGTTAGCGTGCTCAGCGAGGTTAGCATGCTAAGCCTGAGTGTACTCACACGTGCGGTAATAACATGGCGCTTCTTGGCGTGAAGGTTCCAGATCTTGGTGTCATTCACCCGACCTGCTCTGAAGAACTTGTAGCTGTCCATACTCTTGTGGGCTTTCACTGTTTGTAAGGTGTATGGTGAAAGGTTCTCCACCAAATACACCATGATATCGCTGAACTCTAAGGCCGGCAATGTCACTCCAGGTCCGGTCAGCAAAGAAATGAACACGTCTGGTGCTGTGTATGGGTCGCAAGTGCCAATAATCGATAACTGATAAATTTCCGCTGTTGTCTATGGGACATTTGCAGTTACTAAAGAACTGAAATTGATTTTTAACACAATCGCTTTTGAAAGCATCAAAAGCGGTAAAAGATCTAAAGAATAACCAAGAATGTTTGACCATGCAAGAAACAACACAGACAAATCCTGTGAGTACCCACAAAAGTAACTCTTTACTAGTCATAATCATTTTTCTTTCAACATTCTGCCCCTGCTAGAAGCTCTTGTTTACAACAGCACTCCTACCACAGAGACACATCAAGAGCAGCCATAAAGCCGGTCAGGCGGAGGTCTTGAAAAATAAAGTCATACTAACTTATGGTTTTTTTGAAAATACTGATAGAATAACTCCATTAATGTCAATTCTGTTATTTGTACAAAGTTAAAATATAACATATATCTTTTAATGTTGAATAAGGCACTAATTCTGAGGTTTTGTAACAAACACAGACCGCAAAGCATTCTGGGTAAAAGTGCTAAACAGTGATTGGTTCAGTAATCCATTATGTAAACCAACACGTTAATGTGACGTGTGTCGTGTGTTGGTTTAAAGATAAATGTGCTTTTGTAAAATATTCCATTTTTATTTGTAAAAACAGGCATTTTTACGGAGCTCTGGAAGTGTCATCGCAATTGCATGTTTTAAAACTTTTATGATGTTGTAAAACGTGCACTCAATATTAGTAAGTAAGTAAGTAAATTTATTTATATAGTGCCTTTCACAGACATAAGGCCATGTACACACGTTGTCAGGTATTTGTAAAACCGAATATCTTACCCTTTCAGTTTGGGGAAAAAACTTCATCCACACTACGTCATTTAAAAAAAAAATCCATCCACATCAAACCGTATAAATGTGTTGTAATTAGTCTGCCGATAAGGAGTTGGAATTACTTCTAACCGTAGTTTTAGAATACAAAGTTAACAAATATATGCACACAAAAAGCGCCTGGACAATGGACAATACCAACACTTTGAGAGCAGCCAGGTACCCAGACGTTTAATACTGCCATGAACACTCCTGGCCAGTAGATGGCAGTAGCGGCCTTGAAAAAATGTAAAAATTCCAGATAATCTGTGCTACATTTAAGATGCGTGGAATTTAACAAACGCAAATACACTAACGTCTATAAACCCAGAGAATATATTCACGAGAGTTTTAGGCACTAGAGTTTAATGCTGTTATCTGTGGACCCTGAACAGAGTGTCTGAAATGCATTTGTCCTGTCGTGAACGTCTGAGATTACCTTATGCTACCCATAATGCATTGCTGCCTGGCACAGCATGTGCTCACAAAACCTTAAAAATTAGCACATTACTTTAAAACGAAAACATATATCTGATATTTTCACTTTTTAAACTTCAGACATGACAATAATTTTAAATAACTTGTTTAAAATGAGCGGTTAAAATTTGAACCATAAGTTAAACATGTATGCCTCTGGATGACTTGGTGACATTGCGATTATGTTAGTATGGTGGATAGAACAACATGCGTCTTAGGGAACTTTTAACAGGTAGGTCTCAACAGCTTTAACAGTTTTGAAAATGTTTTTCACTGTTCAGTTTAGTTTAGTACGTTATTGGACGGTAATTCATCGGAAGACAATTAGTCTGATGATGGTTTTTAAATTTATCTAAAAAGATAATCATAATGGAAACATTATCTTCGATAATTATCTGTTATCGGATTATCGGAAGTGTGCCCACCACTGACTACAACATATTTATGAGATTACTCTGGGCAGGCAAAAACAATCACAATTCATATCATGGGCTCAAAGGGTAAAGCAAAAACCACCTGGCTTCTCCCTGATGCTTGTCACATTCTGTATGCTGTAGGTGCTGTTTATATTTCCTCTTGCTAGATCACACAGTTCTCTTGCATTTGTGATTTCTCTCTGTGGAACACCAGCTACATCGTGGCCTTTTCCACTCTGTACAGTTTGCTCACATCTTTGCAAAGTGGTAAAAGATGCAGGATTCTGTTCTCCAATATTACATGTACAACCCCAATTCCAATGAATTTGGGATGTTGTGTAAAATGTAAATAAAAACAGAATACAATGACTTGCAAATCCTTTTCAACCTACAGTATATTCAGTTGAATACACCACAAAGACAAGATATTTAATGTTCAAACTGATAAACTTTATTGTTTTTGTGCAAATATTTGCTCATTTTGAAATGGATGCCTGCAACACGTTTCAAAAAAGCTGGGACAGTGGTATGTTTACCACTGTGTTACATCAGCTTTCCTTCTAACAACACTCAATAAGCATTTGGGAACTGAGAACACTAATTGTTGAAGCTTTGTCGGTGGAATTCTTTCCCATTCTTGCTTGATGTATGATTTCAGTTGTTCAACAGTCCGGGGTCTCCGTTGTCGTATTTTGTGCTGCATAATCCGCCACACATTTTTAATGGGCGGCAGGTCTGGACTGCAGGCAGGCCAGTCTTGTACCCGCACTCTTTCACTATGAAGCCACACTGTTGTAACACGTGCAGAATGTGGCTTGGCATTATCTTGCTGAAATAAGCAGGGACGTCGATGAAAAAAGACGTTGCTTGGATGGCAGCATGTGTTGCTCCAAAACCTGGATGTACCTTTAGCATTGATGGTGCCATCACAGATGTGTAAGTTGCCCATGCCACGGGCACTAACACACCCCCATACCATCACAGATGCTGGCTTTTGAACTTTGTGCTGGTAACAATCTGGATGGTGTTTTTCCTCTTTTTTCCGGACGACACGACATCCATGATTTCCAAAAACAATTTGAAATGTGGACTCATCAGACCACAGCACACTTTTCCACTTTGCATCTGTCCATTTCAAATGAGCTCAAGCCCAGAAAAGGCGGCGGAGTTTCTGAATGATGTTGATGTATGGCTTTCGCTTTGCTTAGTAGAGTTTTAACTTGCACTTGTAGATGTAGCGACGAACTGTGTTAACTGACAATGGTTCTCTGAAGTGTTCCTGAGCCCACACAGTAAGATCCTTTACACAATGATGTAGTTTTTTAATGCAGTGCCGCCTGAGGGATCAAAGGTCACAGCATTCAATGTTGGTTTTCGGCCTTGCCGCTTACAGTAGTGTTCAGAATAATAGTAGTGCTATGTGACTAAAAAGATTAATCCAGGTTTTGAGTATATTTCTTATTGTTACATGGGAAACAAGGTACCAGTAGATTCAGTAGATTCTCACAAATCCAACAAGACCAAGCATTCATGATATGCACACTCTTAAGGCTATGAAATTGGGCTATTAGTAAAAAAAAAGTAGAAAAAGGGGTGTTCTCAATAATAGTAGTGTGGCATTCAGTCAGTGAGTTTGTCGGTTTTGTGGAACAAACAGGTGTGAATCAGGTGTCCCCTATTTAAGGATGAAGCCAGCACCTGTTGAACATGCTTTTCTCTTTGAAAGCCTGAGTAAAATGGGACGTTCAAGACACTGCTCAGAAGAACAGCATAGTTTGATTAAAAAATTGATTGGAGAGGGGAAAACTTATACGCAGATGCAAAAAATTATAGGCTGTTCATCTACAATGATCTCCAATGCTTTAAAATGAACAACAACAACAAAAAACCAGAGACGCATGGAAGAAAATGGAAAACAACCATCAAAATGGATAGAAGAATAACCAGAATGGCAAAGGCTCACCCACTGATCAGCTCCAGGATGATCAAAGACAGTCTGGAGTTACCTGTAAGTGCTGTGACAGTTAGAAGACGCCTGTGTGAAGCAAATTTATTTGCAAGAATTTGGATATGTCAAAATATTTGAAGAGGTCATGTTGCCTTATGCTGAAGAGGACATGCCCTTGCACTACTATTATTCTGAAAACTACTGTACATGCAGGAAGTTCTCCAGATTTTCTGAATCTTCTGATTATATTATGGACTGTAGATGATGGAATCCCTAAATTCCTTGCAATTGAATGTTGAGAACATTGTTCTTAAACTGCTGGACTATTTTTCACACAGTTGTTCACAAAGTGATGATCCTTGCCCCATCTTTGCTTGTGAATGGCTGAGCCTTTTGGGGATCCTCCTTTTATATCCAATCATAACACTCACCTGTTTCCAATTAGTTGTTCTTTGAGCATTCATCAACTTTCCCAGTCTTCTGTTACCTCATCCCAACTTTCTTGAAATGTGTTGCAGGGATCCATTTCAAAATGAGCAAATATTTGCACAAAAACAACAAAGTCTATCAGTTTGAACATTAAATATCTTGTAGAACAAAAAAGAGAAGAGTTCACCGCGCTTCTGGGATATCATCATTCGCCCTGCCGATAAGGGGGGGTGCTGTTGTTGTTGTTATGGGGTTGGAGAAGTATGAATATGGTATATTGAAACTGTTGAATAATGCTAAACACTATCAACTCTTACCTTCCAATCCCACTTGTAAAATTAATAGTATGATTCATGAATTTATTTATTTATTTATTTTTTATCTTATAAGAAGGGCTGGATAACAGAAAAAGAGAAGGCCTTCCTCTTAAGTGAATATTCTTATTGTCCAGTATTTTATGGTTTACCCAAAATTCATAAACAATTGGATGACCCTCCGTTACGGCCTATCATTTCTGGAATAGGGAGTCTTACTGAGCCCCTTTTACAATTTGTTGACTTCTTTCTGGCAAAGTTTGTTCGTAAATTACCTTCGTATCTTGAGGATACCACTGATGTTCTAAATCTAATCATTAATTGGCATTGTGCAAGTGATGACATCCTTGTGTCTTTGGATGTAAAAAGCCTATATACATGCATACCTCACCACGCAGGCTTAGAAGCCATTTCCTTCTATCTTGCTGAACGTCCTACTGATGTGCTGCCACCTTCAGACTTTTTGATTAAATTGGTTGAGATTGTCTTATCAAATAATTTAAAAAAAATACTCAGATAAATATTATTTACAACTACAGGGGACTGCTACGGGGAGTGCTTTTGCTCCATCATACGCCTGTTTAGTGATGGGTTTTTGGGAAGAGAAACATATCTTTAGTATTGAAAATAACCCTTTTCACTCAAAAATCTCATTATGGCGTAGATATATTGATGACGTCCTCTTAATTTGGAGGGGCACATGTGATGAGTTGCATCAATTTTTGAATTACATATATTAATTTCACCACAGATTATTTATCTTTTACAATGAACTATAATCCTCATTCCATAGATTTCCTAGATCTCACTATTTATAAGGATGTTAATAATTTTTTTGCAATCAACTATTTACCGTAAACCTCTTAGCAGAAATACTTTATTGAGAGCTGATAGTAATCATCCACCCCATTTAGTTCGTAACACACCAGTGGGTCAGTTTTTGCGAGTCAGAAGAAACTGTAGTTCTATTACTGACTTTATGTCAAAAGCAGCTCATCTAGCAACTCTGTTTGAACAATGTGGTTATAATAAAATTGATATTGGTAAAGCATGGGACAGAGCTCTAAATACTGATCGTGCCTCTTTACTTAAGAAAAAATCTAAATCGTCTTCAGCATCTAAATTGTTTTTTCTACCTGGTATACTCCATTTGCGGGAAGAATAAAAAATATAATTCATAAATATTGATACATTCTTAAGAGTGATCCCACACTTAAAGACACCTGTGCTGAACTGCCTAAATTTATATTTAGGCGTGCCCGAAATATTCGTGATTTGTTCATTCAGATATGATTATTCCCGTCTCAACTGCCTGGCCTTCCAGCCCACCAAAAGGTTTCTTTAGATGAAGTAATTGTGCACATTGTTCAAATTCCACTAATGCTTCATGTTTCTCTCATCCTCGCACTGGTAAGCAATATCCTATTTCTTCATTTATCAATTGTAATACTACACATGTAGTATATCTCTTAAAATGCCCTTGTGGATTGGCATATATTGGCCAAACAAAACGTCAATTTAAATTACGGATTGCTGAACATAAAACAGCAATCCGTACTCAGAATTTAATCTATGCACTATAAACAGGCCGGTCATGGCTCTCCAGCATCCTTAAAATTTTGGGGGATTGACAGAATCACAGCTCCACCCAGAGGTGGTGATATTATTAAAAAACTCTTATGTAGAGAAGCATTTTGGATTTACACTTTATGCACCTTGGAACCTTTTGGTCTGAATGAAGAACTAAAATTTACTTTTCTCTAATAACTGTTTTTTTTTTTTTATTTTGGTTCTAGTTATGTTTGTTTTGGGACAGTGTGTTTCCAATCATGAATTGATTACTAATTGAGTGAGTGTTGTGTCAGACAGATGGTCATGCCCCTTTGGAAGCATCAGGACACCTGTTTCTTATTAGTATTTAAGCTGTACCATCTCTGTCTTTGCAGGACTCTGAGGAAGATGTGACTCTCACATCGAAAACGTTAGTCCCGCTGTATAATATAGGTTGAAGAGGATTTTCAAATGATTGTATTCTGTATTTATTTACATTTTACATAATGTTCCAACTTCACTGGAATTAGAGTTGTCATAGTGGCACTTTCTCAAAGTACAGCTGTGCAGCAGGAGAAAATGTACAGTGTTTTTCCCCCTCAATCTAAATGAAACATCCATGAATTACACAAGTTGGTGGACTAAAATAAATTCAAGCAGCAAAGATTTAATGATGCAGACATGAACGTGTCAACAAACAGTAATTTTTTTTGTCACGTCCAGGGAAGTGCATCATCTTTAATATCCCATACTGTCACTTCTACTCTGTAAATATCAGTCTTGCATGCTACCCACCTTCACCTGAAATGTAAGACATACTTGACAGAAGTGATGTTTATTAATCTGGTGAAACACTAAAATATTTGGTATTGATTTAGCACAGGGAGGCCAATCTAACAAGCATAAATTGTCTCCTTTTTGAGACCGTAAGTGGGTCCACGTATTGATTACACTCCTCAATTCTTTGACATCTATGAACATTATGTTTTACAAGCCAATCCAAGAAAACTGGAATTTATTGAAGAAAATACTGCATTCGAAATGCAATGCCTAAAGCAGTTACTGCAATTATTGACTGCTTTACAAAGCTTTTAGAGTTACATGTAGCTGGTGTTTCATATTAAACACTCCTAAAGTCACTTAAACACAGTGGCCAACAGAAGCCTCAACACGACACTTCTAAATGCTGAAAATATGTAAATGCATAAACACCTGCAATAATTAGTTTGATCAAAAAAGCCTTGCAACTTGAGAAAATGCTTGAAAACACAGAGAGGACTAAAAAATATAACCTGTAGCACATGAAACAATTTAATTTGACAAGGTATCTGCTGCAAATTCATACAGCCAGGGGCGCAGCCAGGGATTTTTGGCACTATGAAAAGAAATCTTACTGGGCCACCCCCATATCATTTTATCAGTATTATTATTGTCTTAGGGGCCTGTCTGGGCCCCTGTCAATCATGGGCCCCTAGAATCCTTCTGTTTATTCTCCCGTTTTTGGAACCCTGCATGCAAAGCTCCACAACACAATGGAAGCACAAACTAGACAGAGCTTGCCATTTTACTGACTGTTCATTGCATGGCAGCAATTGGCTCTTTACCTATTTCACAGAGCTGAATAAGTTTATTAATTTATTGATGATTTTACTGGTCAGCTAGCTATATTTTTCATTTTATTGTTTTATTTGCAATGCCTTGAAGGGTAAAAGTCAGTAAAAGTCCCCTAGACAGAAACTTGTTTGTATTCTGTTGTTTTTTTTGTTTTTTTTGGTGCATCATGTGAATGCGTCACCCCAATACTTTTTTAGTGCAGCTACGTCATGTTGCATTAATGCAGCAAAGTTATTATTATTTTTTTTGTATTTGTATTTTCAAGATTTGTTAGTGCTGTCTTAAGCCCTCGTCACAATACCAATTTACCGAAACGGCAAATATTACCATCATCGGACGCAGTCGGGAGGGATAGAGGCGTGGTCAGTAGTGTCAGAACGCATCCAGACTACCTCTTCCACACCTGCACGATGGCTTCCAAAGTGCATGTAGACAACAGGTAGATGACACAGACTGCTGTCAGACAGCCATAAAAGGCGTTGAAGGCTGCCCGATGTCCAAACGTCTGGATGGCAAACACAGGACCGGAGTGGGAGGCAGTGCTGTGTTCCTCAAGTGCACGTGTGCGCGCACCCCGTGCACACGCAGGAGGCTGAAATGATCACTCAGCTGTGTGTATGTGTGTGTGTGTGCTTTCATAAAGGCTGCATGAGCCACTAAGCGTGCGCACAGGTCACACATGCCACAGGACACCTTTGCTGAAAGTTTGCTGGCAGTTGGCCAAGCAGTTACACCATGCACCAGATGCAGCACTTCCAGTGAAATTTAATTTCTTTTTTGCTCACTTCAGGAGCTCAACACAACTCTGTACACGGTGATGTCGGTTGGATTATCACATGAGATTAAATTTTTGCAGCCAGGGTGAGGCTTTTCACCACAGGCTGTGGTTTGGTTCCTGTGCACTCTGCGCTGTGAAAAGATCGTGGTTCCATGCTAGAGGTGAGTTTCATGTTTAATAATGTCACGGCCTGGGATACAGTTCCATGTCACACCTCCTACAGAGTTTAGATGGTGATCAGGTAATAACGTACGAGTTCTGTTAGAAAAGTATCGTACCTTTTTATTTTTTCAAAAACTATATGGATTTGATTCATATGTTTTTACGTCAGCCAAGCTTGAACTTTTGTGCGCATGCGTGAGTTTTTCCACGCCTGTTGGTTGCGTCATTCGCCTGTGGGCAGGCTTTGAGTGAGCACTGCTCCACCCCTCTCGTCGTTGTTTCATTGCGAGGAAATGGTGGAATGATTTGGGCTTTTTTTCCATCAGAATTTTTTCAGAAACTGTTAGAGACAGGCAGCTGGAAACCATTCAAAAAATTTATCTGGCTTTCGGTGAAAATTTTATGGGCTTCACAGAGAATAAGGAGTGTTACTACAGCTTTAAGGACGGCCCACAGAGAGGCAGAAACCACCACATCATTTCTAAACGGATCGCTTTGTGGAGCCGGGACCGTCGTGTGCAATTTCTCTGGTAATCACAAGAGCTGGACATCAGTCATTTTCCAGCAGATTTCACTTTTAACAAGAGATTTTGTCATGGAAAGCCGCGCGGAGGCTTTGCGCGTTACGATTGATTCGCTGATGAAGCGAGACAAAGGAACACCTCTGTTTCAGAGTGTTAGAGGACAAGTTGGGACATGCCCAGCTCTCCACAATTTCTCTTATACTCACTCGACTGGTAAGCACTGAAAGCCGAGATAGGCATGTCCCAACTTGTCCTCTAAAAATTCTGATGGGAAAAAAAGCCCAAATCATTCTGCCATTTCCTCGCAATGAAACAACGATGAGAGGGGTGGAGCAGTGCTCACTCAAAGCCAGCCCACAGGCGAATGATGCAACCGACAGGCGTGGAAAAACTCACGCATGCGCACGAAGGTTCAAGCTTGGCTGACATAAAAACATATGAGGGTGATTCTTTAACTACGGGCACTATTGGCCTTGTAAATGTAATTTCCACCACACCATTGCCTTACAATATAAAGCGCCTTGGGGCAACTGTTTGTTGTGATTTGGCGCTATATACATGTGCTCTAATGTCACTGTTTATCCCCATAGAAACTACCCAAACAATCTTTCATACAAACTGTTTAAAGGGACATTACAGTGTTGTGGTGGAAATTACGGCAATAGTGTGGGACAACTACATTTTGTTTAAAAAAATCACAACAGTTGTATGACATTGAATACCCCAATTATGTTTTGATTATTTTACTGATATTTTATTCAGAGATATTTTAAAACATTAAAAAAAAACATTTTTTTACCATTCATTTTTATCATTGAAGATCAAAATTCTGGGTGTGGGACAAGCACAAAACGGCAATATTTGCATATAATGATGCTGAAAAAAGGTGAAAAAGTCATCATAGACTACTAGAACAAATTTCTTACAACACTTTCATTGTAAAGATAACTATAAAAGTGTGAAATTTCCCCTTTTTTCTGTTTTTCATACAATATGCTCAAAGAACATAATAAGTGCCCGTAGTCTAAGGATCACCCATGAATCAAATCCATATAGTTTTTGAAAAAAATAAAAAGGTATGATACTTTTCTAACAGATCTCGTATATTACAGCAGTGAGATCCAGTCAGCTCTGTGCCTGACGTGCACTATGATGCATTACTGTGAATGAGACGACTGACAGGCGCAGCGGCACACGGTACTTTCGGTTTGATTGTGTGCAGTTCACATTCACTGTAAATGATGAATGCCTGCCACATACATGTAATTGCATATCAAGATTTCCTTTGCCCTCCCTGGCCAGGGTCCAGTAGAGATGGACAAACGTGGCACAACATGCTGGCAGGCTTTGCTGTGAGCGATAAGAGCTCAATCAACCGTGATCATATCATTTCAGATGTTGTTTTGATGCCGTCAGAGTATGTAGACTGCGATCAGATGAGGTAAACACTGCATATAGGCCTCCGTCAGATGTGCATTCCATCTCAATGGTGCCAAGAGTGTTTTGAACATGTGTAACACACTCGGGACAGCTGAGCAAATGGGACCAAATATGTAGGGGCATATTGGGGCAACTGTTTGTTGTGATTTGGCGCTATATAAAAAAAAAGTTGATTGATTGATTGATTGATAGATGACCACAGACTGCCTTCTGTTGGTCTTCGGACCGCAAGTCAATATTTCCCAATTGTGGCCGGATGTGTCATTCTGATGCAATTCGGCAGCAGTGCGGGGGTTAAATGCGTGCAAGTGTCAGGGCACCTTAAAGGTGCCCTGACACTTGCACGACTTTGATGCACGCACTTGCACATGACGATTCCACCTGCTGTGTTCCCAGCTGGACCCCGTACTTTGTTCCACCAGCTACCACGTGCCCTGTTCTGGACGCTGTGTATATAAAATAATTATTTCATGGCAGATTAATTATTTTATCTGAGTTTGGTTGATGAAAATGGCTCTAATCGCTTACTGACTCACAGAGGATCGCTCCAGCAGCAAACGTTCTCGTGCACTGAAGGAGCTGGAGAAAGCATTTGGAGCCATCTAAAAAGATAATTATGTGTCATGTTTAAATTGTCATGCCTTGGTAAAACGGATCTTTCCTTCTTGTGTGCAGCTGTAAAAGTATTTTTATGATAGATTTAACATCTTGTTGTAATTGTTCAGACGAGCTGCGTTCTGATGAAGTGCGCTGATGCAACCACTTGCTCTGTTCACTTCTTTTTTTACTCCACTTGACTTCACATGGTAGCAGATAGCACCACGTTGCACGACATTTATGTGTGAGAGGTTTTTTTGAACATTTCAAAATTCTCTGCAAAATTACACGTGCCAGTGACCCTCTCGCGTTCAGTCTACACCCATTAAAGATGAGTTTTCTCTCCTGCACAACACAGGTCATGCAAGTGCGTGCATCAAAGTCGTGCAAGTGTCAGTGCACCTTTTCTCTCTTCTGACTTAAACCCTTTAGAGAACTTGCAGGCCTTTCTTAAACATGAGATTTACAGTGACAGAAAACAATACACCTCTTTGAACAGCCTTTTGGAGGCTGTGGTTGGCGCTCCATGAAAAGCTGATTGTCAACAAATCAAGAAACTGGATGAATATTTTTGAAATGTCAGAGTGTTTATTAACCACCAGTAGAGGCTGTTTGCCTCTACTGGTGGTTGGCTCTCACTGCGGTATTGTATCACTTCCTGTTCCGGAGCACAGCGGTGTTTTTCTGTATCTGTTAGCTGTTTAATCTGCGCAGTTAGATTGATCTAGTTATCTAGATTACGATTTGTTTCCCAGTGTAATCTTTACGTGCCTTAACTAAAGCACTCCCTCTGCTGAATCACCTTTAAATTATTTACACATTATTCACTTTGCGTGTTTTTAGGAATCCGCTAGCTTAGCGTAGCTACTAGCTCTTAGCCGATTTAGCATGGCGGCTTCTCCTGTCTCTCCCGCACTTTTCTGCTCTGGGTGTGAAATGTTTAGTTATTCCTCGGTCTCCTTTAGCAGTAACGGTACTTGTAATAAGTGTAGCTTATTCGTAGCTTTGGAGGCCAGGCTGGGCGAATTGGAGACTCGGCTCCGCACCATGGAAAATTCTACAGCTAGCCAGGCCCCTGTAGTTGTTGCGGACCAAGGTAGCTTAGCCGCCGTTAGTTACCCCCTGGCAGATCCCGAGCAGCCGGGAAAGCAGGCTGACTGGGTGACTGTGAGGAGGAAGCGTAGCCCTAAACAGAAGCCCCGTGTACACCGCCAACCCGTTCACATCTCTAACCGTTTTTCCCCACTCGACGACACACCCGCCGAGGATCAAACTCTGGTTATTGGCGACTCTGTTTTGCGAAATGTGAAGTTAGCGACACCAGCAACCATAGTCAATTGTCTTCCGGGGGCCAGAGCAGGCGACATTGAAGGAAATTTGAAACTGCTGGCTAAGGCTAAGCGTAAATTTGGTAAGACACTAACTGTCAGAATGCTCGTAGCACGGGCCGGGGCGGAGGATTAGCAGCAATCTTCCATTCCAGCTTATTAATTAATCAAAAACCCAGACAGAGCTTTAATTCATTTGAAAGCTTGACTCTTAGTCTTGTCCATCCAAATTGGAAGTCCCAAAAAACAGTTTTATTTGTTATTATCTATCGTCCACCTGGTCGTTACTGTGAGTTTCTCTGTGAATTTTCAGACCTTTTGTCTGACTTAGTGCTTAGCTCAGATAAGATAATTATAGTGGGCAATTTTAACATCCACACAGATGCTGAGAATGAGAGCCTCAACACTGCATTTAATCTATTATTAGACTCTATTGGCTTTGCTCAAAAAGTAAATGAGTCCACCCACCACTTTAATCATATCTTAGATCTTGTTCTGACTTATGGTATGGAAATGGACTGATGGACTACCCAGCAGTGGGGAATAAGTTTCATTACACTAGAAGTCTTTCAGAAAGCGCTGTAACTAGGTTTAAGGATATGATTCCTTCTTTCTGTTCTCTAATGCCATATACCAACACAGTGCAGAGTAGCTACCTAAACTCTGTAAGTGAGATAGAGTATCTCGTCAATAGTTTTACATCCTCATTGAAGACAACTTTGGATGCTGTAGCTCCTCTAAAAAAAAGAGAGCTTTAAATCAGAAGTGCCTGACTCCGTGGTATAACTCACAAACTCGTAGCTTAAAGCAGATAACCCGTAAGTTGGAGAGGAAATGGCGTCTCACTAATTTAGAAGATCTTCACTTAGCCTGGAAAAAGAGTCTGTTGCTCTATAAAAAAGCCCTCCGTAAAGCTAGGACATCTTTCTACTCATCACTAATTGAAGAAAATAAGAACAACCCCAGGTTTCTTTTCAGCACTGTAGCCAGGCTGACAAAGAGTCAGAGCTCTATTGAGCTGAGTATTCCATTAACTTTAACTAGTAATGACTTCATGACTTTCTTTTCTAACAAACTTTTAACTATTAGAGAAAAAACTTACTCATAACCATCCCAAAGACGTATCGTTATCTTTGGCTGCTTTCAGTGATGCCGGTATTTGGTTAGACTCTTTCTCTCTGATTGTTCTGTCTGAGTTATTTTCATTAGTTACTTCATCCAAACCATCAACATGTTTATTAGACCCCATTCCTACCAGGCTGCTCAAGGAAGCCCTACCATTATTTAATGCTTCGATCTTAAATATGGTCAATCTATCTTTGTTAGTTGGCTATGTACCACAGGCTTTTAAGGTGGCAGTAATTAAACCATTACTTAAAAAGCCATCACTTGACCCAGCTATCTTAGCTAATTATAGGCCAATCTCCAACCTTCCTTTTCTCTCAAAAATTCTTGAAAGGGTAGTTGTAAAACAGCTAACTGATCATCTGCAGAGGAATGGTCTATTTGAAGAGTTTCAGTCAGGTTTTAGAATTCATCATAGTACAGAAACAGCATTAGTGAAGGTTACAAATGATCTTCTTATGGCCTCGGACAGTGGACTCATCTCTGTGCTTGTTCTGTTAGACCTCAGTGCTGCTTTTGATACTGTTGACCATAAAATTTTATTACAGAGATTAGAGCATGCCATAGGTATTAAAGGCACTGCGCTGCGGTGGTTTGAATCATATTTGTCTAATAGATTACAATTTGTTCATGTAAATGGGGAATCTTCTTCACAGACTAAAGTTAATTATGGAGTTCCACAAGGTTCTGTGCTAGGACCAATTTTATTCACTTTATACATGCTTCCCTTAGGCAGTATTATTAGACGGTATTGCTTAAATTTTCATTGTTACGCATATGATACCCAGCTTTATCTATCCATGAAGCCAGAGGACACACACCAATTAGCTAAACTGCAGGATTGTCTTACAGACATAAAGACATGGATGACCTCTAATTTCCTGCTTTTAAACTCAGATAAAACTGAAGTTATTGTACTTGGCCCCACAAATCTTAGAAACATGGTGTCTAACCAGATCCTTACTCTGGATGGCATTACCCTGACCTCTAGTAATACTGTGAGAAATCTTGGAGTCATTTTTGATCAGGATATGTCATTCAAAGCGCATATTAAACAAATATGTAGGACTGCTTTTTTGCATTTACGCAATATCTCTAAAATCAGAAAGGTCTTGTCTCAGAGTGATGCTGAAAAACTAATTCATGCATTTATTTCCTCTAGGCTGGACTATTGTAATTCATTATTATCAGGTTGTCCTAAAAGTTCCCTAAAAAGCCTTCAGTTAATTCAAAATGCTGCAGCTAGAGTACTGACGGGGACTAGAAGGAGAGAGCATATCTCACCCATATTGGCCTCTCTTCATTGGCTTCCTGTTAATTCTAGAATAGAATTTAAAATTCTTCTTCTTACTTATAAGGTTTTGAATAATCAGGTCCCATCTTATCTTAGGGACCTCGTAGTACCATATCACCCCAATAGAGCGCTTCGCTCTCAGACTGCAGGCTTACTTGTAGTTCCTAGGGTTTGTAAGAGTAGAATGGGAGGCAGAGCCTTCAGCTTTCAGGCTCCTCTCCTGTGGAACCAGCTCCCAATTCAGATCAGGGAGACAGACACCCTCTCTACTTTTAAGATTAGGCTTAAAACTTTCCTTTTTGCTAAAGCTTATAGTTAGGGCTGGATCAGGTGACCCTGAACCATCCCTTAGTTATGCTGCTATAGACGTAGACTGCTGGGGGGTTCCCATGATGCACTGTTTCTTTCTCTTTTTGCTCTGTATGCACCACTCTGCATTTAATCATTACTGATTGATCTCTGCTCCCCTCCACAGCATGTCTTTTTCCTGGTTCTCTCCCTCAGCCCCAACCAGTCCCAGCAGAAGACTGCCCCTCCCTGAGCCTGGTTCTGCTGGAGGTTCCTTCCTGTTAAAAGGGAGTTTTTCCTTCCCACTGTAGCCAAGTGCTTGCTCACAGGGGGTCGTTTTGACCGTTGGGGTTTTACATGATTATTGTATGGCCTTGCCTTACAATATAAAGCGCCTTGGGGCAATTTTTATGTTGTGATTTGGCGCTATATAAAAAAAATTGATTGATTGATTGATTGAATTGAGAGTAATTTCTTATACTTTAATAAACAAACAAACAAAAAGAAGTGAGGTGAAGTTTAATTAACATTTTAGATCAACTGAGAGGACTGTATTTACTCAACAATAAATTTCATCTTCAGGAATACTGGATGAGCCATTATTTTCAATGAGGATGATAGAAAATGATGCCACCTCTCCCATTGAGTGTGGCAACCTCTCACCTCAATGCCACTTGCTGTCAAAAGTTAAACATTTTCAACTTTTACTACCCACTGCAGTTACAAAGAGTATGCTTCTTTAAATGTTTACTGAGGAGAAAAGCTGGACAGCAAGAGATGGATTATGTTGGTGCAGAGTCACTTGGTTTTAATCAGGTAAATGTGAATAATTTGTGTGATATTACAGAGATGAATTAATCTATAACCTCACAAACCTTAACTTTTTAAGGTTCATTAATATAACACTGTGAATGTCCTAGTCTCTATTAATTAAAAATGACTGCGCCTTACTTCATCATCTAGACTTTGCCATTTCAGATGACAGGAATTCCACAATGAGGACTGGCATGATGGTTCTTGCACCACCAGCATGTGAATGCAGCACAGGCATGGTGAGAACATCTGATACCGTAAGGTGTGGTAGCCCTGCTATGCCACAACATGTAGACCTGAAACAGGTCCTTTCAGACTCCCATCACAGAAGTTGATAACCGCACTCATCAACGATCTGTGGGAGAGAGATGCAGCTCCCCCCCCCCCACTCCATGGCAAGCAAAAGCCCCTTACCATTTCAAGCAACACACACAGAAACAGATTGTTTCATCAAGAAGATGAAAATACATTTTGATTTTTAAGACACCTGGAGCCTCATGTACAAAGTGTGCTTATGCACAAAAATGCGGCGTACGTTCGTCTTCACGCCAACATTCAAAGAATCAAAAGTGAAATGACTGTGGAAATGTGAGGTGCATCATGCAAAAATCCTGGCTGGCGTACGCACCTTTCTACAGCTATGGTTCCACTGTGGACATGTAAAGGTGATGCTAGGAACCGTTAATACTGTGAAAACAAGAAGTCATCAGGGAGATGTGCACATCAGCAACAAAGTGATGAGCAATTAATGCACCCACGTGTTTGCAATTATATAGATGGGTATAAAATCATGTGCAAAGTGATATGTAAAATGGCACTAACAATGTCTGCGTTAGCTCTGTTAAAGCACCTTGCAAATGATGCAATCCGACGTGAGTGTGTATTCAGGGAATGTGAAGATTTACTTGCAAATGACGATAATTGGCTCATAAGTCGATTTCAATTTCCAAGGTCACTGTTACTGAGGTTGCGCACAGAGCGGCCAGCCCAGAGTGCAATACGGTGATGAGCCAGGGGTTGTCTGTGCCCACAGAGGTGCTGACCACGCTGGGCATCCTGGCATCATGGGCATTCCAGCGTGAGCTAGCTGATTGGTCAGGAGTATGCCTGTCAATCATGCGCTGAGCCATGCCAGCTGTGTGGAACGCAATCATCCGAATCTTATCCAGGTACATTCCAACATTACAGCGCATTTTGCAGCGAGAACCGGTTTCCCAAATGTAATCAGAGCTACTGACTGCACACATACAGCTATGGAGGCGCTATCACATGATGAGTTTGTTTTTAACAAAAACAGGAAACATTTTCATTCCATCAATGTTCAAATCATGTGTGGTGCGCAAATGTGCATCAAGCTGGAGGTGCGGTGCGCGATGGGGGGCTGCTTGGTGATTAAATAATGTGTAATTGTTCCTAATGAAAACCAGTGCGGACACATTTGGGCATGTGCGCATTCAAATGTTTTTTTTTGTTTTATTTTTAATATGTTTTCTTTTTCTTGATGGTGGAACGAGAGAGCCTCTTTACAAGCCCCCGACTGTGTTCAGTATTTGTCAATAAAAGCGTGTGTAATGTTAATGTCACACACTGTCAGCTGCCATGTACCTAATGTCTTTTTACTTCAGTGTGTGCGTGCAGCTCAGTTCAGCATTGAAACACACAAACGTGCTTATTTAATTTTCATTTCACATTACAGCGAGATGAGAGAACGGCAATCTAACCACAGCTTTCACTGTTTTTGCACATTGTCTCTGACAGTCCTTTCATTTTTACACACAACAACACAGAGATAATAGCAGGCATCATCAAGAACACAACACTCCACACTTATGGTGCCGTCAGCATGACACAACCAAACTATTTGAATACATCTGCATATTCAGATAGAGGCGTGGCCAGAGAGGAGTTGCATGGTGCATGTGCACGTGTGCTAAATTCCACGTTCAGTGGGATGTACAAACCAAACGTGCATGGATTCATGCCTACGCACATTTTGATACATCTGAATATATCTGTGCTTACACCTGATTCAGGGTTTTGGCGTACGCCAACTTTTAGTAGAATGTCAATGCAAGTCTTTGTACATGAGGCCCCTGGTGATTTTTGTTACCACATTGAAAAGGTGTATATTAATACCCCTTTAAGGCATTTGATCTGCAACTTGAAAAACTAGTGTAACTGTTTATATGACTGTCTGTCATATATATGGGATATGTACACACATGGACCACATTGTTGGCATCCCTATATTTATGTCCACATTTTAATATAGGGTCAGAAATATATGCAAACAGAGCAATTTTGTTTAATCGAAATATTTTTAAAAAGTTATTGACAACAAAAACAAAACAAAATGATTTCATAAAGTGAAACAAAAAAATCCTGACATAAAATGTATGCTGGACACAATTATTGGCACCCTTTGAAAAATTTATAGTAAATCATCACAAACAGCATTTTGTTTTGTTCTTGTTGCCAAATAACTTTGGACATTAAAAAAATTGATTCAACAAAGTTGCTTTGTTTGCATTTATTTATGACCATCGTATACAATTTTGTCCACTTGTGTATACTGTAACTGACAAGACAGTGTTGATAAAATGATTCCATGTACAGATCACCATCAAAACCAAAACGTAATAGGGTTTTCCACTCAATGTTTGATCATATCACCAAGTTTCCTAGCGATCAGCTGCAAACCTTTGAAGAAATTGAATCAGAAACAGTAGACTACTACATGCATAATTGTCTTGACAGAGATAATAAATCTGTATGTATATTACTATTCAATTGCTAATGACTGCAGCAACTCTGATTATTGCATTGACTGCAGCCATTTACTTTGCAGCTTAAACTCCCTCACACTCATCCAGCAGCACTGCTATAGTCATATCCAGCAGCTGTATCTGCAAACAGAGGACCCACTGCTCTGCATCAGTATTCTGCTCACTGGTGCGGAATCAATGCAGAATTGCAGATGTGAGCAAAAGCTGCAGAGGACAAACGCACACACAAAGGGTAATCGGTGGACCTGCACTGCTCTATAATAACAAAGGCTTCTCACCAAGGCAGAGTTCACAACCTCTAACAGAGTATAAGTTGCTTTTCAAGGCGGCAAAGGAAACAGAGAGGTTTGGCAACACACTAATTATATTTTATGCATTTTAAATGGCTTATTAAAAAAGAATGATCTATCAGACAGAAAGAGGTTATGCATCTAAGACTAATTTAACTGTAGAGCCCCTGGCATTTAATCCTGATAAGATTCACATTACATGGTTTCTTAAAACAGAAAGTGTTCACCATCTATTTTCTCATTTTTCATTTTCGGTCGTGCAACAGGTTCAGCTTTGTAATTTTTCTGTAAAAGATTTGACAGATCGAAGAAAAGCAATTGGGCTTCTTGCTTTAATTTTTCACAAAGGAAGAAAAGCTACTTACAGTGTCTGAATGCTGACTGATGGGCAAGAGGTTGTTCTTTACACAGGGTTCACCCACAAATGGTCACTCACACACACAGACACACTGGCACCTCTTCTGTGGTATCTGCACCTGTTGGAAGAAAAAAAAGAAGAAGCTAATGCATAGCAGACAGAAAAATCACTGACACAAAGTCACTCTGTTAAATAATTTGAAACGTGTAACAAATGATCTTTGCAGAATTAATGGATATTGCAACACTTTAGAAACTGGAATCAGCACATCTGGGTTTGTGGTTGCTCTGGATGAATACTGAGATCCAGGCTTTCACTTACTTCCTGGACTTTGTCATCAGAAGTGGATCTGTAGGTGGTGAAACGGTCACATTTGTGGAGTCATTGACATCTTGAGAGTGTAGTTCATGTCTCTGGCTCCTCTGCCTTTGTGTTTTGGTGTCAAGAGGTCACTGAACAGAGCTGCGTGGTGATGTGATATTCTTGCAGGAGAACAAAAGACTAAGTCTTTAGGGTCCTAGTGCCTAGTACAGCTGTGAGACTTGGACACTAACCCCCACCCCCACACACAAATGCAGCTATGTAAACTGGAAAGACAAAGGAATTTGTACAACTTACTAGGAATGCAGTGGAAACTCAATTCCCCACCTCCTTGTACTAATATGCACAGAGTATACTTGAATGTGTGTTTATAATAGAGATGGGCAAGTTGACAGAACAGTTTTCCTGCATGTGGACACAAGAAAACTTGCAGAATGAGTGAAAAAGTGCCGAGCCTGGTGCAGTGTGAGAACATGGCAGCCATGTAATCATAAAGATGTGCAGACTTGAAAATGGCACATTTTAGCATTTTGACCACATCCACTGCATTCAGCAAAATTTTCAAGACAGTGTGGTTTTTATGTTCTTTGACTGAGTGAGACAGTACCATAAAAATGGTACATAAATGACTAAATATGACTGAAACTAAAAAGGCCACCTGACAAAAGACTAAAACTAAATTAAAAATAAATAAATAAAAAATCAGGTTACAAAATTAACATGGAACTGGAAAATTGATTTTCATTAGAATTTTGTTGTTGGCCTACTATTTCCTGAACCATTCTAATTAATTTTCCCTTGCTATTTGTAAAGATTAAAGGCTATAAAAAAACAAAAAACAATGCTGAAATAGCAGCATGTATGGAGCAATATTACCATGAAAAAGACAAGGTATGCACAGGAGAATACAGCAGCATTTCCCTCCACTGTCACAGGCCACAAACACATGAAAATTCAGTAAGGTATATCTTATATATTATATTCCAGTTCTAAGGTGGAACTATGCAAGTATACAAAGGTATATCTAAATATCTAAAAAGGAAGAGTAAAATAGGACAGTAGAAAAGAGTAGAGTAGAGCCACTTAGGTGCCTGGTCTTGAGAACCAGGGATGGTAGGTTGGTGCACTTGCACTTGGTGATGCACGGCTTTAGTTTATTCAATTATTCTTTGTCCCTCTTCCACTTACCTTTGTTAGCTGGATCACAGTCTCTCTGTTTTATGTTTTTCCCTACACTTGCATGCCTTGACACTTGCATGCCTTTAACCCCCACAGAGACTTCAGAGCAGGGAGCACTGTGCTGGTTTCTCCTTATTTAACTCTTGTGCATTCCATCGGTTTTATGTCATTCCGTAGTCTTTGTGACTTTTTCGATTGTGCCTTTTATGTTGTCTCTTATGTGTGTCACTTCTTCTGGATTTACTTGTCATGCTCTTCTGTGTCCACACCTCTGTTTATTGAGTGGTATCTTTAAAAGTCACGTCTAAAGATGAGCACACACTGTGCAACTTGAATCTGATTTTAAGCCAAATTCTGCAACATATAACTTTTTTTGTCGGGCCGAATTTCAGCTTTTTCACGTGTCCTTTGCCATGCAGTGTACTTGGGTAATGAGAGGCGATTAACCCCTCTTGGCCAGTAATCAGACCAATTTCAGACATGACAGAAATTTTGGTCTCTCCTTGTGAGAGTTTCACACAGTTGAAGCAAAGCCATTAACCAATGCCCCTAAATTTAATGTGTTTTTAGTGCATTTTTTTCCCCCTCCTGCAGCTGTCTGGGAAGTTAATGATTTTATTAAGATTACATAAAGTTGCACTAACTTATAAATTAAACTCTTATTTTGGATGTTTCTGCACACAGAATGGCACAAATGGTCAGTGGTGGGCACAGATAACCAAAAAGTTAGCTTTGATAACTTTTCAGTTAGCTGCTTACCAGTTATTTTTTTTAACACTAAACCAATAAACTAATCGGAAGCTGTCTCAAATATGCTCTCAACTAATAGGAAGCTGGTTTTGAGTTTAAACACCGCCAAAGCTTCTAACCGGACCAACGGCGATCACAAACCCAAACAGCCAATGATAGCGCTGCTATCTTTATGCGCTCTACTCCCTGCTGTAGGAAAACATCATTTACCCTAACAGAATACAGTGGTCCAGCGATGAGGCAGAGGTCTTGAAATGGAAAGCAGGTTTGAATTGGTGGTTTTGCTTTATAAAGTGGTTTTGCTTTATAAATAAAATTATTTCGGATAGAATAACTACATTAATGTAAACTCTTAAAATGTACAAAGTGATATATAACACATCTGTTCATTTGAAAATAATGCACTAATTCTGAAGATTTGAACATTAACACACAGAAGCCCAAAGGGATTATGGGTATACTAAGCCTCCACTCATACTGATTGGTTGATTCATTCATTCTATGTAAAAACCAACACAAGTGAATCAATGTAACATGTGTTGGTGTTTACAAATAACTGTGCTTTTGTAAAATATGTAATTTTTTCATGACACGGGAGTGAAAATCCACTCCCGTGTCATGCTCTACTCCGATACATTTTTGGGTGGTTTACTGTTTTATCTTTATCGAAGATAACTTTTCAGTTATCTGATTATCTGTTATCGAAGTTAAGTTTTTGGTTATCTGTGCCCACCACTGCCTGTGCCTGAATTATTCAATCACCCTTTTACTTTTCCCTTCAGAAAGTCTGTACTTATGTGGATTGCTCTTGTGTGTCTCATCTCACCTTGCCTGTGACAACCACAAGTCAGTCTGTTGTCTGATATAGCTCTGCTAAGAGGTGAAGTGACACTTCTCCATGATTGTAGATCTCTGTTTTGTGATTGCGTAATAAATCAGCATCTTTTTGAAACACTCATCATTCACTGCTTCATTATTCATTGGGTTATGTTTGCGATTTCAATTAAATTTAAATTCACAGGTTGCTATTTGTGCCGCTGTTGTTCATGATGACACAACTGATGATTCAGACACCCTTTTCAATAGTACATGGTGAACACAAAAACACTCCTTGGTTTCAAATATGTATAATATCAAAAGTCACATAAATAATTTTACAATTTTGGTATCAACAGTTGCAGAAACTCAAGTTTTTTTTCTCTTTTGCAGATTCTTTTTCTTCAAAATTGTAAAATGTGACTTTTGATATTATAAATATTTGAAACCAAGGAGTGTTTTTGTGTTCACCCTGTATACCCATTTGTTAGTATTTGTTTAGACAACTCAAATTGCAGGTCTGATGATATTAAATAATTCAGTCATATTTGTCTAAATAGGACCAATCACAGAGAGCTGCCTATTTAATATTTTCCTGTTCCAAAATACTCTGCTCTTATCAAGCACGATGTTCAGTTATAATGGGCTCAAGGAAATCCACATTCATCTTGTAATTGCACAAATGATGTGTTTGAAACACATCCTGCCTCAGCTTTGATTGCAGGAGGCAGAACAACCTGGAGATGAGCTTGTACACAACACCCACCCATTCCTAACTCTGATCCAGGTGGTTCTTTCATGCTGCACTATAAATACGACATGCAAGACAACAATTTGATGAGGCATGAGAGCAAAATGATATTGATTAGCAGAACAAGTGCTGCTTCATGTTCATAGCGAGGCGTTCACTTGCTCGCACACAGCAGGGACTGAATGATCATGATGTAACATCATCTTTGAACCTGTAATTAGTGAGATCTGTTTTTCTCCAACACTGAGGCATTTTTAACCACAACTGTCAAAACAGCACCATCACAATATGGCAAAAATAAGAAAAACATTTTTGAGCTGGGGGAAACCGTTACAGACTGAGCAGATCAACACACCTTTTTGCGTCAATGGTACATTGGAAACTCCTATCTGGTTGTTTCAGCGGGGTGTCAGCCTGTCGGAGTGCGTCGCGCTCTCAGACGCTGTGGGCGGTCTTTAAACCGGCTGGAGCACTCCTTAATCTGTGTAATCCCCATAAAATGGTCCTTGAAAGCCATCTGAATTTTCCGAATGGTGTCCACCTGGAGGTCTCTCACAGTTTCTGGAAAAATCGTTCAGACATTTATTCGCAATAAAAATCCGACGAGAGGGGTGGACCACTGCTCACACAAAGCCTGCTCACAGGTGAATGACGCAACTGACAGGCGTGAAAAAACTCACGCATGCGCATGAAGGTTCAAGCTTGGCTGATGCAATCACACGTGATTCAAATCCATATGGTTTTTGAAAAAAATAAAAAGGTCCGATACTTTTTGGACAGACCTCATATGCTGGCTGATTCAGAGAAGGTGTTCAAAAATGACTTGATATCTGCACAGAAACTGTTTCTAATTACAACCAGAGAAATCTTCAAACGTGACATCACACCTGTAAAGGACTTTTTTTTTTTTTTTAGAAAGACCTGCTTATGTTTAAATCCAAAAAGGATAAGTCAGTAGCTACAAAGCATGATATAAACAAGGAGCTGCTCATCATCAAAGAGACCTACCAAAGGCAAGCTGCAGCTAGAAATGAGTCATTACACATGGGGCTGCTGAGCATTAGGGAGGCCTTCAAAGAGAAGATCATAACAGAAAGGAATCTTAGGCACAAGGAGCAGACCACGATGATGTAGGGGCTCAAAAATGAAACGGCAGATGAGAAAAATTCGATCCAGAAGGAGCTGAAAGCCATGATGACAAGTCTGCATGACCAAACTGAAACTAATAAAATATTAGTAAGGAACTGGAAGCTGCAGTGTTCCACTTCCAGAATGAGCTGGTTGTCATCAAGGAAGCCTTCCAAAAATGGGATTGCAGCTGAAAAGGATTTAATCCGCAGATAGCTGATGGCCATTAAAGAGGGCTTCAAAGAAGAGGCCACTGCTCAAAAGCTGGAAAAATTCCACTTCTAGGAGGAATTCAATAGCATGAAGATCAGCTTCCAGAAAGAGCTGACTGCTTTGGTTGACCAACACCAGAAGGAGCTGACAGCTTTGGAGGCCAGACATCAGAAGGAAGTGGCCACCAAAGAAGCTGTCCATGGAAAACTGATGAAAGAACACGTGTCACAAAGACCAGCATAGGAAGGCTTCTTGATAAGATGGGCTGAAAAAACTGCCAGGATCGCAAGATGGCTGCTTGGCTTCCTCCGAATTATTCTATAAAAATAAGTAAATAATTGCATTCTGAAAAGATTCAGGGTGAGCTTGTGTATTTTCATTTGTATATATTAAAGTATTTGTTTCACTTTTGTTTTTGTTTGTTTTTTCAGTTGAGAAATGCTGCAAAGCTTAGGTTCATTGGGAGTAGATGGGCCAAGCCTCACTTGAATCTGGTGGAAGAGATTCCTTGGGACGGTCCAAGGTTTAACTTGTGTAGCACCGCCTGAAGATGACACCACATGTCCATCCTTTGGTTAGAAGCACTGCAGGTAAGGAGTTCAATCTAATGTTGGAAACGATCTTGATTTTAGTGTCTTTTTTTTGCTGGGACATGCTGGAAGAAGATTGTACTTGGCCGACTGGTCTGCTTTGTGTTTCATTGTGAAGATTTTCCAGGAGCCCCAGTAAGTTGCTGTCCATCATGGGGCTAGCCTGTATACTGGTATAAGCGCTGTACAGAGTGAACTTGCATAGGGTGCATCCACACGGGCCCTCATACACACATAAAACAAATATAACAGCAAAAACATAGCGATGCACTTTGAAATCAATGCCGCCATATTCCTTCATTCAGAAGACAGCTAGACATTCATCAAATGACTCTAGTAATGCACCAAAGTAAAGATAATGTTCTTGTGTATATTCAAATACCAGAAGTTAAAATAGCACATAATAATTAAAATAGTGGTCCATAATAAAGCAAAACAGAAAACATGACATTTTAGGTGCAAGCATGCAGATGAATTTTTTTCTGATCTAACACAAATGTGTCTGCCAATTGAAAATGTAGAATGGACACATTTAAAATATTTGTTCTACAGAAATCTTAAACAACTTACCTCTTTTCCTGTGTGAAAATTTGCGTTGCAAACATCACGTATGTTACAATTTCATGTATGTCAATCTTTGGACAAAACCATGTGCATGTGTCATGGTGACCATTGCAGAGGTTCTTCACAAAAACTGATGACATCATCATGTTGTGTGCACATTGAGCTCCAATCCTGCTGACTCATAGCTTTTTGCTGCTTATGCACTTGATAATAATCTTGACGGAATTTGGAGGGAGTAATTTGGAGTGAGTGGAGTGGTACCTAGTACCAAAGACATCGATTTGATGCCTTCGGTCACGGGTTATTGTCCATTTCTCACAGTCATACAATAAGACATGAAGCACTAGAACCATAAAGACCCAGACCTTCATTCTCCTGCAAAGATATCGGCACCTCTGTCCATCGACCTCGTGACTCCATAAACTCTACCCAGGTGTCTTTTGATCTTAAAGGCTGAGTACTGAATGTCACTCCTCCTGAGATATTGAAAGTGAATGTCTCCACAAGTTCAGCACATACAAAGAAACGTCTGATGGCAAAGCAAGTTATTAAAAACCTGGATCTTCATCTTGATCCATGGCAATCACAAACCCAGACACTCAGATTCCTCACTCAGCTTTTCAAGTGTTGCAATCAAGGTTGATTCGGGCAAAATGGTCAGCCTCTTCTTCAAAGTCAAGGTCAGTAAACCTTTCCAACAAAGACACCTAAGTCCCTCATTTCCAGGGCACATCTAAAAAAACAAAAATCTCCACACTAACCATGATGTATCACTCATATCTCCTGATTATGTGAATTATGCAAATAAATATAACAGTAAAAATCAACGTAGATAAACATTTAAAAAGCATCTCTGTTACGGATTTCTGATGCTATTTTTTATTTATGGTAATGATTTACTTGATTTTGTTGGGAAATGATCAAGTTTGGGCGGCATGGTGGTGTAGTGGTTGGCACTGTTGCCTCACAGCATGAAGGTTGTGGGATTGCTTCCTAACTGCCTCAGTCCCCCCACATGACCCTTGATTGGGGCAAATCAGTATGGAAGATCCGTGTGTGTATTCCTCCTTTTCACAAAGTTGCTATTTTTGTTTTTTTTGTTTGTTTTTTTTAAAGCACCAGTCATATTTGAGATATTTTCAGGAAACGTCAACACTGTCTGTACAGTAAATTCTAAGTAATCCTCACTGACATCTCTGGAAATGGTTTCCTCGTGCAGTCCAAACTCATTTTTGTTGTTACAGGTGAAGTGGAAAATCTAAATTAGCCATTAAGTGTGAATGTGTTTGTGTGTGGCAGAGTGTCCACCTGTCTCTGCATGGCTCAGCTCTTTGCCAGTGCATGCTGGGTGAAGCTCCAGCAACCTGTGACACCACAGAGGATAAGCAGCGATAGAAAAGGCTTTAACAGATATGGAAATCATTTCAGTTACCTGAATCTGGTCAGCGAGGGAAATATCGATCTATAAAGCAAGAAACGTCTGTGCTTGGCTCGCATATCTTTCTGACTGTTTGTCAGATCAACCTCAGCTTTCGGATATGGCTTGCGCATGCACTCAAAAAAATGATGCATTGGATGGATTCAATTCAATTATGTGGATGATTTCCATCAAATAAATATATGTAGCCACAACTCAAATAAAGCACATCCATGCAAGATAATTTAATTCAATTTAGTTGACATATAATTATTATATGAAAATCCTATAATTATATGGGAATCCTGCTCATAATTGAATTTGCGACAGTATCACCTCAAAATCTCTCATCAGCCGTTAAAATTTTCACCGAAAACTAGCTTAATTTTTTGAACCGTGTCCACTTCGATGTGTCTCACAGGTTTAGAAAAAATTTTGATCAAACAAAGCGCCAGTCTCTCAGCAACTTCTCAGACAAAGGAATTCCGACGAGGGGCTGGACGACTCCTCCCACAAGGAGTGCTCACAGGCGAATGACGTCACCGACAGGCGTGGAAAAACTCACGCATGCGCACGAGGGTTCAAGCATGTCTGACGTAAAAACATATGAATGAAATCCATATAGTTTTTGAAAAAAATAAAAAGGACCTATACTTTATGGACAGCCCTCGTATATATATATATATATATATATATATATATATATATATATATATATATATATATATATATATATATATATATATATATATATATATATATATATATATATATATATATATATATATATAGGGTGTCTTAAAAAAAAATGTATCCAAAAGTATTTTGACAGCACAGAAAAACCAATCAAAATCATGAGACATTTTCTGCAAGACCATATGGCCGAAGACTGTAATTTTTCTCTCCATTGCACAGTTTTTAGTTCAGTCTTTCCTTTTTGATGTTTTAATCCTTTTTGTTTTACACCAAATGATCAAATGAAATAACCTCCCCATCTGAAGTTTCCTAAGAAATAAATCATCTGTCTCCAGTTTTCCCGGAAAACCACCTAGCAAATTCAAGTTTCCTTGCCATTTGCTGGGGAGTTAGTTCGCTCTGAGACTGAATTTTGCATGGAAAGAGGTGCAAGTCAGGCCTTAACATGCGTTGCACAGAACGACAATTTTTGTTCTCTGAATTAGGGTCAACTGTGGCATTTTTCCTGGACTTTAATGTCTTGCAGAACAAACTTTGGGGTTCCTAAACTGAGAAAAACATCATTGTTTCCCAGTAAAACCATGTCCTGGTATTCCAACTTGGTCTCACGGTAAATTGTGATTCAGCAGCACGAAATATACATTAATCTATTGGTTTGTGATATTTTGACGAAAAGCGCCTCATTTTCGTCATGGCAGGATGAAATCATTCTAATTCATTCTGTGATGGCTGCACGAAATTAAAAGTGAAGCGGGGGGGGGGGTCGGAGTGGTTATGGTTAGGTTGGGGGGAAGGAGTAGGATTAGGTTATGGTTAAGGTTAGGGTTGGGGTAGGAGTAGGGTTAGTAAAAGTGAGTTAAAAAAAACCTTGTCACAAAAATTTGACTCATTTTGTCACGGAAGCACGAACAAAAAAAAAAAAGTGAGTGGGCTGGGTATTCATATTTCAGAGTACTTTTGGGTACATTTTTTAGACACCCTATCTCTCTCTCTCTCTCTCTCTCTCTTTATATATATATATATATATATATATATATATATATATTATGGCTTTATTTTGACACGAAACATGCTCCTCTCAAAACGTGACCCTGTGGAGAAAAACAAATGAATCCCTCTTCTTCTACAGCGTTTAATGGCAGTCAGCATCCTTATTGTTGCATTGCTGCCACCTGCTGCATCAGTTCGTTACAGCAGTATTAAAACCTCTTGATGAGTCCAGTGTTTTTCAAGTATTTAAAAAGCCAACACTTCCTCCTCTCACTTGACCTTATGGCTAAAATACTTCCTACAGAAACTTCTTGCAGGCCTTGCAATTGATTTCCTTCAGTTTTTACTCTTTATTAGATACACCATTTAAAAAAATAATGAGATACAGTTTGTAAAGTAAAATATTTTGAGGTAAAATTAAAACACTGTGCTAAACACTGTGCGTTATTTCCCCCCTGGCAGATCCCGAGCAGCTGGGAAAGCAGGCCGACTGGGTGACTGTGAGGAGGAAGCGTAGTCCTAAACAGAAGCCCCGTGTACATCGCCAACCCGTTCACATTTCTAACCGTTTTTCCCCACTCGACGACACACCCGCCGAGGATCAAACTCTGGTTATTGGCGACTCTGTTTTGAGAAATGTGAAGTTGGCGACACCAGCAACCATAGTCAATTGTCTTCCGGGGGCCAGAGCAGGCGACATTGAAGGAAATTTGAAACTGCTGGCTAAGGCTAAGCGTAAATTTGGTAAGATTGTAATTCACGTCGGCAGTAATGACACCCAGTTACGCCAATCGGAGGTCACTAAAATTAACATTGAAACGGTGTGTAACTTTGCAAAAACAATGTCGGACTCTGTAGTTTTCTCTGGGCCCCTCCCCAATCGGACCGGGAGTGACATGTTTAGCCGCATGTTCTCCTTGAATTGCTGGCTGTCTGAGTGGTGTCCAAAAAATGAGGTGGGCTTCATAGATAATTGGCAAAGCTTCTGGGGAAAACCTGGTCTTGTTAGGAGAGACGGCATCCATCCCACTTTGGATGGAGCAGCTCTCATTTCTAGAAATCTGGCCAATTTTCTTAAATCCTCCAAACCGTGACTATCCAGGGTTGGGACCAGGAAGCAGAGTTGTAGTCTTACACACCTCTCTGCAGCTTCTCTCCCCCTGCCATCCCCTCATTACCCCATCCCTGTAGAGACGGTGCCTGCTCCCAGGCCACCAATAACCAGCAAAAATCTATTTAAGCATAAAAATTCAAAAAGAAAAAATAATATAGCACCTTCAACTGCACCACAGACTAAAACAGTTAAATGTGATCTATTAAACATTAGGTCTCTCTCTTCTAAGTCCCTGTTGGTAAATGATATAATAATTGATCAACATATTGATTTATTCTGCCTTACAGAAACCTGGTTACAGCAGGATGAATATGTTAGTTTAAATGAGTCAACACCCCCGAGTCACACTAACTGTCAGAATGCTCATAGCACGGGCCGGGGCGGAGGATTAGCAGCAATCTTTCATTCCAGCTTATTAATTAATCAAAAACCCAGACAGAGCTTTAATTCATTTGAAAGCTTGACTCTTAGTCTTGTCCATCCAAATTGGAAGTCCCAAAAACCAGTTTTATTTGTTATTATCTATCGTCCACCTGGTCGTTACTGTGAGTTTCTCTGTGAATTTTCAGACCTTTTGTCTGACTTAGTGCTTAGCTCAGATAAGACAATTATAGTGGGCGATTTTAACATCCACACAGATGCTGAGAGTGACAGCCTCAACACTGCATTTAATCTATTATTAGACTCTATTGGCTTTGCTCAAAATGTAAATGAGTCCACCCACCACTTTAATCATATCTTAGATCTTGTTCTGACTTATGGTATGGAAATAGAAGACTTAACAGTATTCCCTGAAAACTCCCTTCTGTCTGATCATTTCTTAATAACATTTACATTTACTCTGATGGACTACCCAGCAGTGGGGAATAAGTTTCATTACACTAGAAGTCTTTCAGAAAGCGCTGTAACTAGGTTTAAGGATATGATTCCTTCTTTATGTTCTCTAATGCCATATAACAACACAGTGCAGAGTAGCTACCTAAACTCTGTAAGTGAGATAGAGTATCTCGTTAATAGTTTTACATCCTCATTGAAGACAACTTTGGATGCTGTAGCTCCTCTGAAAAAGAGAGCTTTAAATCAGAAGTGCCTGACTCCGTGGTATAACTCACAAACTCGTACCTTAAAACAGATAACCCGTAAGTTGGAGAGGAAATGGTGTCTCACTAATTTAGAAGATCTTCACTTAGCCTGGAAAAAGAGTCTGTTGCTCTATAAAAAAGCCCTCCGTAAAGCTAGGACATCTTTCTACTCATCACTAATTGAAGAAAATAAGAACAACCCCAGGTTTCTTTTCAGCACTGTAGCCAGGCTGACAAAGAGTCAGAGCTCTATTGAGCTGAGTATTCCATTAACTTTAACTAGTAATGACTTCATGACTTTCTTTTCTAACAAAATTTTAACTATTAGAGAAAAAATTACTCATAACCATCCCAAAGACGTATCGTTATCTTTGGCTGCTTTCAGTGATGCCGGTATTTGGTTAGACTCTTTCTCTCCGATTGTTCTGTCTGAGTTATTTTCATTAGTTACTTCATCCAAACCATCAACATGTTTATTAGACCCCATTCCTACCAGGCTGCTCAAGGAAGCCCTACCATTAATTAATGCTTCGACAAGGTTCTGTGCTAGGACCAATTTTATTCACTTTATACATGCTTCCCTTAGGCAGTATTATTAGATGGTATTGCTTAAATTTTCGTTGTTACGCAGATGATACCCAGCTTTATCTATCCATGAAGCCAGAGGACACACACCAATTAGCTAAACTGCAGGATTGTCTTACAGACATAAAGACATGGATGACCTCTAATTTCCTGCTTTTAAACTCAGATAAAACTGAAGTTATTGTACTTGGCCCCACAAATCCTAGAAACATGGTGTCTAATCAGATCCTTACTCTGGATGGCATTACCCTGACCTCTAGTAATACTGTGAGAAATCTTGGAGTCATTTTTGATCAGGATATGTCATTCAAAGAGCATATTAAACAAATATGTAGGACTGCTTTTTTGCATTTACGCAATATCTTTAAAATTAGAAAGGTCTTGTCTCAGAGTGATGCTGAAAAACTAATTCATGCATTTATTTCCTCTAGGCTGGACTATTGTAATTCATTATTATCAGGTTGTCCTAAAAGTTCCCTGAAAAGCCTTCAGTTAATTCAAAATGCTGCAGCTAGAGTACTAACGGGGACTAGAAGGAGAGAGCATATCTCACCCATATTGGCCTCTCTTCATTGGCTTCCTGTTAATTCTAGAATAGAATTTAAAATTCTTCTTCTTACTTATAAGGTTTTGAATAATCAGGTCCCATCTTATATTAGGGACCTCGTAGTACCATATCACCCCAATAGAGCGCTTCGCTCTCAGACTGCAGGCTTACTTGTAGTTCCTAGGGTTTGTAACAGTAGAATGGGAGGCAGAGCCTTCAGCTTTCAGGCTCCTCTCCTGTGGAACCAGCTCCCAATTCAGATCAGGGAGACAGACACCCTCTCTACTTTTAAGATTAGGCTTAAAACTTTCCTTTTTGCTAAAGCTTATAGTTAGGGTTGGATCAGGTGACCCTGAACCATCCCTTAGTTATGCTACTATAGACTTAGACTGCTGGGGGGTTCCCATGATGCACTGTTTCTTTTTATTCACCTCTTTTTGCTCTGTATGCACCACTCTGCATTTAATCATTAGTTATTGATCTCTGCTTCCCTCCACAGCATGTCTTTTTCCTGGTTCTCTCCCTCAGCCCCAACCAGTCCCAGCAGAAGACTGCCCCTCCCTGAGCCTGGTTCTGCTGGAGGTTTCTTCCTGTTAAAAGGGAGTTTTTCCTTCCCACTGTCGCCAAGTGCTTGCTCATAGGGGGTTGTTTTGACCATTGGGGTTTTCTGTGATTATTGTATGGCTTTTGCCTTGCAATGTGAAGCGCCTTGGGGCAACTGTTTGTTGTGATTTGGCGCTATATAAATTAAATTGATTTGATTTGATTTAAATAGTGTACAGTTATATATGGTTATGATTTGTATTATTTATATACAACTGGCGGCATTTGAAAGTGCTGCATTCTGGTGATGTCATTTCACAACACTTGATTTAGAATTCAGTTGGTCTGGTGATGGTATTTGGCATTATTATGCGTTATTGATCTTGTGATGGTCTTTTTTTTATTATTATTTTTTTAGCTCCCTGTAGGAATATAAATGTCCTACAGGCACTGCACTAGTTATTATAAATGACACTGCAGTGGACGGCAAAAGACAGAATTTGCAGATTTACATTTTGCCTGAAGGTGCGGGGGGGACAAGCGGTGTACATTCTCCATTTAATGTGGTGTTGCATCTGGAAGGGCATCTGTTGTAAAACGTGCCAAATCAACATGCAGATCTGCTGTTGCAACGCTGAGTGAAACAAGGAGAAGCTGTAGGGACTTACTTACACTGTACCTGAAGAAAACAATATATAAAAAAATACATATGAAAATTATGACAGTACACATCACAAATCATATCTCACATTTCGCCTGACTTATCTGTGCTCTCTATCATGTAGATCTGTCCTTGAACATGATAGTTTTTATACTTGAGAGTACAGTATGCATGGCGTATGGCATTTTTTTCTTTTTGAATATCACATCAATTCAAAAACATGGTCAGAGCCAGGCTTCTTCATCCAAGAATTCCTAACATTATCCTTCTTAAATTCAACATAAAAACCTGTTTTGCAACATGATCTGAAATCAGGCCTGGTGAAGATGTGAGCAACAGTTGTCTGTTTATTTATTCCTCAACTTCTCACAAATCCTTCAGCCAGTTTTACCAACTATGATATATGGAAGATGATCAACCCCAGAACTGCCCTTACAGGGTTTGCTATGGCAAAGGTCATTGGTTTAAAGGCCAAAATTTTGTTTTTCTCTCTGATTTGCACTAGAAATATCACATGGATTTCCCTGATTGCAGCACTTCAGAAGCTGAGTGAGCCACCAGAGTGTCTGGGTTTGTGATTGTCCTGGATCAAGATCCAGGCTTTTAATGGCTTCCTGGACTCAGCCATCAGAAGTGTATCTGTATGTGATGTATTTCACCAGTGATATCACTGTCTGTGGGTCCTTGGTCTTTGAGAGTGAGAGACGCCTGGGAAGAGCTTATGGACTCATGAGGTCGGTGGACACAGATGTTTGTTGATGCCAATATCTTTGCAGGAGAATGAAAGTCCATGCCAATACCATCCTGTCTTAATGGATGCTGCTAACCAGTGACCTAAGGCAACAATGTCTTTGGTATTAGGTGCCTTCAGAGGATTCCTACTGCTACAATGAATTCATGTTAGAGTATTAACGGGGACTAGAAGGAGAGAGCATATCTCACCCATATTGGCCTCTCTTCATTGGCTTCCTGTTAATTCTAGAATAGAATTTAAAATTCTTCTTCTTACTTATAAGGTTTTGAATAATCAGGTCCCATCTTATCTTAGGGACCTCATAGTACCATATCACCCCAATAGAGCGCTTCGCTCTCAGACTGCAGGCTTACTTGTAGTTCCTAGGGTTTGTAAGAGTAGAATGGGAGGCAGAGCCTTCAGCTTTCAGGCTCCTCTCCTGTGGAACCAGCTCCCAATTCAGATCAGGGAGACAGACACCCTCTCTACTTTTAAGATTAGGATTAAACTTTTCCTTTTTGCTAAAGCTTATAGTTAGGGCTGGATCAGGTGACCCTGAACCATCCCTTAGTTATGCTGCTATAGACTTAGACTGCTGGGGGGTTCCCATGATGCACTGAGTGTTTCTTTCTCTTTTTGCTCTGTATGCACCACTCTGCATTTAATCATTAGTGACTGATCTCTGCTCCCCTCCACAGCATGTCTTTTTCCTGGTTCTCTCCCTCAGCCCCAACCAGTCCCAGCAGAAGACTGCCCCTCCCTGAGCCTGGTTCTGCTGGAGGTTTCTTCCTGTTAAAAGGGAGTTTCTCCTTCCCACTGTCGGCAAGTGCTTGCTCACAGGGGATCGTTTTGACTGTTGGGGTTTTTACCTAATTATTGTATGGCCTTGTCTTACAATATAAAGCGCCTTGGGGCAACTGTTTGTTGTGATTTGGCGCTATATAAATAAAATTGATGATGATGATGATGTCAAAAGAATATTTATTTAGTCAGACTCAGATGAGGAGTATCCCACACTTTTTGGCACATTTCTCTTTGCATGATCCAGTGTGCACATGCTTTAGTGTTGAGAACCCCAGAGAGTGTGGAAGGCCAAGGGTACACCCATGCATCACGTGGCTGCAGCAGAAAGATGGTTATTTTCAAGAGGTGGGGATAGACCACTTGACTGCTCTATTCTTCTATTGTCTGTGGTCACACATGGTAATTCTTATTTTTCCTGTGCAAACAGTGTATGTCAACACCATCTTCATCCCTGTCACACTTCTCCTCTGAGGTTATTTCTCTTACCTCAACAAACACAGTCTGAACTCTGTCAACTTTGCTCCCCTCCACCCCCCCAGACTGAAAACATATAATATATGCTGTCATTCATTTATAAAATACCATAGATTGATTTTAACCTTAACTTAAACTAGCACACATAAGGTGCATGCATTCATTAAAATTGCATATGAAGCACAGTATATTTGTGTGTTTAAAAACAAGTTACTTTGTCATATGTAACTGAAGGTGAGTACAATGTTCATGTATCAATGAAACAGTCATTTGAATGGCACTTGTTGAGTTTCTATGGTAACAGCAAAATGCTAAAAGAGCTCCTCGAGTTATTTAACAAGAGACTCGATCACTACAAAAAGAAATAGCTCTGTGAAAAACTGGATCAGAGATAGATTAAATTCACTACATTAAAATGTTTATTAACTTGTCTGAATTTATAAGTAAGTCCCTTCGGCTGCTCCCTTGTTTGCACTCGGGGTCGCCACAGCAAATCCAAGGTAGATCTGCATGTTGAATTGGCACAGGTTTTACGCCGGATGCCCTTCCTGACACAACTCCACTTCACATGGAAAAATGTGGCAGGGGTGGGATTTGAACCAGGAACCTTCTGCACTGAAACCAAGTGCACTAACCACTTGGCCACCACCCCAGCAACTTGTCTAAATTCATACAGCTTAAAAAAAAAATACACTCGGTCACAGCATAGGTTTGGATTGTCCTATTCATCCTAGGGTCTTTGGTCCAGAGCACACGATATCCAGTTCTTCTACAGTTTAAACACACTCACGTGGAACTGATGACAACATCCTCACTCTTGGGTTGGGAGGAAGCCAAGAAAGAATACATTGACCTTTCTGTGTTGTGGATATGTCACTGACATTGTTTGCACAGTAATTAATAAATGGTCACAATTACATCCTCATGAAATTTGATCTTCCTGAGTAATATTGTGGGTAAATTGAACAGTTAGCCATACTGGGTTTTTACAAAACTGTGTTGTTCAAAATTAAATTAAATGCAGAAAGAAGTTTTTTATGATTTTTTGCTTTTATTGCATAGATGTGCAGTGAGCTGATCAGCTGCAATGTAAAACAAATTGCCTTGACTTGAAATACAACTGGGAACTGTGAAGTGGGTTTCCTGATGCTCTAGACTCTGCTGCAAACTAAGCTGTGGGTGAAAGTCATTTTTTTTTCTCAAAACAGGTTCAGAGGGTTGCAGTACCCCCGTCCAGATAGGGACTTTTCTGAAAAATGACCTGGTGACTAACAGTATGTAAATACTAACCTTGTTCTATGGTGTTTAAAAGTCCTTTTCTGGCAGATCAGAACAGTATTCTTTTATGGAAGACACAAATCATAAAATACAATATTACATGATGATTGTACGCCACACTTAAATATTTTTTATCATTCCAGCTTACACAGACTAATACTAATTACTAAATAATAATTAGTGCAGTTTTCTCTATGTACACATGTATGTCCTACACTGCCACTTTTAATGGTACAAAACACACAGCTACCATGACTGAGAATAAAAGTGCAATACTACATAGTAAATTTTGCCAGGATAACATTTGGTCCCAGTCGAAATAGAGTAAAATACACTCAATTAGAGTGAAATCAGCTCTACTGTCTTGTTAAATGAAGTGTTTCTACTCCAATAAGAGTTGATTATTATATACTATGATCAGTGGTGGGCACAGCTAACCAAAAGGTTAGCTTCAATAACTGGCAACCAGCTAACTGAAACTGATCTTTTTTTTAACTCTAAACCAATAAACTGCCTAAAAACTTATCAGAAGCCAGAGATAACCATTAACTTTCAATTTTGCCTCAAATAAAGAAGCTGATTTTGAGTTTAAACACAACCAAAGCTTCTTATAAAACCAACGGCGATCACAAACCCAAACAGCCAATGAGCCAGTGCTTCTGTCTTTGTGCGTTCTGCACCCTGCTGTAGGAAAGCATCATTTACCCTAACAGCACACAGTGGTCCAGCGATGAGGCAGAGGTCTTGAAATGGAAAGCAGGTTTGAATTATGGTTTTGCTTTATAAATAAAATTATTCCGGATAGAATAACTACATTAATGTAAACTCTTAAAATGTACAAAGTGATATATAAAACATATCTGTTAATTTTCAAATAATGCACTAATTCTGAACACAGAACACACAGATTCCCAAAGGGATTATGGGTATACTAAGCCTCCACTCATACTGATTGGTTGATTCATTCATTCTATGTAAAAACCAACACAACTGAATCAGTGTAACATGTGTTGGTGTTGACAAATAAATGTGCTTTTGTACAATATGTAATTTTTTTCATTTGTATTAAAAAAAGAAAAATTTTCAAGATCCCCCTAGACAGCGTCTAAGTGCACGCGTGATGACATCACAACTCTATCAAGTTAGGGAGACAAGGTTTCTTTCAATAACAAGAACTGTCAAAAAACTTTCTCGTGTGTGGTTGGAATTGTGTGGCGATAGGAATCACCTTTTGAATGCTTGAATAACGATGTCACTCGCACAAAGAAATCAAATAATAGTGAAAACATGTTCGGTGTGGTGTCATAACACATCAATCAGTCGCTCCGTGAGGTGTCATGACAGCCGATCGGTTAGCAGCTCAGTGCGGTGTTATAACAGATCAATCAGTCGCTCGGTGAGGCGTCATAACATCAAGCCTGGTTCACATGGCAAGCTAATTAGGCCGATATCAGACCCGATCTTCCCCTTCCGACAAGCTTAAGGATGCCCTGACAATCATGATGACGGTAAATATAATCTTATCAGATGTTCCTGCTGTGTGTGGTGTGTTAAGAAGATCGCGAGGAGGTACAGTAAATGTGACATCAATCAATCAATCAATCAATTTTTTTTTATATAGCGCCAAATCACAACAAACAGTTGCCCCAAGGCGCTTTATATTGTAAGGCAAGGCCATACAATAATTATGTAAAACCCCAACGGTCAAAACGACCCCCTGTGAGCAAGCACTTGGCTACAGTGGGAAGGAAAAACTCCCTTTTAACAGGAAGAAACCTCCAGCAGAACCAGGCTCAGGGAGGGGCAGTCTTCTGCTGGGACTGGTTGGGGCTGAGGGAGAGAACCAGGAAAAAACCATGCTGTGGAGGGGAGCAGAGATTGATCACTAATGATTAAATGCAGAGTGGTGCATACAGAGCAAAAAGAGAAAGAAACAGTGCATCATGGGAGCCCCCCAGCAGTCTACGTCTATAGCAGCATAACTAAGGGATGGTTTAGGGTCACCTGATCCAGCCCTAACTATAAGCTTTAGCAAAAAGGAAAGTTTTAAGCCTAATCTTAAAAGTAGAGAGGGTGTCTGTCTCCCTGATCTGAATTGGGAGCTGGTTCCACAGGAGAGGAGCCTGAAAGCTGAAGGCTCTGCCTCCCATTCTACTCTTACAAACCTTAGGAACTACAAGTAAGCCTGCAGTCTGAGAGCGAAGCGCTCTATTGGGGTGATATGGTACTACGAGGTCCCTAAGATAAGATGGGACCTGATTATTCAAAACCTTATAAGTAAGAAGAAGAATTTTAAATTCTATTCTAGAATTAACAGGAAGCCAATGAAGAGAGGCCAATATGGGTGAGATATGCTCTCTCCTTCTAGTCCCTGTTAGTACTCTAGCTGCAGCATTTTGAATTAACTGAAGGCTTTTTAGGGAACTTTTAGGACAACCTGATAATAATGAATTACAATAGTCCAGCCTAGAGGAAATAAATGCATGAATTAGTTTTTCAGCATCACTCTGAGACAAGACCTTTCTAATTTTAGAGATATTGCGTAAATGCAAAAAAGCAGTCCTACATATTTGTTTAATATGCGCTTTGAATGACATATCCTGATCAAAAATGACTCCAAGATTTCTCACAGTATTACTAGAGGTCAGGGTAATGCCATCCAGAGTAAGGATCTGGTTAGACACCATGTTTCTAAGATTTGTGGGGCCAAGTACAATAATTTCAGTTTTATCTGAGTTTAAAAGCAGGAAATTAGAGGTCATCCATGTCTTTATGTCTGTAAGACAATCCTGCAGTTTAGCTAATTGGTGTGTGTCCTCTGGCTTCATGGATAGATAAAGCTGGGTATCATCTGCGTAACAATGAAAATTTAAGCAATACCGTCTAATAATACTGCCTAAGGGAAGCATGTATAAAGTGAATAAAGTGAGGTGTTTGACCTGGGAATGTTCGTGTGTCAAATCTGTTCCTGTGTGTTGTTTTTACCATGTGGCTGACACCACACATTGTACAACTAAACCTGTCAGAGCTCTGATTTATTTTTTTTAATCTCCACGTGAGTGGTCTCTCAGGTTTTGGAAACCTACAGATAATTTTAAAATCCTGCGGTCGATAACACTGTGATATAACCAGTCGCAGTCGATGGCAGTGTTTTATGCATTTTGACGCCGGTTATATCACACAGCCTGAATCAAAATTTAACAGACTTTTTGGCTTTTGGAGAAGCAACCTGGGCTTCTTCTGGCATTTTTACATAAAACAAACACAATAACAACGTCTATAAACCCAGAGAATATATTCAGGAGAGTTTTAGGCACGATATACAAAAGAGTTTAATGCTGTTGTCCGTGTGGAGCCTGATCAGATCGTCTCAAATGCATTTCTCCTGTCATGAACTTTTACCCAGAATGCACTGCGCACACACTATGAAACACCCAGACCTTTAAAATTAGTCCAATACTTAAAAACTAAAACATACAGTGAGGAAAATAAGTATTTGAACACCCTGTGATTTTGCAAGTTCTCCCACTTAGAAATCATGGAGGGGTCTGAAATTTTCATCTTAGATGCATGTCCACTGTGAGAGACATAATCTAAAAAAAAAAAATCCAGAAATCACAATGTATGATTTTTTAATAATTTATTTGTATGTTACTACTGCAAATAAGTATTTGAACACCTACCAACCAGCAAGAATTCTGGCTCACACAGACCTGTTAATTTTTCTTTAAGAAGCCCTCTTATTCTGCACTCTTTACCTGTATTAATTGCACCTGTTTGAACTTGTTACCTGTATAAAAGACACACACTCAATCAATCACACTCCAACCTGTCCAGCATAGCCAAGACCAAAGAGCTGTCTAAGGACACCAGGGACAAAACTGTAGACCTGCACAAGGCTGGGATGGACTACAGGACAACAGGCAAGCAGCTTGGTAGAAGACAACAACTGTTATGATTATTTATTAGAAAGTGGAAGAAACACAAGATGACTGTCAATCTCCCTCGGTCTGGGATTCCATGCAAAATCTCACTTTGTGGGGTAAGGATGATTCTGAGAAAGCTCAGAACTACATAGGAGGGACCTGGTCAATGACCTGAAGAGAGCTGGGACCACAGTCACAAAGATTACATTAGTAACACATGATGCTGTCATGGTTTAAAATCCTGCAGGGCAGCAAGGTCCCCCTGCTCAAGCCAGCACATGTCCAGGCCCATTTGAAGTTCACCAGTGACCATCTGGATGATCCAGAGGAGGCATGGGAGAAAGTCATGTGGTCAGATGAGACCAGAATAGAGCTTTTTGGAATCAACTCCACTTACCATATTTAGAGGATGAGAACAACCCCAAGAAAACCATCCCAACCGTGAAGCATGGTGGTGGAAACATCATACTCTGGGGGTGCTCTTCTGCAAAGGGGACAGGACTACTGCACTGTATTGAAGGGAGGATGGATGGGGTCATATATTGCGAGATTTTGGCAAACAACCTCCTTCCCTCAGTAAGAGCATTGAAGACAGGTTATGGCTTGGGTCTTCCAGCATGACAATGTCCCAAATCACACAGCCAGGGCAACTAAGGAGGGGCTCCGAAAGAAGAATTTCAAGATGGCCTGGCCAGTCTCCAGACCCGGACTCAATAAAAATCTTTGGAGGGAGCTGAAACTCCAAACCTGAAAGATCTAGAGAAGATCTGTATGGAGGAGTGGACCAAAATCCCTGCTGCAGTGTGTGCAAACCTGGTGAAAAACTACAGGAAACGTTTGACCTCTGTAATTGCAAACAAAGGCTACTGTACCAAATATTAACATTGATTTTCACAGGTGTTCAAATACTTATTTGCAGCAGTAACATACAAATAAATTATTAAAAAATCATACATTGTGATTTCCGGATTTTTTTTTTTTTTTTTTTAGATTATGTCTCTCACAGTGGACATGCACCTAAGATGAAAATTTCAGACCCCTCCATGATTTCTAAGTGGGATAACTTGCAAAATCGCAGGGTGTTCGAATATTTATTTTCCTCACTGTATATCTGATATTTTCACTTTATCATGGTTTTTTTTTTTTTTTTTGTCAGCTGACTTTAGACAACAATCCACTGCTGAGACATCACCATGGGTGGCATGGTGGCTTAGTGGTTAGCACTCTTGCCTCACAGCAAGAAGGTTTCTGTGTGGAGTTTGTATGTTCTCCCTGTGTTTGCGTGGCTTTCCTCTGGGCACTCTGGTTTCCTCCCACAATCAAAAGACATGCTTATTTAAGGCAGCGTTTACATCTGGAATTAGTCCTCGGGCGCTAGACTGTGGCTGCTCACTGCTCCTGCTGGTTGGATTGTGTCTAACTGAAATTAGGATGGGTTAAATGCAGAAGAAATGTTTTGCTGTATGTGTATATGTGCAGTGAGAATGAAGGTTGTATTTTATTCTACTCCATGTGTTTCAGAAAAGTCAACTTAAAAGCACTCAGAGTGGTCCACAAATAAAGCAGCAGGTTTCTACCCTTATATACATTTTTTTCCTCCCCGGATTTACATGTTTCACATAAACAGCCCTGAAATTTTTTTTCCCAATCCAAAATCAGTTTCAAAAAAACATTCACCCGTGTTCAACAGAAATAGCTGATACTGAGCATAGATTCACAACTGCAGTGCATTTATTGTTTACTTCCACCACCAAATAAAGGTGAACAGGTCATAAAACACTTCAAAGGAAGTGGTCAGGATCCTACTAACAAAAGATTATCTTGAAAGTATTTCAAAACCCCATTTGCTTCCTACTTTCATGTCTACTTCCTGAAATGTTTTTTCTTCTGTTATTCTCTGTTTCATCAATAATGGAACCCTTAAAAGCACTAAGGAGGAAAATTACAGACAAACAATTCAGATATAGTTAACAAACCTCTTAGCCATTCATTTTCTTCATTAGCAGAGGTAATTCAAGCAGGAAGCCTGAGGTAGGTGTCAGCTAAAAACTGACATGGAAGCAGGCTGTTTGTCAGGCACAAAGTTAAGACCTGTAATTACTTAGGGTCATTTATTGTTAATGTACATCTTAATGCCTTCAAAAGCCATGAGGTTTACTGTCGTAAAGGCTTGGGATTTTTCTTTTAAATAAGGCATAATTAGCTGCTGATGGATCTACTGGATGAACTGCCGGATGTTTGAATTTGTGCTTGAGAAAAATCATGCCTGATGTTGTATTTTAATTTAGATGTTAAGTTTAAATCATTTCAGTTCAGCACAGTGCTATTTTGCATGTGTGCCAACAGTTGTTCTGGGGAATAACTGTGCTGTAAAGTGAAATACGAGGATTGCAGAGATCACTGACAGAGTAATACCCCATAATGAATATATCATACTAATTTTAACTGGAAGATATAAATAGGATTTGCAGAAAATAATTCATTCCATTCAAACACATTAATAAAAAGAGGACTCTGTGTGCCTTTGCTCTGCCAAGACCAAATAAGCTCTGTCTGTCTAGCTGTCTGTCATAGAGGAAGAAGAGTCTTTATTGTCATTGTACATACATACAACTCATCCCAATTACAGTTAGGTCAGTTCAGGTCGACACAGCAAATATGGTCATAATCCAGACGCAGTTGGGAGGGAAAGAGGCGTGGTCAGCCGTGTCAGAATGCATCCATGCTGCCTCGTGCACACCTGCAGGATGCAGCCCAAACAGTCAATAATCACATGACACAGACTGCTGTCAGACGGCACTAACATTGGAGCTGTCACTCACTCACTCACTCACCCACGTCCTTGTCCTCACATTCTCGGTGCTGAACTGACCTCTCATCAGGAGGAGGGTGCGCTGGCAGGAGTGTGTGTCTCATGACGGAGTGTGGACGTGTACATGCGTAGAACAGGTGATCCAAACAGTATGCGAAGGTGTGACCAGATTAACTGTCCACTCAGCCATTGTGTGTTCACAAAGGTTGAATGAGCCGCTATGCACGCATGTGCGTGTGCCTGCGTGCGTAGAACATGTGATCAAAGCAGTGTGCGAATGTGTGGCCAAAATGTTCACTCAGGTGCATGTATGTGTGTTCATAAACGCTGTGCCAGCCTGTGCGCATGCGTGAGCACAGGAGCTGTCCATCCAGAGAGCGCACAAAAAGGCTGATTGTGTACAGTCCGGTGAAAAATTCCTTTAGGTATTTGATCAGTATATACTTGCATTGCTAGATTTTATTCATCTGAACTCTATAACTGCTGCTGAACTGTGCTGGCAGTACGCCAACTTCCCATATCTGAAAATTGTGGTCAGATAGTGCTCAGATTTCACATGGACCGTCGTCGGATAGGTGTCCCATCACAACAGCACCCAAAGCGTTTTGAACATGTGCATCACACTCGGGACCACCGATTTTGACCAACTGTGTGGACTTTTGCAGATGGCTGTCAGAACGTTTTCGAACTGCAACTGGACACTTTTCGGATGTGCGCCGATTCGTCATTCTGACGGCATTCTGCCTGATTCTGGCTTTGTGTGACGGGGGTATTAGACACAATCCAGCCACTAGGAGCAGTGGTCAGCTACAATCCGTCGCCCCGGGACCAACTCCAGATATAGAGACGCCACCTTAGTCAGGGGCAGAGAAAGGAGCAGACCCTAAATAAGCATGATTTTGATTATGGGAGGGAAAGAAAGTGCCCAGAGGAAACTCACGCAGAGAACATGCAAACTACTCACAGAAAGCACGGGAAGCAATCCCACAATCTTCTTGCTGTGAGACAGCAGTACTAACCACTAATCCACTGTGCCGCCTAAAATGACTGGTAGGAATAAATGCCATAGATAGATAGATAGATAGCAAGTTGTAGAAGAAATTTGGTCAGGTCCATTTCTCATTGTAAATGGTTATTTCATCACTTTTGTGTGATCTTTCTTCCTTTTGCTTTCAAAACAGCACAAGCCAGTTGAAACCCACAACACCCATTCTGACAGTTACAGCCTCTCATGTATTGTGTATTCTAATTATGTACTGAAATTAGCCTTTCAAACATCTGCTGAGAGGAAAAAGTTAAACAATGCTTGCCAGTAACCTACAGAATATGTGCTGTTTTTTTTCCCCATTCAAAGCCAGTTGCACACGTCTCACCAAGCTCATTATGATAATTTACTTTACAGCTTGATGTTTACACCCGAGGACCAAGGTACGTGATTGCCTAATGAAATGACAAGAAAAGGAGAACAGTGATTACGATGGTGGGCGAATACTTAATGTAGTCTTCTCACAGAATAAGGCTGCAGTGTGTGTGTGTTGAGGTCTAAAGCCCCTTTCACACCGGGCCCGCTTCGAGTTGCGGCGTCATGACGACGCCACGTAGATGCAATCTAGTGCCGAGATGTTGTAGCTCAACGCCACAACACCGCAAGGGACGCAAAGGATGAAGGCAAGGCCGACGCCAAAAATTAAACGTTTAATTTTTTTGCATCCTGTGCTCAACGTAGAAAAGAAGTAGTTTCAACGCAAGTCAGGGCAAAACAACGGTAATCAACGTGACTGGAAGCCACATCCGCACAATACAACGTTACCAACACCAATTTATGAATGCTGCTCTGTTCTATTGTTCCCGAAGTATAAATCACACAGGATTTTTTTTATACCATGTACACAATGCAGTAAAAACTACACGCTCAAAGAGCACCGAACAAAAGTTGATTGCAGCCAGGTTGCTATCAGCAGCTTGCTCCTTAAATTCTCTCTCTCACAATTGTTTTGAATAAATTCCAAATTCCTGCTCACAGATTGATTGCCAAAGACAGGACATGTCCACAAAATACAGCATAACTTCAGACATCACCACATTTTCTCACAGATGGTTCGTTCACGTGCCTGTTGTGAAAGGGGCTTAAAGGGGCACTGACACTAGCACTACTTTGATGCACGCACTTACATAACCTGTGTTGTGCAGGAGAGTAAACTCATCTTTAACGGGTGTAGACTGAACGTGAGAGGGGTGCCGGCACATGCATTTCTGCAAAGAGAATTTTGAAATGTTCAAAAAGTCCTTCACGCATAGATGTCGTGCTATGTGGCATGATCTGCCCGTCAACGCGATGTGCAGCTCATCAAGTGGCATAAAGAAGAAGTGAACAGAGCGAGTGGTTGTGTCAGCAGATCACATCAGAGCGCAGCTTCTCTGAAGGATTATAACGAGATGTTAAATCTATCATAAACATACTTTAACAACTGCTTGCAAGAAGGAAAGAACATGTAACTGTTCTACCAAGCCTTGACAATGTAAACATGACAAATAATCACCTTTTTAGATGACTCCAAATACTTTCTCCAGCTCATTCAGCGTGCGCGTGGGTGAACGGCGCTGCTGGAGTGGTCCTCTGTGATTCAGGAAGCAATTAGAGCCATTTTCAGCAGACAACTTGCAGAGAAAAATGATTAATCCACTACAAAATAATTATTTTTTTATATGCAGCGTTCAGTGCAGTGTGCGTGGCAGGCAGTGAACAAAGCACAGCTTCCAACTGGGAACATAGGGGGTGGGATCATCATGACAGCCTCATGACATCAAAGTCATGCAAGTGTCAGCGCAGCTTTAGTTAACTGTTTGTCCACCAAATTGTCATTCCTAGTGCATCGCAAAGACAAAGTAAAATTGGCTAAATTCCTGGGCCTGTATCCATTGAAAGCCCTCTCAAAGAGCTCCTAAGTTAGCCTAAAATTTCCTGGAAAGGAATCCTAGCTGAAAGGGCCTTTCACACACTGCATGCATTCAGGGTGTTAGACGCATCACAGATCACTCTAAAAAAACATTATTTTCAATGAGAAGCTGCAATGCTACTGCATCCAACACACAATCCATGGTCCCAGACCTGACGTGTCATTGCGCCACTTAAATTAGACATTACATAATTACATTTTGTGGCAAATGAGGAAAAGCGTAAATCTGTACAAAATGATAAACAAAAATCTAGTTCCCGCACAATGGCATGAACATAAGAATCCAGTACTGAATGTAGCACCAAATGTTTTTAATCAAGTACCTTGGCATTTAAAACTGCATGTGTCAGCAGAAATTAAACATGTTTAACGTTTTTGCGTAGAGCACTGGACGATTAAAGCACACCGTTTTAAGCAAGTCTGTGCTTCTGCATAGAAGTCTGCGCTATACTGCATTACTGCATGCAAATCTACACAGCTGTACACTGTAGAAACTGAGTCGGTGGCTCCGAACGTTGCATGGTAGAAACAGAAGCCGGTTTGTGAGCGCTGCTGTGGAAGGAGAGGCTTTGCAGCAGCGTGATCACCCTCATTGCCATGGTGCTGCTAAGTGCCAACATGATTGTTGATGGCTGTGTATTTGTTCAAAGCAGGGAGGCTTTGCAGGAGCGCAATCACCCTCATTGTCTTGGTGCTGCTGAGGGCCGACACATTGATCAGAACAAACTGCCCCTTGGTTTGTGCAAACCAGACAGCAGTTTACAGAAGCCTGACTTCAAGTGTGAAAAGGTTTCAGATTTGCTTGTGAACAGGTTTGATCCACACAGCACAAAGCATGTGATCCAACGTGTGCAAGTCTGTGATAAATGATCCACACAGCCCGCCGTGTGTGCATGAACTGGCAGGGATCCATTCTTTAAAATGCACATCAGAAAACATGGTTAATTCTTTCAATTCATAAAATGGATTTCTTTTGAAATCCAGAGAACACAAACAGCAGGCCTAAAAAAAAAAAGAGCAGGCAGAGAAACAGCTCTCTCTCTCTATCACTGTCTCTCTGGATACGCAGGAAAAACACAGAGTACGCGCACATTTCAGGTGTACTCTAAACACGACACAACATTACTCTACATTTGCAGTGGTAAGGTATCACTCATGTATTAACCCTGAGAACAGCTTCATTTTGTATCCTATCTCACAGTTAGCACTGCCATGTCTGCCATTCTTTTCGCTGTTAGAAATATGAGTTGTTGGTTTTGTATTGTGGGTTAATTTTCTAAAATAACTGGTGTTCTGCTGTTGTACATTGTTCCCTGTTCATAGCTATTTAACACTGCATTTGACCCTCCGCTGCCACCTACTGTGCTTTTGTCCATAGTATAGCTCTTAAAGCCATTATTACCTGTTTTTAAATTCATCTTTTTACACCACTTGCAGTGATTTTTGTAGTTTAAAGAAACAAAACAAACAAACAAACAAAAAACCTTTTAAACATTTCTTTTAAAAGGACAGTTATTTTGCTGATTGTTGGTTTTATCATTTAATCAGCAGGCTGCTCATTAAATAGATAAAATCAACTCTCACAGCAGCAAAAAGCCAAGAACAGCTTGTCATAGCTACGCACTGTTGAACAAAAACATCATTTTAAATGAGAAAGCTTTTATTTGTGAATTCTGTTTGCATGTATTGAGATTCAGAGTTTATTGTGCATCTTTACTGCGTTGTCCATCGCAGGGCCACAAATAGACACCCGCACTCACACACACATTCCAATCCACCTAGCCTGCATGTCTTTTGGATGTGGGAGGAAGCCTGAGCATCAGTAGAGAACCCGCGCAAACATTAGAACATGCAAACTCCACACAGAAAGGCCACAGGTGGAAATCAATCCCATAACCTTTCTGCTGTGAGGCAACAGTGCTAACTACTATAAGCCACCAAGCTGCCCAAGGTTTAAGAAGGTTTCTGAATCACAAAATCATAAATTTAGAAAAAAAAATACTTTAGTAATAATTCAGTAGAGAAAAAATATAAATTTGTAATGTTGTCTGGGCGGCTTTGTTTGAGCTGCTGCCCCCGCGACCCGACTCCGGATAAAGCGGAAGAAAATGGATGGATGTTGTCACATTATTGCCCCGTCATAGTGAAAAAAAAGTATTTAAAATGCATATACCGCACATCCATAAAGTTTTTTCCCACATTTTGCTATGTTTCAGCCTTATTCCAAAATTGAGTAAATTATTTTTCCCCTCAAAATTCTACTCACAACATAACATAATGACATCAAAACAGTTATTTTGACATTTTTGCAAATTTATTAAAAATAAACACAACAGGTGTGAGCCTTTCCAAATCATGTCCAGTCAACTGAATTTAGCCCAGGTTGACTCCAATTAAGCTGTAGAAACATCTCAAGGATGATCAGTGGAAACAGGATGTCTTATTGTATGACTCTGAGAAATAGACAACAACCAGTAACTGAAGGCATCAACTGGATGTCTTTGGTAGTAGGTCTCTTCGGACGATCCTTACGTACAACTGGTATGACTTTCTGTCATATGAGTGGTTACTTCAGGAGACTAAGATGATGAGTATCACCTGCATTGTGAGGGAGCATCAGCTTCGACAAACTGACCATGTGGTTTGTTGTCTGTGCATGATCCAGCACCTTGGGTTCCTGAGTGATAATCACCCCAGTGGCTGGAGAAGGCCATGGATTCATCCAATTTTCACCTGGCTATGGCAGAGAGATAGTTATTTTCAAGATGTGGTGATGGGCTGGCTGTCTACTTGAGTGGTTGCCATCCGAGACTCAAGGCAGTTGCGTGGTATCATGAATGCAGTGGTGTGACACTAGCACATTCTCCCAGACCTGACCTTCATTGATGTGTTTACTTAAGTGTCATTTGTTTCAGTTCCAGTCAAATGAAGGACAAATGTCTAACTAGCTCCACCAGCCATTTATTTTCCTGAGTTCTTATACTAAGACAGGAAACCAGGGGCCTCATGTATAAAGATGTGTATGGCTTTCTGACTGAAACACGGTGTATGGTAAACCCAGAAACTGTCATATACACAAAAAAATTCAGATGTATCAAAGTGTGCATACGCATGGATCCAAGCATGTTCCCAAGTTAAAGCCCCGGTCACAACCCACCGTGCGTTTTTTTTCGCCGTACGTTTTCTGCGGATGCCACGGCCACTACTTTTTTGTGAAAACGTACGGAGGCAGTAGGAAGAGGAGGGAGGGAGTACGTTCAATGCACGTCTCTAGGAGTGTAACGATAAAGAGAGTAGACAATAAAGCAGTGTGTGTGTGTGGGGTCGCTTTTCTTTTTTATGAGCGGGACCGGAGCGGCAGGTGTTTTTCGCCGTCGGCGATGCATGAGCATGTCCAGCCTGCAGCGGCCAGTTGTACGAGTGTTTACTTGCCTCGAAAAGTTACAGCTAGTTAACAGACTGAAGCTGTGGAGTGTGTGTTGCTGACGTTTGGAAATAAAGTCCAAGTTCAAGTGAGAAGCTGCGTCGTGCATGCAAGTCTGTCGGCCTCCATAGTATGTGGTGAGTGCCGTAATCTGTACTGCCTACGTACGGATTTGGTTAATTCAATAGTAATTGAATGAAAATGTGCCGCTTTGAATCTGTACTGAGGCAGTACTCACAACGTGCGTCATCTGTACTGCTGGTGAATCCGCAGCCTGACCGCAGCAAAAGTTCTGCATGCACTAAAACCTCTACGGCAGGTCTGCGTGTGTCTGCGTGCTCCTAAATTTGTACTGAGGCAGTACTTATGACGTACGGATCTCCAAATTTAGCCCACGTTTTTGCAAGTAGACTGCACGCACGTGCAAGTACGGCGGGTTGTGACCACGGCTTAACATGGAACTGAGCGCACATGCAGATGTACCAAACTTTTGATGTGAAACTGAATATATATTTTTAGAGGACAAACACTATAGTTTGATTACATGACACAGAACAGTCAGGACAATACTAAAAGCTCTGGTTACATTACGTTAGCCTACACGACTAGCACATCTTGAAACAGATCTGGAGCTGACTTATTGGTCTTCGGTAAATCTGAGGTTTCCTTTGGTTTGAAATGCATGATGGCACATTTGGATTTGGCTTTTGCAAATTGATTATTATTCCTCATCTGCTTCAAGTGGAAGGTACATTGTCAGAAATTTTTCTTGCTAATGAGTCAAAGCTGACCTGTTTCTGCAGCAATAGCAGCTGTTTGTTTTGTTTTTGTGCTTGGAATTTAATGGTATTTGTGGAAAAAGTTAGATGGTGCCTGAACGCCATCTCAAGCTACTTCAACATGCTTATATGTACTCCAAATTACAAGGAAAAAGAGCAGAGATGGTCTTGAACTGGGATCCTTCTGTTCTGGAAGCAAGCGCACTGACCACTTGGTCATCCTGCAGCTATGATGCGGTTCTGTGCTTCAAAAACCCATCTGTCACTCATTTCATTTTGGTCACTTATTGTCTCTTCAAATGATTCAGCTCAAACACTTCAACAATGGAACAAAGAGAATGAATTTTTCCTTTAGATATACTCTGAAATATCACATCTAAACATGGCTTTTAATGTTTTTTGCACATTTGCACTAATACTGCATACTCTGGCACACTCTGCGTTGCTCTAACAGCCCACTCATCTCAGCTTCGGAACCTGTTCATTATTACACAAACGTACCCTGTGACCAGCATAAGGGGTTTACGTCAGCAGCCAGAACACCTGCGATGAATCGTGTGTATTACTGTACTCTCCTTCTCCTGCAACAGTGTTGAACAGTTCCAAAATACACCCACTCTCTGCAACCATTTAGATACTCTGTTCTAAGAAAAGGATTATTCATGCTGTTCTTTTCCTGTGGTGCACAACAAGCACTGGAGCACTAATGTTAGCACCACCAGCTTTGAGGTTTGCAGTTGTGATGCAGGTCAACTCTGGGAGTGCGCGCTCTGTTCCTGTGTGTCACTGCATCCATCACACTGCAGAACCACCTTGGATCCAGGATGGCACTCACCCAGTCAGACAGTCCGACCATCTGCACCACATTGGCCATTCACAATGCAAGTAATAGTCGTTTATGTATCACTGAGTAACCTTTTGCTTGACACAAAGTCACTGGAAATGTAAACGAGGAGCAGAAAAACTCAAATGAATCCACAAAATCTTTGCATAGCAAATGGTCATTGGCAGCTATAATAAACATAAAATGTCATTTAGAGCACCTTTAACGGTGCCCTAAATTAGGAATTTTTTTCTGCTTCTAGATGTTGCATTAGCTCTATTTTAAGGTTCAAAACAAAACTTCCAATCTTGACCACACCTCTCTCCTCATCCTTTCACATCTAACTGAACTAACCACAGTTGGAACCTTTTAAAGGGTCTAACTGCTTTCTATGTGGAGGAAAAGCCAGACATATGTCAGTTGTAGTCCAGCCATGACTCTTTATAAAAGTGGAAAGGGGCAATGGTTTTACAGGGTGGAACTTACAAGCACTGAATGTGCACATGCAGAAATCTCAAGCACTAAAGGCACGCACACAGCCAGACCAGGAACAGGGGACAGAAAAGCTCAGAGCACTGAGGGATGCCCCAATGAATGCCATTTAACTACTAAATCTTCCTACTGAAAATATCAGTTCCTAAATTAATGTAAAAAAGAAAAGTAATTTTTGGGTACTTTTTAAAATTCACTATCTCATCCTTAAAGGGCATAACACACTCCAATCAACACTATCTTTAAAAATAATAATATACCAGGTTATGAATCATTACTTCCAACTCTTTAACTCATGGGAGTACTGATGTAGCTGATAAAAAATAAAATTAGACGTACAGCATCTGAAAAATGCACACTGATTTAGAGCTATTTTTATCCATAAAAATGACATAACCTAAGGTGCTGAGCGCTACCTGCCTGATGTCACTCCACCTGTTTTCAGCTACAGTCCACTTCATGATTTACTTGAGTACACACAGTCAATCTGGGTTGTTTTGTCTCCAAATATGGCTTTAATATGGCTTGAATTTAGTTTTCATATCAAATTCTTGTATTTTGCGATCGTGATGGAGGCCAGCTGTTCGTCTTTTGTCTGCATTGTGTTTCTGTTGTCATTCCTCCCCTTCGCTCCCCTCGGGACACAAACTCACAATCTCTGGCATGGGAGGTGGATAGTCTGACCAATCGCCTAAAAACCTAGCCTGAGTGGCCAGAGTATACTTCAGGTGTTGGGAGAGTGAGGCCTATTTGGTTACAAAGCCGTAATGTAACGCGTCACGTGATAAATCTCTTTCCGGACCCAAACAAACGATGCACGTGAATTTCTCTGCAGCGATGGCTGAGCCGGTCACTGTGTTTACGTTGACGAACTTCTTTTCTTGCGCACCTGAACGGGTTAAAAAGGGCTTGAATTCGTTTGATTCTGCTCGGGTGATGTCTGTAAATGTTGCAAATGGTACAAGATGCCGGCTGCCATTAAACAACACAGAAGAAGAGAGGGTGCGCTAGGTTTATGTCACATGGGCACACAACACTGTGGCATTCTTTCACTGTTTACACTGCATCGCCAGAACCAACAAGTGCAGAGAAAAACACATATTAAATTTGTTAGGGTTCGGAAGGAGATTTATCACGTGACATGTTACGTCACACTTTGCAGCTGAATTGACTACTATTGCACAGCTACAGCTGCTACATTTGTCCGTCTTCGCCCCTTTGTAAACCCTTGGTGTATTCAGTAAAAAAGAACAAAAACCTCATCACATTTGTCTCAATAAGACTGAATAATAATGATAATAATAATAATAATAACGCAGTGTGCTATGTTTTCTCCACAGGAAAACAACTTTCCTTTACAGCCTTCTAAGCATGTCTCCTGGTAGCTTTGCTTAGCTTAGCCATCGGTTTAGCTCAGCTTAACCAATAACACAAAACATCTGGAAGCTGATCCACATCATGATTCTCCTGTTAACAGCGATCACTCGTTGTAAGACTGTCTGACTCGTGATCACAGTAGGGGGTTTGTCAGGTATAGAGAAGGATTTTCTTTCACCAAAACATCAAATCTAGGCTTGCATCTCAGATGTACCTTCTGGCAAATTGTATCTGAACTTTCAGGTCTTCTTTTTAAGAAGAAAATCCTCCTCTATACCACTTCATCATGAAGCTGTATAACTGGGGATACAAAATGCAAAACAGGCACTTTGCACAGTTTCTCCAGTCACAGCCAGAGAAGCCTATAACTTCTTCTGGGTGTCTTGGTGTCTTTCCTCACTCTTCTCTTTCTTGCACAGTCACTCAGTTTTTGAGAGCTGTCTACTCCACACAGATTTACCACAGAGTGTCATACTGTTTGTATTTCTTCGTAACTGATTTAAATAAAGTCCAATACATATTCATTGACTTGGAGATGACCATCGCTGGTTCTCAAGACCATGCACCTAATTGGCTCTACTTTACTCTATTCTACTCTTCTATTCTACTCTTCTTTTTTAGATATGCCTTATTATACACTAGTAGAGTTCTACATTAGAATTGGAATGTATTATAGAAGAGATACCTTACTGAATTTTCATGTAGCCATCCCGACTTGAAGAAAACTGGCAATAAAGCTGATTATTTACAGGTATAATACCAAGGGTGCGTGTTACTTATGCAACCCATCATCTTGGCTTTTATATTTTTAATTCATTTATATCAAGCTGTAGAGATTGCTTTGAGTTTGAGTTTAAGGAAGATCATTTTACAAGTTTTTTTTTTTATATTGAGAAGCCTGATTTAGTTTTTGTATTTGAAATGGCATAAATAAATTAAAATGTGTGAAATAGGACGGGGCTGAACACTTTTACAAGTCACTGTACATAAAAGTGGCAAATATATAGAGTCTGACTCATCATTCAGATGGGAAAAAAGATATGTATTTTCAATAATAATAAAAAAAAAATTGTGTCTGCCGTAGTGCAAAGCACAATATATTTTCTCCAGTGGATTTTAAGACAGGTTTAAGAGTACACGCTGAGGTCATTGACACATCATTCAGATGGAGAAAAAAGATATGTATACATTTGTTAGCCTTCTTGCTATGATGCTTGCAAGAGTTATACCACCAGTTAACATTAGCCCTTCATTCATGACGTGGATACTCGACAGGTAGGTCTATGAGTATAAGCTCCAATATCAGATTGCTTGTAAAGGGATATTGGTTTGTTTGAAACATTGAGCAGCAAATAAGATGTAAGAAGATTGATGATTATGACCAAATGTAATTATTCATGATAGTAGCAATAATAATTTGGGTTATGTCATGATGCCTGGAGAGAATTTGAGCCTACTACTTCGAACAAAGTAGGGCTTGTAACTTAAAGTGATTAACTGCTTTGACTAACTGGCTAGGAGGGGGTTTAAAAATGCACCTTTGTTTGTTCTTTAAAATGTAAATTTAACAAGTTTTCATAGGCAATATACTCATACACACATCGACACACACACACACACACACACACACACACACACACACACACACACACCGACACACACAGGCTCCTGGTCGATGCACACAGTAAGTTAACCTTTTCAACATGTTTTTTATCAGCTAACCACAACGAGCAACAGATCCATGTACAGGTACAGTCTCACACACACACACACACACACACACACACACACACACACACACACACACACACACACACACACACACACACACACACACACACACACACACACACACACACACACACACACACTTACATGAAAGTGATGAAGTCGGCTTCCATACCACATAGCTGACTTTATTTTCCCAAATTTTTCATCTGTTAGGAGGGAATCTGCACATCTTGAACCCCTTGTTATGTCTAATTGTGCTTCTGAATGCACAACCCTCGGCATTTTCAGTGAATGAATGAATAAATAAATAAACTGGATATACACGCCAAAAGCTTCACAGCAAATGCGAATTTGGCTCCAACATGGCACCACTGTCATGATTGGGGCCTGAGTAGGGCGTTGAATCCCCCCCCCCCCCCCACTTTCTGTTGTTCTCTCCAGCTTTGATTTATTAGTTGTTTATTTTCATCATGGTTTATTCTGTTGTTTTACGTGTCACTTTGTTTTCTTCGTTACTATTTACTTTCGTCTTTTGTTCTGTTTTTTTTTTCCAGTCAGTTGTGTTTTCATTTATTGTTCATTACACACCATGCCCTGCACCTGCCTTTTTGTCTGTGTCCCTCATGTTGATTCAGCCTGTTTATTATTTCCATTCACTCTCACTCGTGTTCACTCTTGCACACCTGTTCACGCATCTTTGTGTATTACATCACTCCACTTTGTGCACTCCCCTCCTAACAATCTTGCCCGTGTATTATCTTTGTTCACTAGCCATGCCCCTTTCTTTCCTCACAGCACCTGTTTCTCATCTCAAATCCCGATGAGTCCACCTGCATTTAAAATGCACAGTCCTTCACTTCCCTGCCAGATTGTTGTCTCCGTACACTTTCCAGTGCCCATCTTTCAGTCCTGAGTTTGCCACGGCGTGTTCCGATTTCTGCTCTGTTCTCCTTGACCATGCCTCTTGCCTCTCCCCGGATGTCCGTGTTCAGGGTTGGGAGGGTTACTTTAATAATGTATTCCGATACAGTTACTAGTTACCTGTTGAAAAATGTAGTCAGTAACGTAATCCAAGGACCATAATATTAAAGTAATGTAATTTGATTACGTTCAGTTACTTCTGGATTACTCCAATATCAAATATGCTAATACAGACAAAAGAAACTAAATAGAAATAGTCTTGACTACATAGTACAGTTTATTAAGCAAAAATAAAACTGTTTCTTTTACATGGCATGCTCTGTTTTACTTCACATTATGAATTAAGAGCACCACAATATTGTTTTAAACACACCCAGTGTTCACCTGCTAAATTTTCAACAAAAAATGCCAAACAAATGAAGGATAATGAAAACTCAGGCGTGTGCGGATGAATTTGTAATTAAAAGTGGCTTGCAGAACAATATACAAAACAAAAAAAAAGTCTACTACTTGTTCAGTAAATTCGCACCATGTTTAACATATCAGTCCACTTATTGAACTTTCAAAATAAGAACAACAGCATAATGAAAACATTAGGTAAATACTGTCAGTAAGGAGGCGTGATCGCCATTTTAATTCCGGGCAAGTTAATGATTTGCGTGCAAAGCCACAAACAGAGGAACAAGGGAGACAATATTTCCTTCCATAAGTAAGTGGTTTTGGTTCTTCTGTCACTTTGTCTGTGATATTTGGATGATAAACAGCTGTATATCTCCTGCCGTGTTGCCCGATGACACGGACCATTAAGTCTTCACTTATGTCTAGTTGATATTTTCCACTGCTAGACCAATGTCTACTTAAAATACTTGTCGTTAGTGATTAAAATTGTTCGACAAGACTCGGGATTTTTTTTAATTTGCACCTTAAAATAATGAGATTATAATGACCCGCGCTGTGCCGCTCACAGTCACACCCACACATAGAGACGTGCACCCACACCACTGACTTCATGAATGAAACTCAGTCAATAAAGGATAATTGTGTAAAAATATAATATATATATATATATAAATGTATTGTAATGGTTTTAGGAGCTGCGCTGAACAGCTGCAGCAGGACGCCTCAGCTCAACAGCTTGAACAGCGCAGATCCGTGTAACTTTCAACACTAATATTTGGGAATGTGTGTGTGTGTCAGAGTAAGTTTAATACTTTACTGACATAATTTAATGTCATTTAATTTTACTGGCTCGATATCCAGGTCAAAATGGCATTTTTTAACACGTATTTTGCAAGCATTTTTCTGAGTGTGTTCAGTCACGGCTCTCCATTGAAAATGCATTAACATCCGGGTACTTCAATATCAACATCAATATTTTGCCCGGTTAGGAGACGACATGCTGTCCACGTTTTCCTTTCAAAGAAAAAAATATATTATATACAGATAATATCATAAAATGCATTAAAATTGTAATCCTGCGAAGTAATCCCCATTTTTACTAAATATACCTGTAATCTGAATACGTCTTTTTTTCTGTAACTGTAGCGGAATAGAGTTACCTTTTTTTGTATCCTAATTACGTAGCACCGTTACATGTATTCTGTTATTCCCCAAGCCTGTCCATGTTTGCTCGTGCCACAGACCCTGCTTGTCCATGACTGTGTCTCAGCCTGACCCTGCTTGTACCTCTGCCTCGCTGACTGATTACATGTGCACCACCCGAGCCTGGAAAAAAGACCATGATTTCCTCCACATCTAAGCCTAATCTGGGAGTCTGTATTGTGGGTCCAGCCGCTCCTGGTGCGGGGCTGCTGCCCTTCCTGACAACCACAAGTCACGTGACTGTTAGTTGTTGTTTTTTTTTTTGGCTCATCATGTCGCTACTCTCTGTATAAAGGGACTCTACCCCCATGTGCCCCCCCCCCCCCCCCACACTTCCCCTTCTCACTGTGCACCTTCTCAGCAAGAAAGGGCACCTACAGGGGGCGCCAATTCGCCAATTCCCCACACAGTGATATTACAGATAATAGAAAACCGCTTAGCGGCGCAGATGATTTTTTTTTTAAGTGCTCGTGCTGCCTCCCATGTGTCATGAAAAAATGCCGCCCCGTTTTTCCTGTGCCAAAATCCGCTACTGGTGGTCGGTTTCACTTCTGCTCTGTCCCAGAGGGACTCCTTAAGGAAAAAAAAAGAAAGGAAAAAAAAAAACACTTTCCTCCTCAAAATATTATCTTTGGATAATCTGTCCACCTAATAACCAACAATAGTCATGTGAGTCCATCTTTGCAACCATTTTGACATATTCACTGCCAAAGTATACAAAAACAATTTCACACTGTAAAAAATTGCATTTTCCCGCATTCGTTTTAGCGGCTTGACCTGAGATGATGTCACCAAAATTCATATTCCTGACAGATTGAGGTTTCTGAGCATTTATCAGCAGCAGGTGAAATCAAGCTAATTTCTCCATGTTTATGACTTCATTTCTCTGGACATGTCGTACCAAAAATAAAATGAAACATTTTACGCATTCGTTATTTATTCAGAATAGTCAGCTCATCTAACATTTTATTTACTAGTTATATGCACATTAATATACAACATAAGCACACAGTAGAGCTGCTGGCACACACCTGCAGCCAATGTTTCCAGAGAGAGTATTATTTAATAAGAAATCTCACAGTTTAACATCTTTTCCAGCCAAGAGTCCAAAGTGTAGCAGAGTAAATCATATTGTTCAGTTTCAGGCTGTTCGTTAAACATTACGACCACATTAATTAGTCTTAATATGCTAAATTCAGCATGGTTTTCAGATTCTGAACTCGACCTTTGACCTTTGAACTTGTATTACATTTGCATTGTCTGGGCTTATCCAGTGTCACATCTTCAAATTACTGTCTACTGATAATAAATATGAACTGTAACCTATACAACGTACTGTGTATTAGAGATGTCAAAGGTTCACAACCTTATGACCTTGATTCTTGGTTCCAAAAATATAGCCAAGGGTGCTATTTTCAATCTTCATTTGGTATGTTGTTAGACTGCAGAGAGATGGATGCACAGGCATTACTTGTCCATTTAAGTGTGAGGAAGAAAAAGGGTGTGTGAATATTTTTCATTATGATTTATCAACAGCTTTGGCATGCATTTTGTAAAATGCTGTTAGTGAAAGAAGGAGTCCATCCTCTCCAGGTTATTAACTTGATAGCCACAACAAATGAATAAATAAATGCTATCACCTTGTAAAAGATGACAGGAGGATAGAAGGATGAGCTGATTCAACAGCAGGCACATTTGATGCACCACATCAACCCAAAAGCTATTTTGTTTTGCAGTATCTTATAAACAGTAGACTGGCAACCTGTCCAGGATGTACAGAGTATCCGGAAAGTATTCACAGTGCATCACATTTTCCACATTTTGTTATGTTGCAGCCTTATTCCAAATTAGAGGAAATTCCCCCTTCAAAATTCTACTCACAACCATAATGACAACATGAAAAAGTTTTTAATTTTTTTTTTTTGTTTTGGCTTTTTTTTTTTTTCCAATAAAAACTAAGAAATAACATGTACCTAATTATTCACACTCTTTGCTCAGTACTTTGTTGGTGCACCTTTGGCAGCAATTACAGCCTCAAGTCTTCTTCAATATGCCAATATGCCTTCTTCAAATGCCACAAGCTTGGCACATCTGTCTCTGGGCAGTTTTGCCCATTCCTCTATGCAGGTTGGATGGGGAGCATTGGTGCTCAGCCATTTTCAGATCTCTCCACAGATGTTCAATCAGATTCAGGTCTGGGCTCTGGCTGGACAACTCAAAGACATCCACAGAGTTGTGCTAAAACCACTCCTTTGATATCTTGGCTGTGTGCTTAGGGTCATTGTCCTGCTGAAAGATGAACCGTCGCCCCTGTCTGAGGTCAAGAGTGCTCTGGAGCAGGTTTTCATCCAGGATGTCTCTGTGCATCGCTGCATTCATCTTTCCCTCAATCGTGACTAGTCTCCCAGTTCCTGCTGCTGAAAAACATGCCCACAGCATGATGCTACCACCACCATGCTTCACTGTAGGGATGGTGCCTGGTTTCCTCCAAACATGACGCCTGGCATTCAATCAATCAATCAATCAATTTTTTTTTTATATAGCGCCAAATCACAACAAACAGTTGCCCCAAGGCGCTTTATATTGTAAGGCAAGGCCATACAATAATGATGTAAAACCCCAACGGTCAAAACGACCCCCTGTGAGCAAGCACTTGGCTACAGTGGGAAGGAAAAACTCCCTTTTAACAGGAAGAAACCTCCAGCAGAACCAGGCTCAGGGAGGGGCAGTCTTCTGCTGGGACTGGTTGGGGCTGAGGGAGAGAACCAGGAAAAAGATATGCTGTGGAGGGGAGCAGAGATCGATCACTAATGATTAAATGCAGAGTGGTGCATACAGAGCAAAAAGAGAAAGAAACAGTGCATCATGGGAACCCCCCAGCAGTCTACGTCTATAGCAGCATAACTAAGGGATGGTTCAGGGTCACCTGATCCAGCCCTAACTATAAGCTTTAGCAAAAAGGAACGTTTTAAGCCTAATCTTAAAAGTAGAGAGGGTGTCTGTCTCCCTGATCTGAATTGGGAGCTGGTTCCACAGGAGAGGAGCCTGAAAGCTGAAGGCTCTGCCTCCCATTCTACTCTTACAAACCCTAGGAACTACAAGTAAGCCTGCAGTCTGAGAGCGAAGCGCTCTATTGGGGTGATATGGTACTACGAGGTCCCTAAGATAAGATGGGACCTGATTATTCAAAACCTTATAAGTAAGAAGAAGAATTTTAAATTCTATTCTAGAATTAACAGGAAGCCAATGAAGAGAGGCCAATATGGGTGAGATATGCTCTCTCCTTCTAGTCCCCGTCAGCACTCTAGCTGCAGCATTTTGAATTAACTGAAGGCTTTTTAGGGAACTTTTAGGACAACCTGATAATAATGAATTACAATAGTCCAGCCTAGAGGAAATAAATGCATGAATTAGTTTTTCAGCATCACTCTGAGACAAGACCTTTCTGATTTTAGAGATATTGCGTAAATGCAAAAAAGCAGTCCTACATATTTGTTTAATATGCGCTTTGAATGACATATCCTGATCAAAAATGACTCCAAGATTTCTCACAGTATTACTAGAGGTCAGGGTAATGCCATCCAGAGTAAGGATCTGGTTAGACACCATGTTTCTAAGATTTGTGGGGCCAAGTACAATAACTTCAGTTTTATCTGAGTTTAAAAGCAGGAAATTAGAGGTCATCCATGTCTTTATGTCTGTAAGACAGTCCTGCAGTTTAGCTAATTGGTGTGTGTCCTCTGGCTTCATGGATAGATAAAGCTGGGTATCATCTGCGTAACAATGAAAATTTAAGCAATACCGTCTAATAATACTGCCTAAGGGAAGCATATATAAAGTGAATAAAATTGGTCCTAGCACAGAACCTTGTGGAACTCCATAATTAACTTTAGTCTGTGAAGAAGATTCCCCATTTACATGAACAAATTGTAATCTATTAGACAAATATGATTCAAACCACCGCAGCGCAGTGCCTTTAATACCTATGGCATGCTCTAATCTCTGTAATAAAATTTTATGGTCAACAGTATCAAAAGCAGCACTGAGGTCTAACAGAACAAGCACAGAGATGAGTCCACTGTCCGAGGCCATAAGAAGATCATTTGTAACCTTCACTAATGCTGTTTCTGTACTATGATGAATTCTAAAACCTGACTGAAACTCTTCAAATAGACCATTCCTCTGCAGATGATCAGTTAGCTGTTTTACAACTACCCTTTCAAGAATTTTTGAGAGAAAAGGAAGGTTGGAGATTGGCCTATAATTAGCTAAGATAGCTGGGTCAAGTGATGGCTTTTTAAGTAATGGTTTAATTACTGCCACCTTAAAAGCCTGTGGTACATAGCCAACTAACAAAGATAGATTGATCATATTTAAGATCGAAGCATTAAATAATGGTAGGGCTTCCTTGAGCAGCCTGGTAGGAATGGGGTCTAATAAACATGTTGATGGTTTGGATGAAGTAACTAATGAAAATAACTCAGACAGAACAATCGGAGAGAAAGAGTCTAACCAAATACCGGCATCACTGAAAGCAGCCAAAGATAACGATACGTCTTTGGGATGGTTATGAGTAATTTTTTCTCTAATAGTTAAAATTTTGTTAGCAAAGAAAGTCATGAACTCATTACTAGTTAAAGATAATGGAATACTCAGCTCAATAGAGCTCTGACTCTTTGTCAGCCTGGCTACAGTGCTGAAAAGAAACCTGGGGTTGTTCTTATTTTCTTCAATTAGTGATGAGTAGAAAGATGTCCTAGCTTTACGGAGGGCTTTTTTATAGAGCAACAGACTCTTTTTCCAGGCTAAGTGAAGATCTTCTAAATTAGTGAGACGCCATTTCCTCTCCAACTTACGGGTTATCTGCTTTAAGCTACGAGTTTGAGAGTTATACCATGGAGTCAGACACTTCTGATTTAAAGCTCTCTTTTTCAGAGGAGCTACAGCATCCAAAGTTGTCTTCAATGAGGATGTAAAACTATTGACGAGATACTCTATCTCCCTTACAGAGTTTAGGTAGCTACTCTGCACTGTGTTGTTATATGGCATTAGAGAACATAAAGAAGGAATCATATCCTTAAACCTAGTTACAGCGCTTTCTGAAAGACTTCTAGTGTAATGAAACTTATTCCCTACTGCTGGGTAGTCCATCAGAGTAAATGTAAATGTTATTAAAAAATGATCAGACAGAAGGGAGTTTTCAGGGAATACTGTTAAGTCTTCTATTTCCATACCATAAGTCAGAACAAGATCTAAGATATGATTAAAGTGGTGGGTGGACTCATTTACTTTTTGAGCAAAGCCAATAGAGTCTAATAATAGATTAAATGCAGTGTTGAGGCTGTCATTCTCAGCATCTGTGTGGATGTTAAAATCGCCCACTATAATTATCTTATCTGAGCTAAGCACTAAGTCAGACAAAAGGTCTGAAAATTCACAGAGAAACTCACAGTAACGGCCAGGTGGACGATAGATAATAACAAATAAAACTGGTTTTTGGGACTTCCAATTTGGATGGACAAGACTAAGAGACAAGCTTTCAAATGAATTAAAGCTCTGTCTGGGTTTTTGATTAATTAATAAGCTGGAATGGAAGATTGCTGCTAATCCACCGCCCCGGCCCGTGCTACGAGCATTCTGACAGTTAGTGTGACTCGGGGGTGTTGACTCATTTAAACTAACATATTCATCCTGCTGTAACCAGGTTTCTGTTAGGCAGAATAAATCAATATGTTGATCAATTATTATATCATTTACCAACAGGGACTTAGAAGAGAGAGACCTAATGTTTAATAGACCACATTTAACTGTTTTAGTCTGTGGTGCAGTTGAAGGTGCTATATTATTTTTTCTTTTTGAATTTTTATGCTTAAATAGATTTTTGCTGGTTATTGGTAGTCTGGGATTTTTGCTGGGATTGGTAGTCATTCACACCAAAGAGTTCAATCTTTGTCTCATCAGACCAGAGAATTTTGTTTCTCATGGTCTGAGAGTCCTTCAGGTGCCTTTTGGCAAACTCCAGGTGGGCTGCCATGTACCTTTAATTAAGGAGTGGCTTCCGTCTGGCTGCTCTATCATACAGGCTTAATTGGTGGATTGCTGCAGAGATGGTTGTTCTTCTAGAAGATTCTCCTCTAGCCACAGAGAAATGCTGAATCTCTGACACAGTGACCATCGGGTTCTTGGTCACCTCCCTCACTAAGGCCCTTCTCCCCCCATCGTTCAGTTATGGCAGGTGGCCAGCTCTTGGAAGAGTCCTGGTGAATCTTAGCTTCTTCCATTTATGGATGATGGAGACCACTGCACTTGTTGGGACCTTCAAAGCAGCAGAAATGTTTCTGTACCCTTCCCCAGATTTCTGCCTTGAGACAATCCTGTCTCAGAGGTCTACAGACAATTCCTTTGACTTCATGCTTGGTTTGTGCTCTGACATGCACTGTCAACTGTGGGACCTTACATATAGACAGGTGTGTGCCTTTCCAAATCATGTCCAGTCAACTTTATTTACCCTACGTGGACTCCAGTTAAGCTGTAGAAATATTTCAAAGATGATCAGTGGAAACAGGATGCACCTGAGCTCAATTTTGACCTTCAGGGCACAGGGCTGTGAATATGTACATGTGATTTCTTTGTTTTTTATTTTTACTATGTATTGTGTGTAGAATTTTGAGGAAAAGAAATATTTAATCTATTTTGGAATAAGAATGTAATATATCAGTGTGGAAAAAGTGAAGCATTGTGAATACTTTCCAGATGCACTGTACCCTGTCTCTAGCCTAATGTCCTGTGGGAGAGACTTCAGCTCCATTGTGACCCTGAAGTGGAATAAGAGCATATAGAACATGACTGAATGAATGAATGTCTCATAAACATATTTGCCACTTGCTGAACACATCTGGACTTATTTCATGGAATAATCACATCACTTACATCATGGAAATTAGGAGCAGGTGTGGTTTTGAAGGTGCACATATCTTGAAATGAACCTGTTTTTTCAGTTTTCTTTCATTTCCAAAGCCTAAGTCTGATACCCACCAACTGTTTTGCAGTCAAGGCTCAATATAGATTCAGTATCACCTTTCTGAGCTGCACTTGCATTCAACTGGTATTTCATTTTTTTTTTTAATATCATCTACTGCATTTATACATCATATGCAACCAAAAGATATTTGCTCTAGATTTCAAAAAGAACAGAAGAGAACATGCATTCACTGACTGTACTGTACTTGAATTTCCGTGTGAGTAGCCAATTACAGCACTGTGACATGAACTACAACTTTATACTTTAAAGGTCACTATCTTGAACTCTTTCAAAAGTCAAGTCTCAAGGGAAAGTGCTAAAAGCATTACATCATAACACATTTGGCCCTTGAAGAGCTTGAGGCTGTCCACTGTATGTGTAAGTTATGTGAAGAGTCACAGAAACACTTTTCAAACGTTGAGCACACTGAAAATCCACAGAAGGACAGAAATGGTCCATTACATTTACAAAGGAGCCCTTGTTGTAAATTTGCTATTGAAAACTAGTTCTGAAATATTACTACTGATTACCCCTTTAACAAAACTCCAACTTAGTTCCTCTGAAATTATATATATATATATATATATATATATATATATATATATATATATATATATAGATCCATCCATCCGCTTCCGCTTTATCCGGAGTCGGGTCGCGGGGGCAGCAGCTCAAGCAAAGCCGCCCAGACCTCCCGATCCACACACACCTCCCCCAGCTCCTCCGGGGGAACCCCAAGGCGTTCCCAAGCCAGCCGAGAGATGTAATCCTTCCAGCGTGTCCTGGGTCTATATATATATATATATGTTCTCCACTCAGATTGCAATAGCCAATCACAGATTAGCCTTTCTGTCCATCATTTACCTGTATTTTGGCATGCTTGGAGCCAAAAAGGCTAGGACCAAAAGTTATATTGGATCGGTTCCCACTGACCAATAGCATTAGAGCTTACTGCCAACAGCTAGCCAATCAGAGCGCGGCATACAATTATTCATGATATGACATCACTAATGACGTAGCGGAGGTCAGGAACTTGCTGACAGATGCTGGTTGAAAAATTGGCAACAAACAAGTCAACAACAGCAGAAAATCGTCTGCCAGCGAGGTTTTCTGAGTTCACAGAGGAGGAACTGGTGGAAATATTGAACTCCAAGGATGCCAAAAACACTAAGAAGGTAGACAAGCACGCTACTGACGTTTTAGAAGCATTCATATGCTGTTCACAACAAAATAATATGATCTATATTACTTGACTCTTTGTTGTTTTCTTAATTTGGGAGGGGTGTGGAGAACATAACAATTGATGGATGGCAAGTCGTACAACATAGAGAAATATTGGATTCAGAAAAGTTATTTTGGACAAGGTGTAGCCGAGCCCAATATAACTTTTCTGAATCCATTATTTGTATAATATATTAAATTGTTGGATAGTTTGGAGCGAGAGATGCAGTTTAGGTGGTTTTATTGAGAGAAGGAATGTGGGCTATATCAGGAGAAGGATGATGAGGATGGAGTCTCCAAGCAGGGGGAGAAGTGATTATTGTGACAGAAGATGCAGAGAACAGCGTGAGATGGAGATGGATGATCTGCAGTGGTGAAACCCTATGAAAGCAGGAGAAAGAAGAATTTAAAAATCTGAAGTGAGGTGTCGAATTGGAATCAGAAGTAGCATCCAAACAATAACATGTATATTGCAGGCACTTGACATTTACTTCAAAATCCCTTTTAACAGATTTGTTAAAAAAATAATTTGAGGGGAGGTGATGGTCTAGTGGTTAAGGCGTTGTGCTTGACACCAACCCTAACCCTAACCCAGCCTAACTGGAAAATCACTAAGGGCCTTTGGGCAAGGCCTTTAATCCCCTAGTTGCTCCTGGTGTGTAATGAGCGCTTTGTATGGCGGCACCCTCACATCGGAGTGAATGTGAGTCATTACTTATAAAGCACTTTTAGCGTCTAATGCAAATGGAAAAGCACTATATAAATGCAGTACATTTACCATTTACCTAAAACCTCAAATTATTCCCCCACCCATTTGTAGGAACAGTTCATCTAATTATCTAACAACTAATTAGCAATGCTAACTGTATGAGACAAGTTCTGATTGTTGTTTTTTTAAGTTGAAGTTCAAGAATAAATATTTCTTCCTTTATTTTATATTCAGCATACATTTAGAATTATTAACCATAACCATATACAGTAGTGTTCAGAATAATAGCAGTGCTATGTGTCTAAAAAGATTAATCCAGGTTTTGAGTATATTTCTTATTGTTACATGGGAAACAAGGTACCAGTAGATTCAGTAGATTCTCACAAATCCAACAAGACCAAGCATTCATGATATGCACACTCTTAAGGCTATGAAATTGGGCTATTAGTAAAAAAAAAAGTAGAAAAGGGGGTGTTCACAATAATAGTAGTGTAGCGGCTGCAGTCTGCATTGTGTTGTTATGACTCCTCTACTGGTGGTTGGCTCTCACTGCGGTATTGTATCACTTCCTGTTCCGGAGCACAGCGGTGTTTTGCTGTATCTGTTAGCTGTTTAATCTGCGCAGTTAGATTGATCTAGTTACCTAGCTAACGATTTGTTTCACAGTGTAATCTTCACATGCCTTAACTAAAGCACTCCCTCTGCTGAATCACCTCTAAAGTATTTACACATTATTCACTTTGTGTGTTTTTAGGAATCCGCTAGCTTAGTGCAGCTACTAGCTCTTAGCCGGTTTAGCATGGCGGCTTCTCCTGTCTCTCCTGCACTTTTCTGCTCTGGGTGTGAAATGTTTAGTTATTCCTCGGCCTCCTTTAGCAGTAATGGTACTTGTAATAAGTGTAGCTTATTCGTAGCTTTGGAGGGCAGGCTGGGCAAATTGGAGACTCGGCTCCGCACCGTGGAAAATTCTACAGCTAGCCAGGCCCCTGTAGTCGGTGCAGACCAAGGTAGCTTAGCCGCCGTTAGTTTCCCTCTGGCAGATCCCGAGCAGCCGGGAAAGCAGGCCGACTGGGTGACTGTGAGGAGGAAGCGTAGTTCTAAACAGAAGCCCCGTGTACACCGCCAACCCGTTCACATTTCTAACCGTTTTTCCCCACTCGACGACACACCCGCCGAGGAACAAACTCTGGTTATTGGTGACTCTGTTTTGAGAAATGTGAAGTTAGCGACACCAGCAACCATAGTCAATTGTCTTCCGGGGGCCAGAGCAGGCGACACTGAAGGAAATTTGAAACTGCTGGCTAAGGCTAAGCGTAAATTTGGTAAGACTGTAATTCACGTCGGCAGTAATGACACCCGGTTACGCCAATTGGAGGTCACTAAAATTAACATTGAATCGGTGTGTAACTTTGCAAAACAATGTCGGACTCTGTATTTTTATCTGGGCCCCTCCCCAATCGGACCGGGAGTGACATGTTTAGCCGCATGTTCTCCTTGAATTGCTGGCTGTCTGAGTGGTGTCCAAAAAATGAGGTGGGCTTCATAGATAATTGGCAAAGCTTCTGGGGAAAACCTGTTCTTGTTAGGAGAGACGGCATCCATCCCACTTTGGATGGAGCAGCTCTCATTTCTAGAAATCTGGCCAATTTTCTTAAATCCTCCAAACCGTGACTATCCAGGGTTGGGACCAGGAAGCAGAGTTGTAGTCTTACACACCTCTCTGCAGCTTCTCTCCCCCTGCCATCCCCTCATTACCCCATCCCTGTAGAGACGGTGCCTGCTCCCAGACCACCAATAACCAGCAAAAATCTATTTAAGCATAAAAATTCAAAAAGAAAAAATAATATAGCACCTTCAACTGCACCACAGACTAAAACAGTTAAATGTGGTCTATTAAACATTAGGTCTCTCTCTTCTAAGTACATGTTGGTAAATGATATAATAATTGATCAACATATTGATTTATTCTGCCTTACAGAAACCTGGTTACAGCAGGATGAATATGTTAGTTTAAATGAGTCAACACCCCCGAGTCACACTAACTGCCAGAATGCTCGTAGCACGGGCCTAGGCGGAGGATTGGCAGCAATCTTCCATTCCAGCTTAGTAATTACTCAAAAACCCAGACAGAGCTTTAATTCATCTGAAAGCTTGACTCTTAGTCTTGTCCATCCAAATTGGAAGTCCCAAAAACCAGTTTTATTTGTTATTATCTATCGTCCACCTGGTCGTTACTGTGAGTTTCTCTGTGAATTTTCAGACCTTTTGTCTGACTTAGTGCTTAGCTCAGATAAGATAATTATAGTGGGCGATTTTAACATCCACACAGATGCTGAGAATGACAGCCTCAACACTGCATTTAATCTATTATTAGACTCAATTGGCTTTGCTCAAAATGTAAGTGGAGTGGAGTCCACCCACCACTTTAATCATATCTTAGATCTTGTTCTGACTTATGGTATGGAAATTGAAGACTTAACAGTATTCCCTGAAAACTCCCTTCTGTCTGATCATTTCTTAATAACATTTACATTTACTCTGATGGAATACCCAGCAGTGGGGAATACGTTTCATTACACTAGAAGTCTTTCAGAAAGCGCTGTAACTACGTTTAAGGATATGATTCCTTCTTTATGTTCTCTAATGCCATATACCAACACAGTGCAGAGTAGCTACCTAAACTCTGTAAGTGAGATAGAGTATCTCGTCAATAGTTTTACATCCTCATTGAAGACAACTTTGGATGCTGTAGCTCCTCTGAAAAAGAGAGCTTTAAATCAGAAGTGCCTGACTCCGTGGTATAACTCACAAACTCGCAGCTTAAAGCAGATAACCCGTAAGTTGGAGAGGAAATGGCGTCTCACTAATTTAGAAGATCTTCACTTAGCCTGGAAAAAGAGTTTGTTGCTCTATAAAAAAGCCCTCCATAAAGCTAGGACATCTTACTACTCATCACTAATTGAAGAAAATAAGAACAACCCCAGGTTTCTTTTCAGCAATGTAGCCAGGCTGACAAAGAGTCAGAGCTCTATTGAGCCGAGTATTCCTTTAACTTTAACTAGTAATGACTTCATGACTTTCTTTGCTAATAAAATTTTAACTATTAGAGAAAAAATTACTCATAACCATCCCAAAGACGTATCGTTATCTTTGGCTGCTTTCAGTGATGCCCGTATTTGGTTAGACTCTTTCTCTCCGATTGTTCTGTCTGAGTTATTTTCATTAGTTACTTCATCCAAACCATCAACATGTCTATTAGACCCCATTCCTACCAGGCTGCTCAAGGAAGCCCTACCATTATTTAATGCTTCCATCTTAAATATGATCAATCTATCTTTATTAGTTGGCTATGTACCACAGGCTTTTAAGGTGGCAGTAATTAAACCATTACTTAAAAAGCCATCACTTGACCCAGCTATCTTAGCTAATTATAGGCCAATCTCCAACCTTCCTTTTCTCTCAAAAATTCTTGAAAGCGTAGTTGTAAAACAGGTAACTGATCATCTGCAGAGGAATGGTCTATTTGAAGAGTTTCAGTCAGGTTTTAGAATTCATCATAGTACAGAAACAGCATTAGTGAAGGTTACAAATGATCTTCTTATGGCCTCAGACAGTGGACTCATCTCTGTGCTTGTTCTGGTAGACCTCAGTGCTGCTTTTGATACTGTTGACCATAAAATTTTATTACAGAGATTACAGCATGCCATAGGTATTAAAGGCACTGCGCTGTGGTGGTTTGAATCATATTTATCTAATAGATTATAATTTGTTCATGTAAATGGGAAATCTTCTTCACAGACTAAGGTTAATTATGGAGTTCCACAAGGTTCTGTGCTAGGACCAATTTTATTCACTTTATACATGCTTCCCTTAGGCAGTATTATTAGACGGCATTGCTTAAATTTTCATTGTTACGCAGATGATACCCAGCTTTATCTATCCATGAAGCCAGAGGACACACACCAATTAGCTAAACTGCAGGATTGTCTTACAGACATAAAGACATGGATGACCTCTAATTTCCTGCTTTTAAACTCAGATAAAACTGAAGTTATTGTACTTGGCCCCACAAATCTTAGAAACATGGTGTCTAACCAGATCCTTACTCTGGATGGCATTACCCTGACCTCTAGTAATGCTGTGAGAAATCTTGGAGTCATTTTTGATCAGGATATGTCATTCAACGTGCATATTAAACAAATATGTAGGACTGCTTTTTTGCATTTACGCAATATCTCTAAAATTAGAAAGGTCTTGTCTCAGAGTGATGCTGAAAAACTAATTCATGCATTTATTTCCTCTAGGCTGGACTACTGTAATTCATTATTATCAGGTTGTCCTAAAAGTTCCCTGAAAAGCCTTCAGTTAATTCAAAATGCTGCAGCTAGAGTACTAACGGGGACTAGAAGGAGAGAGCATATCTCACCCATATTGGCCTCTCTTCATTGGCTTCCTGTTAATTCTAGAATAGAATTTAAAATTCTTCTTCTTACTTATAAGGTTTTGAATAATCAGGTCCCATCTTATCTTAGGGACCTCATAGTACCATATCACCCCAATAGAGCGCTTCGCTCTCAGACTGCAGGCTTACTTGTAGTTCCTAGGGTTTGTAAGAGTAGAATGGGAGGCAGAGCCTTCAGCTTTCAGGCTCCTCTCCTGTGGAACCAGCTCCCAATTCAGATCAGGGAGACAGACACCCTCTCTACTTTTAAGATTAGGCTTAAAATTTTCCTTTTTGCTAAAGCTTATAGTTAGGGCTGGATCAGGTGACCCTGAACCATCCCTTAGTTATGCTGCTATAGACTTAGACTGCTGGGGGGTTCCCATGATGCACTGAGTGTTTCTTTCTCTTTTTGCTCTGTATGCACCACTCTACATTTAATCATTAGTGATTGATCTCTGCTCCCCTCCACAGCATGTCTTTTTCCTGGTTCTCTCCCTCAGCCCCAACCAGTCCCAGCAGAAGACTGCCCCTCCCTGAGCCTGGTTCTGCTGGAGGTTTCTTCCTGTTAAAAGGGAGTTTTTCCTTCCCACTGTCGCCAAGTGCTTGCTCACAGGGGGTCGTTTTGACCATTGGGGTTTTTACGTAATTACTGTATGGCCTTGCCTTACAATATAAAGCGCCTTGGGGCAACTGTTTGTTGTGATTTGGCGCTATATAAATAAAATTGATTGATTGATTGATTGATTGATTGATTGATTGCAGCACCTCAACCGCACTTCGAATGTGATGTCATGTGCACTACATTCATGCTGGCAGTGCGAATGTTGTAAGTGCCCTGTGACTGCTGTTGGAGGACTTTGATTTGCACGTGGACGAATGGCCATTCAGGCGCCATTCGACCCTCATTCACCCTGTAGTATGACGGCTGGTATGATCGCGACTATCATCCAGGATTCGACGTGGTTGAACATGTCGTACAGCCCCTCGACTGCAGTCTGAATGGTCTGACTCGCCATATGAATGTTGCGACTGCAGTTGGATGGCAGTACAACCTCATTTCAACCGCCGTTCGACTGTTTTTCCAACGCAAGCACGCCACAACTGTAGTGTGTATGTGCTGTGGCTGAACAGCTGTGCCGACTGCTGTACGAGGTGTTCGAATGTGGCTCCACTTTTTATGATTGGGGTTTTTACGTAATTATTGTATGGCCTTGCCTTACAATATAATAATATATAATAATACAATATATGTTTGTTGTGATTTGGCGCTATATAAATAAAATTGATTGATTGATTGATTGATGACTCCACCCATTCGCTCCCCTCGGGATGCGAACTCACGATCTCCAGTATGGAAGTCGGACTCTGTAACCAGAAGGCTAAAACCCAGTGCTCTGCCCTTGTGACCAGAGAATCCTTTTGAGCTGTTGGGAGTGAGTTTTACTAACTACATCTGCACAGTGACACCTGCTGGCCTCTGTTACAGTAGCATCTACTGTTGACGCTACAAACTCAAAACTATTATGTTCAAACTGCTTTTTTAGCAATCCTGTGAATCACTAAACTAGTATTTAGTTGTATAACCACAGTTTTTCATGATTTCTTCACATCTGTGAGGCATTAATTTTGTTGGTTTGGAACCAAGATTTTGCTCATTTACTAGTGTGCTTGGGGTCATTGTCTTGTTGAAACACCCATTTCAAGGGCATGTCCTCTTCAGCATAAGACAACATGACCTCTTCAAGTATTCTGACATATCCAAACTTATCCATGATACCTGGTATGCAATATATAGGCCCAACACCATAGTAGGAGAAACATGCCCATATCATGATGCTTGCACCACCATGCTTCACTGTCTTGACTGTGAACTGTGGCTTGAATTCAGAGTTTGGGGGTCGTCTCACAAACTGTCTGCGGCCCTTGGACCCAAAAAGAACAATTTTACTCTAATCAGTCCACAAAATATTCCTCCATTTCTCTTTAGGCCAGTTGATGTGTTCTTTGACAAATTGTAACCTCTTCTGCACTTGTCTTTTATTTAACAGAGGGACTTTGTGGGGGATTCTTGCAAATAAATTAGCTTCACACAGGCGTCTTCTAACTGTCACAGCAATTACAGGTAACTCCAGACTGTCTTTGTTCATCCTGGAGCTGATCAATAGGCGAGGCTTTGCCATTGTGGTTATTCTTCTATCCATTTTGATGGTTGTTTTCCGTTTTCTTCCATGCGTCTCTGTTTTTTTTTTGTCCATTTTAAAGCATTGGAGATCATTGTAGATGAACAGCCTATAATTTTTTGCACCTGCGTATAAGTTTTCCCCTCTCCAATCAACTTCTTAATCAAACTATGCTGTTCTTCTGAACAATGTCTTGAACGTCCCATTTTCCTCAGGCTTTCAAAGAGAAAAGCATGTTCAACAGGTGCTGGCTTCATCCTTACATAGGGGACACCTGATTCACACCTGTTTGTTCCACAAAATTGACGAACTCATTGACTGAATGCCACACTACTATTATTGTGAACACCCCCTTTTCTACTTTTTTTTTTTACTAATAGCCCAATTTCATAGCCTTAAGAGTGTGTATATCATGAATGCTTGGTCTTGTTGGATTTGTGAGAATCTACTGAATCTACTGGTACCTTGTTTCTCATGTAACAATAAGAAATATACTCAAAACCTGGATTAATCTTTTTAGTCACATAGCACTACTATTATTCTGAACACTACTGTATTATTGAAACGAGCTCAGTCTCCTGAAGCATTCAGGTGAAGAAACTTTATAATGAAGCCTGGCAAATCCCGCACACGCTTCTTTCCTACAGGTTCGTCCTGCAGTTACAAACCACTGAACAAAGCTATGATCTGTGGCGTTGTTCCCAGAGGCTGACGGATAATATGCCAAACAGCTCAGCCTGCATATTGCATAAACATAAATTTGCAGGGAGACATGGAAAAGGGGAAAGAGTTGGGCATTGTTTTGTTTTGCCTTCTCAGCGTGCTGTCATGCATCTTTAACATCTTTATGTGGCACCGTAAACTGGAATCATTAAACACACCTGCACTGGCCAAATGAGGCTCACATTCGTTTTGCTACAGAGTACAGCATGTGACCTTTTCAACGTGGACAAATGCAGTGCTAAAACAGTCATCTGACTTTGGCAGGGATTCTGCTGTGCTGAGAATGTGGCAGTTTGAGGTGAATGTTGATTTGTGGCAGCAGCAAAGGTCACAGAATTCACTTCAGTTGATGCAATGAAGTGTTTTTGCTCTTTGCGGTGTCGGTGCCTGCTGGACTATAAACACACCTTGTCAACAGCCGCAACACTTTATTACTCTGAATTAATTAAGAAGAATGAACATAACCCCAGATTTGTCTTTTACACTGACCAAACTTACTCCACCCAAGTTGCCTGCAAACTGATGGACACTCACTGCTCATCATTTCTTCTACACTTCTGAAAATATAAGGGGATTGTTGTCTGGGCCGCTGAAGAGGAGGTACTGCTGGCCCACCACCAGAGGGTGCCCTGCCTGAAGTGCGGGCTTCAGGCACGAGAGGGCGCAGCCACCTCACGGGAGCAGCCGGGAGTGACAGCTGTCTCTCATCACCACCTGACAGCTGTCACTCATCACCACATCATCATAAAAGCCGGACAGCAACTCCACCTCCCTGCCGAGATATCTTCTAGCCAAGAAGGTTTTGACAGCCGTTTGACTGTGCAGTACGCACGTGATCTTTTTCTGAGTGTTTGCAGGAGATCCTGGTGACTGCTTTCAGCTGGTGCTGAGTTTTGTGGTCCGTGTAGGAGTGACGTTCTTCACCCCTCACGCCAAAACGGATAAGTAGCTCTCAGCCTCTGCACTACTGTGTTACTGTGTTGGAGGTGGAGGTGTTTTTTCCCACCTGGAGAAAGACTGCTGTTTTGCTGACTGTTTGCTGGGTGTGTGCTCACACCCACTCTTGATTGTTTCTGCTTCCTGCCAGCAGTACCAGATCCGACAGCCGGAGACGGTGACCACCTGGGGACTTGGGACTTGGTGGCTCCAATATTCTCCGGGTTCGGTGGCGGTGGAAATCGTGTGGGTGCCGGCTCCTCTCTGGACGGGCGTCTTCTATCCTCGAGCCTGCCCACACGTCACCTTGTATATCTTGACTGTAACTCAAATTCTATGTGTGTCTGTATCCTCGTTGTGCACATTTCACAACAGTAAAGTGTTGTATTTTGGCTCATCTATTGTCCGTTCATTTACGCCCCCTGTTGTGGGTCCGTGTCATTACACTTTCCCAACAGGGATGTTAGGAATAAAACAATCTCACTCGGTTTATGTGATATCAGAAGATCCTACATTCAAATCTAACTGATCTTTTAAAGCACCTTTGACTGCTTTAGCACTGTATGTTTTATGGCACACATTTCTTTTATATTTTTCTAATATGTTTTTATATTTCTATTATGTGACTGCTGATATTCTGTTTTTTTGTAAGTGTTATTTTTCCACATGAGAAGTAACAGCCAAAGACAGAGGCAGTATTGTTTTCTGTGCAGAGGATAAAATTAATTCTTGTGGTTTTTGACTCCACACTGTAAACATAATAAATAATATAACACAATGCTAAAATACCCTTGGCCATATGAATGAGCAATGTGTTCTTTATAATTTACAGCTGTTTAATTCATTATCAAGTTACTATTGTCTTCCATACGATTTGTACATGTTCAAATCAAATCATCATTTGTTCATGTTGTGCAAATCAAGGAATATTTGTAGATCACCCTCTGCACATTTGCAGTTATTAATGAGACAAATTTAATTCCATAGTAAGTTAGCTTTAAGTTAGTGAAATTTAGCGTGTAAGCTAACGCCCTCAAAATGTCTTATAAATGACTCCAGAGGTGTTATCAGGTTAAAAACAGCATTTTCAGTTTTGGAAGTGTTTATTTCTGCTAGCTTTTACATAATATACTAGAAACAAAGCTGTTAGCAAGTAGCTATATAGCAGGAAGTGACGTCACCATGCTAACCTCGGTGAAATGTCTTGTAACAGACAAAAAACAGTCACAATACCTGATGGCCATATTTGATGGCCTTGGGTAAAAATTAACAGTATGCAAACAGTAAAGAGATGTACAAAAGTGATAAGGATGTAGAGTGTAAATGCTGTCAACAAACCCACTTTAAGGCATTTTACATGATTGCATTGGACAGAATTTTAACTGACTTCATTATTGCTGTTTCTGTTGTTTTCTGGTGATTTTACTTTATTTATTTATTTTTGTACACTGTTTCATTTTACTTTAATCTATTCCGAGAATTTTCTTTAAATTCCTCTTTTTCTTGATGTTATTATGATTTACAAGAATGGTATTGTAAGTATACATTATGCCAATTTGTTAGCTGCTTTGGAGGCCTCATCTTCACTCAAAGCTGTGAAATTGAAAATCTAGGTCAAACTTTAAATATGCGTTGTTTTTTTTTTGTTGTTTTTTTTTGTTTGTTTGTTTTTTTGTTTTTGTTTTTGCTGGGGTTTAAGTCACCATATCTTTTTTTTTTTGTCTCTGAAATATCACAGTAGACATATAAAAACAAATGTTGAAAGGAGCTTCAAATGATTTTTCACTAACAGTGATATCAAATTATATTTTTTACAAAATTTCTGTGCTTTGAAAGCAATGATTTAAAAACACCTTATTGGTGCTGAGTAGTCAGTCCAGTCTCACGTTTTTTTTCATCCTCCGTCATGGTTATTTTTTTAACTCACTAATACTAACCGTACTCCTACCCCCGACCCTAACCTTAACCACCCCGCCCCCCTCCCCCCCACTGCACTTTTAATTTTGTGCAGCCATCCCAGAATGAATTAGAATGAATTCGTCCTGCCGTGACGAAAATGAGGCACTTTTCGTCACAATATCATGAACCAGTAGATTAATATATATTTCATGCTGCTGAATCATGACATGCCGTGAGACTGGGTTGGAGTAGCAGATTTGCCTGATTATAACAAAGTCCTCGTTTTGATCAAACAAAATATGATTTTTTTTAAGTATATTGAGATTTAGTAAGGTAAACATACCTCATGTTTTTGTGTCTCTTACAATAATTTTAATTAGCCAATTAGCTTCTTCTGGCTAACATGGTATTTCAATTATAAATAAATAATGTCCCATTTAAACTGATTTTGCATCTTGTTGCATGAAGTAGTAGTGCCACGGTTCAAGAATGAAAACAACTTTTGGACCAAATATATGTTTTTCCTCCTCTTGATACATTTTTTTTAAACATATGTACCTAATACTCTGGTGTGACTTGTACTCTATACAATTATAGACTTTTGATTTCGGTGTAACCGTGATTATGCGGACCTGGTCAGGTGTAAAGGCTTTGGTAAACCCCATCCTGACCAGGTTCGCATAATCACGGGTACACCGAAATCAAAAGTCTATAACTGCTTTATTATATGATAAACAAGAAAATTGGGAGTTTGTCAAACATGCTAAAACTGAAAAATCTATCTCAAGTTTCAACTCTTTATTATTACTGTCATACTGCACCAACTGACATCCCATCGATCGACTGGAGATGCCTGTTCATCAGGCTTGTTTTCTTATAAAGTTCGCCATTCGCCTGTCTAGCTTCCATGTAAAATCGACCGAGTACTCCATCAAGCATCCGTCTGTCATAAGTTTTAAAGTTGGGCCCATGTCCCTTTTCAGTGATGTACTTGCGAAACAGTTGGCTGCTGACTGTGTATTTCTGCGGGTGTTCTTCGCATCTTTTTTGTGTAAAATTTGTTTTAAGTCAGCGTCGCTAACAGACACAAACCTGTCTTCTGCGATCTTGTCAACAAATTGACAGCCAAAGGAGGCGTTGTATCGCGTTATCTGATTGGTCGTTATCAATAGAAGGCGTCGCTCCATTAGCTAGCGATACGCTGTGCGCGAGGTGTACTCGTTTCACACGCACGGTCTGCTCTGCTCCACCAGCAGTCAACTCGGTATGTGGTACAGCTCAGAAAGTGGCGAATGGGCCAATCAGAAGTTGGCAAAATCCCATACCATATAATAATGGGTAATACAGCATGTCAGTTGTATATGGCCAGTGACACTTTCATTGCACTATGTGCTGCTTTGTGGATGGTGAGGCCTAAAATGTTTCTGAGTTAAACGAAACTAGCTGATGTTTTTTAACTTTGCAACCATTAGTACCATCTTGGAAGTATGAATGTTACAATGTTAATCAAAATAAAAGTTTCAAAATAAAGGTTTTAAAAATTATTTCCCAAAATTTTTATAATAAAGGATGCACATCATCGTGCTATGTGCAAGCCATATCTAAAAGCTGAGGCCGATCTGACATATAGTCAGAGGGACATGCGAGCCACATACCCACACACAGACAGACGTTTCTTGCTTTATAGATAGATGGAAGATGGTTGCAAAGGAGTAAAGGGCCTTTCACACTGAACGCGTCAGATGCGTCAGAAGCGTCAGAAGTGTCAAAAATCGGTCTAAAAAGCATTATTTTCAATGAGATGCATTGCTTTTTAGATGCGTCAGAAGCATCGCGTCAAAAGCTGAGCTAAACCGACGCTTCTGACAGGAGCACGCATTGCTGCTTGTCAGCAGGCTGACGCGGTCAAAGTTCAATCCAATCCAACTTTCAACACTCTGAGCTGTGACGTACCTTCGCGTTGTCCAATAGGAACGAATGACACATTGGGCCAAAACACGGAAGACTCGTGGCAGAAACCACTGATCTCTACAAAATGGATTGGTGCAGAAACCACTGATCTCTACAAAATGGATCGGTGCAGAAACCACTGATCTCTACAAAATGGATCGGTGCAGAAACCACTGATCTATACAAAATGGTTGGTGCAGAAACCACTGATCTCTACAAAATGGATTGGTGCAGAAACCACTGATCTGTACAAAACATAATGTGTGACAGGACTGCTCATTTATAAAGCAGTTTTCTGAAGAAAAATCCTTGGAAATGTTTTTTTTTTGTTTGCTACATCAAAATTTTTGATTACTGTTAAAGTTTAGAACACTTGTAATTAAAATAGCTAAATAAATCAATAAATGGTTCTTTAGAAACCTTTCATCTGTAAATTAAAACCACCTGTTATTTCAGATTAGATAATTTCTTGTTTAACATAAGGAACATTTATTTTTAGACATATAAAATAACATGGAAACATGTACATTTTTTAAAGTCTGGTAGATTATTTATATCTCATTTCAACCATAAAAACAGACACTGTAAATAAATACAAATGTTTATTATAAATGCAACAGGAAATAATTTAACAATGATTGCAGTGTGATTGTAAAGTAGGATTTCTGTGATATAAACCTCATGATGAATTTTTTAATGGTCATTTAAACTTGTAATTTCGTCAAAATATGTAATTGCCTTTAATGTTGTTATCAGGACAGAGTCATTTCTAACATATGAATTTGAGCACAATAAGTGGAGAGCTTCTACCTGTGCAAATGTCTTTTGACTTTGATTCGTGGACATTTTTAATGATCTGTTAATTTGTTAACTGGGACTTTGCATATATCCAAAAAGTGGGAGATTTCGGACTGAGTGGGTCTGCTCCATACTCCCGGCTGCCTGCCTCGGTCTGCCCAGGAATGATGCCTGAAAGCCAGCTTCTCCATGCGGGTCGGCCTGCTGTTGCGGTTCGATCGATATCCCACTAAGTCGTCAGTCCTCCCTTGGTCGGCGTCACTCTGAAAAGTAGCTGAAAAAAAGCTTCTCCTAGCAGGGTGATGGGAGACTCGTTCTACTGCTGTTTTTTAAAGCTTTTTTGTGGTTCAGGCAACGCAAATTCAAGATGGCGATCGCTGAACTTTTTTCAGGTTGTGGAAACAGCCAGAGTGTGACATAGCCGCAATCTCTGCCCCCTTGCCTCTTCCGAAGCGACGTGTCTGACGTCACAGCACATTGGAAACGCACCGGCCTGGCGTTATGATGCGTTGGGGGCGTTAAAGCGTCGCGCTGAAGCTTGCAGTGTGAAAGGCCCTTTAGCACTAAGATAAATATTTCAAGCAATGTACTTGTGGCCAAGTGGTTAGTGTGCTTGGTTTCAGTGTGGAAGGTTCCTGGTTCAAATCCCACCCCTGCCACATTTCTCCATGTAAGGTGGAGTTGCGTCAGGAAGGGCATCCGTAAAACCTGTGCCAATTCAACATGCAGATCCACCTTGTATTTGCTGTGGCGACCCCGAGTGCAAACAAAGGAGCAGCCGAAGGGTCTTACTTACTTTCTGTCATGGCATGAGTTAGCATGCTAACATTGTGTTATCCATCGGTGCTGTTGTGGCTGTTGGCTGTTGGTAGAGGGTAGTCCAAAACAAACTAATGGCCTTTGTTTTCTACCACTGTGTAAATGCTTCTTATGACTTAAAACAATGACTGCAGTAGTTTTACAGAACAGTGTACATTCTCTGTTAAATCCATTCAACCTGTTCCACACAGTGCAGTACATTTTGAGGTATTGTTTCTTTTTCCTTCATAGCCTTGCCTTGATACCTCCCTCAAGAGCAAAAACATAAGGCAGTTAGTCACATTAAGGCTGCTGGTTTCAGGAATCATGGCATGTCGACTCTGGCTCAGCCTTAAAAAGCTGCTGAAACCTTCACCTTTTATCCCTCAGGTTATCTGAGCCGCTCTGTCATCTGCTGTAGAGCCCCAGAGTTGTCAGACACTGAATGATAAGTGTAATATTGAACACAACTCTGCGTCCATTTCGTTGTGAGTGAATATGCTTGTTGTTTTGCCACTGGAGTCGGTGCAGTTAAATTTTCTGACAGCTTGGCCTTGTCTCTCTCGTGTGATTCAGTGATATATGCGACTGCACCATTGGTGACTGCCTGCTCAGGACCTTCTCTTCCAGCTGCCAGGGATGATTTAGGTAAAGATGCAGATATTAAATGCGTCTGGGAAGTTTCTCCGTTTCATAAACAGCATCCATTCTGCCAGCTGCCACATCTCCTGCTGTCTTATCACAGCAGGCTTTGAAACTCACAGCAAAAACGAGGCAAATACGTTCATCATTCTGCTCAGATTTTTTTTTTGTTTGTTTTGTTTGTTCTCCCCATCAACTTCAAACAGTCGCTGTGGCAGAAACAAAAATAGCATCCATCATAAATGCATTAATCATTTAACTCTGCACGAGTCAGATCAGCTGGGTCTCAACTGTTGTTTTTGCAAAAGTATTCAGCATCTTCAGGCTGTAGAGGTGAGCAGAATCACAGGGGGCAGCTTTGTTCTCAAAGCTATGTTCTATCCTTCGATTGCAATCTGAAGAGGAACATCTGTCTGTCTGTTACCAGAAGATTTTGTCAAACCAGGCTCCTGCGTATACAGCTCAGAAAGAAATCCACTTAATACACACAAACAAGCCCAACATTGGGCAAAGTGATTTGCAAATTTGCATCAGGACTCAGCGCCAACAGAAACACAAGGCATGTGCGTCTGTTTCTCTGCTGTGCAACAAAAGAAAAAGAAAAAGAAAAAGAATCAGAGGAGCCGCATTCACAATTATCAGCCTTTCCACAAAAACTGAATGTAGTCTCCGAAGAGATGCTTGTTATCTGTTCCTACATCATGAATGATCAAAAATGCATTTTGGCCATGAAAAGAGTTGCAGCGAAATTCATCGGCACGAAGCTGATGGTGGAACAAAAGCGCCTTCGTGTTGAAGTCTCACAGGACATGTTGTAACATGCCCAGCTCTTCCACCATTCGGAAGATTCAGACGGATTTCGGTGGCTTTTCAGTCGTGTGACTATTCGAGAAATTGTGGACGAGGTGAGCATGTCACAACACACAGCATGTCCTGTGAGGCTTCAACACGGTGGTGCTTTTGCTGCGCCATCAGCTTTCACCTCCGCTGGAAGCCTTAAGGACAAGTTGGAACATGCCCTGCTGTTAAACAATTTCTCAGATACTCACTCAACTGGAAGCCACCAAAATCCGCCTGGATTTTACAAATGGTTATCAACACAGAGGTATTTTTCCTGTGGCGGGCGTGCCAATCCGTCCGCACGTATTTCATTAAAAAAATCTCCTTTAACAGTGGAATGTCCGGATAAACTGCTGATTCCGACCTCTTCTGAAAGTTCTCTGTTCTCTCACGATGTCCTGGGTCTACAGAGGCTTAAATTTGGAGGTTTTCAGCTTGAAACAGGATGACGACGTCGCCTCGGAGCGCTGTGCGACGTCCCGCTCCGTGGGAAGTCCTTACAGCAATAGAAACAATCCAAAATGTCTCATCAGCCATTAAAATTTTCACAGAAAACCAACTGAATTTCTTGAATGGTGTCCACTCGGATGTGCCTCACAGTTTTTGAAAAAATTTTGATCAAGCACAGCGCCAGTCTCTCAGCAACTTCTCAGACAATGAAAATCCGACGAGGGGGCTGGACCACTCCTTCCACAAGGCGTGCTCACAGGAGAATGATGTCACCGACAGGCGTGAAAAAACTCACGCATGCACACGAGGGTTCAAGCTTGGCTGATGTAATCACACGTGATTCAAATCCATATAGTTTTTTAAAAAATAAAACTGTTGGTTTCTTTTCTAATAGACCTCGTATATATATATATACACTCAACAAAAATATAAACGCAACACTTTTGGTTTTGCTCCCATTTTGTGTGAGATGAACTCAAAGATCTAAAACTTTTTCCACATACACAATATCACCATTTCCCTCAAATATTGTTCACAAACCAGTCTAAATCTGTGATAGTGAGCACTTCTCCTTTGCTGAGATAATCCATCCCACCTCACAGGTGTGCCATATCAAGATGCTGATTAGACACCATGATTAATGCACAGGTGTGCCTTAGACTGCTGAAACAATCGGTTTGCATAACCAAAGAATTTCTGCACAAACTGTCAGAAACCGTCTCAGGGAAGCTCATCTGCATGCTCGTCGTCCTCATCGGGGTCTCGACCTGACTCCAGTTCGTCGTCGTAACCGACTTGAGTGGGCAAATGCTGACATTCGCTGGTGTTTGGCACGTTGGAGAGGTGTTCTCTTCACGGATGAATCCCGGTTCACACTGTCCAGGGCAGATGGCAGACAGCGTGTGTGGCGTCGTGTGGGTGAGCGGTTTTCTGATGTCAATGTTGTGGATCGAGTGGCCCATGGTGGCGGTGGGGTTATGGTATGGGCAGGTGTCTGTTATGGACGAAGAACACAGGTGCATTTTATTGATGGCATTTTGAATGCACAGAGATACCGTGACAAGATCCTGAGGCCCATTGTTGTGCCATACATCCAAGAACATCACCTCATGTTGCAGCAGGATAATGCACAGCCCCATGTTGCAAGGATCTGTACACAATTGATGGAAGCTGAAAATGTCCCAGTTCTTGCATGGCCGGCATACTCACCAGACATGTCACCCATTGAGCATGTTTGGATGCTCTGGACCGGCGTATACGACAGCGTGTACCAGTTCCTGCCAATATCCAGCAACTTCGCACAGCCATTGAAGAGGAGTGGACCAACATTCCACAGGCCACAATTGACAACCTGATCAACTCTATGCGAAGGAGATGTGTTGCACTGCATGAGGCAAATGGTGGTCACACCAGATACTGACTGGTATCCCCCCCCAATAAAACAAAACTGCACCTTTCAGAGTGACCTTTTATTGTGGGCAGTCTAAGGCACACCTGTGCACTAATCATGGTGTCTAATCAGCATCTTGGTATGGCACACCTGTGAGGTGGGATGGATTATCTCAGCAAAGGAGAAGTGCTCACTATCACAGATTTAGACTGGTTTGTGAACAATGTTTGAGGGAAATGGTGATATTGTGTATGTGGAAAAAGTTTTAGATCTTTGAGTTCATCTCATACAAAATGGGAGCAAAACCAAAAGTGTTGCGTTTATATTTTTGTTGAGTGTATATATATATATATATATATATATATATATATATATATATATATATATATATATATAAAACCAGGGTGACAGAAAAGTAAACAAACACTTTTCCATTGTGGCCCTACCACATAACACACAACAGTCAATAACAACAGACAAAAGTGAAGGCAATTACTATGTAGAGACAAAATCAATAATAAACAGGTTACATGGGTTTTGCAGTTGTGAAGCTGGTTAGAAATGTAAGAGTAGATTTCCAGGTTTTGCTGTGGACACATAAGGCTGAAAATGGTCATGCACCTTGTGGAACTTGTTGAACCTTATGTGCCTACTTGTACCCTGCCTACCCCAAACTTATTTATTTCACACTATCACTGGTTTTACAGTTTTATATTTTAACTATACAGTGAGGAAAATAAGTATTTGAACACCCTGTGATTTTGCAAGTTCTCCCACTTAGAAATCTTGGAGGGGTCTGAAATTTACATCTTAGGTGCATGTCCACTGTGAGAGACATAATCTAAAAAAAGAAATCTGGAAATCACAATGTATGATTTTTTAAAATCATTTATTTGTATGTTACTGCTGCAAATAAGTATTTGAACACCTGTGAAAATCAATGTTAATATTTGGTACAGTAGCCTTTGTTTGCAATTACAGAGGTTAAACGTTTCCTGTAGTTTTTCACCAGGTTTGCACACACTGCAGCAGGGATTCTGGGCCACTCCTCCATACAGATCTTCTCCAGATCTTTCAGGTTTGGAGTTTCAGCTCCCTCCAAAGATTTTCTATTCCGTTCAGGTCTGGAGACTGGCCAGGCCACTCCAGGACCTTGAAATGCTTCTTACGGAGCCCCTCCTTAGTTGCCCTGGCTGTGTGTTTGGGGTCATTGTGATACTGGAAGACCCAGCCATGATCCATCTTCAATGCTCTTACTGAGGGAAGGAGGTTGTTTGCCAAAATCTCGCAATACATGACCCCATCCATCCTCCCTTCAATACGGTGCAGTCCTCCTGTCCCCTTTGCAGAAGAGCACCCCCAGAGTATGATGTTTCCACCCCCATGCTTCACGGTTGGGATGATTCTTGGGGTTGTTCTCATCCTCTAAACACTGTAAGCAGAGTTGATTCCAAAAACCTCTATTCTGGTTTCATCTGACCACATGACCTTCTCCCATGCCTCCTCTGGATCATCCAGATGGTCACTGTTGAACTTCAAATGGGCCTGGACATCTGATGGCTTGAGCAGAGGGACCTTGCTGCCCTGCAGGATTTTAAACCATGACAGCATCATGTGTTACTAATGTAATCTTTGTGACTGTGGTCCCAGCTCTCTTCAGGTCATTGACCAGGTCCTCCTGTGTAGTTCTGAACTTTCTCAGAATCATCCTTACCCCACAAAGTGAGATCTTGCATGGAATCCCAGACCGAGAGAGATTGACAGTCATCTTGTGTTTCTTCCACTTTCTAATAAATAATAATAACAGTTGTCGCCTTCTACCAAGCTGCTTGCCTGTTGTCCTGTTGTCCATCCCAACCTTGTGCATGTCTACAGTTTTGTCCCTGGTGTCCTTACACAGCTCTTTGGTCTTGGCTACGGTGGACAGGTTGGAGTGTGATTGATTGAGTGTGTGAACAGGTGTCTTTTATACAGATAAGTTCAAACAGGTGCAATTAATACAGGTAAAGAGTGCAGAATAAGAGGGCTTCTTAAAGAAAAATTAACAGGTCTGTGTGAGCCAGAATTCTTGCTGGTTGGTAGGTGTTCAAATACTTATTTGCAGTAGTAACATACAAATAAATTATTAAAAAAATCATACATTGTGATTTTTTTTTTCGATTATGTCTCTCACAGTGGACATGCACCTAAGATAAAAATTTCAGACCCCTCCATGATTTCTAAGTGGGAGAACTTGCAAAATTGCAGGGTGTTCAAACACTTATTTTCCTCACTGTATATACACTGTTGTGTTTATATATGATTATATATATATATATATATATATATATATATATATATATATACATATATATATACTGTAGGTGTATGTTTACAGGGGTGGTGACAAAGTGGTTAAGTGTGCTTGTTTCCAGTGCAAAAAGCTCCTGGTTCAAAACTTCCCCTGCTCATTTTACAATATGGAGATGTGTCAGAAAGACATTTGGTGCACAGCTTGCACATCTGCCTCAGATCTGCTGTGGTAACCACGAGTGAAACAAGGTAGATGCTGTAGAAACCTTCTTACTATACTGTCTGTATGTTTATTTGTGCTTGACATTTCATATTAACTGCTCTTATTGATCCAGAAATTATTATTATTATTATGATTAAAAATGGGGTTGGAGATGTCTTCTGGTAGTGCAATAAACATCCAGTTCATGGGCAACTGTTCTGGTGATCAACCTGCACATTTTAAAGTGGGGTGTATTGTGACCAGTCAAATGCATACCTGTGCAATAATCATGTTTTTAAATCTTGGTGGATGGGTTATTCTGGCAAGGGCGAAGTCTTCACTAACAGAGATTGAACAAATTTGTGAACAAAAGTCAAGACAAATGTGTTTTGTGTTCAGTGAAGAAGTCTTAGTTTTTTACAAAGTATATAAAATGGGAACAAAAAAGTGTTGCATTTATATTGTTGAGCGCACTTACTAAACAAACATTTCTCCAAAAAGACAACCCTGCAGGAAGGAATTAGGCATAAAGTGCTGTCTGTTTGGCCCAGATCTGCTCCAGGACTCCTGCAGTGTCCCTGCCTGATTCATGATCTGCTGGACTGAAAAGCTTTAGGGGGTAGCCGCCTACTAGTCAGGTGTGAAGAAGATGACAGTGTTTAGCAGGGAGTATACTACCTTTGCCCAGCCAGACATTTATCAAAAGACAAAATTCTCTCAAAGCTTTAAATGGCAACAAGTAATCCACGGGCTACTGCCACAAAATGTTGCAGTCAGGGGTGGATTGGCCATTGACAGTACTGGGATCTTTTCTGGTGAGCCGATCAATAAATGGGCTGATGGCTGTCCGGTCTGCTTGTTTTTTTTCATGGTAATGTAACAAACTTTCTGATGCTTTGCTTCTTTTTATCATTATGTTGTATGGGGTTTAATTTTGGTATGTTTGTGTTGCTATAGGACGGGAGGTGCGAGGCGACATGCCCCTGCCTGTGTATATGTGTGGTTAGCATAGAGGCACAGAATAAAGTAGCCAGCCATTTTGCTGTGCCTGAACGATCTTCGGTTATCTCTTGTTTTAATACTCAACACGCCTGTAATGAACCCTCATCGGCTCAGGTACATTGGTGATAGCGGTGGGATTGCTCGAGCAGGTTGTTACACGTTTCCGTATACATACTGAGCTGTTAATTCGCTGTATTGCTATTAGCTTAGCTGCTAACTCACAACCAAGCACAATACTTCAAAGACTGGTGTGGCGGCATTGCAGACATGTGGCGTGGACACGAAGACCCGCTGAAGCCCTACACGGTGTTGACCGCCAACAACTCGCTTAGCGAAGAGAGTAGGCTCAACCTGCCCACTCCTTTTGCTGGTGTGCGTCAGTCATTCATATAAATGTTTAGCCTTTGATATAAATAAAATCGCTTCCCCCCCCCCACCATCCCTTTTTCCCATAGCAGCTATGGATCTAAGAGATTTATGTCTCCATAAACGTTCAAATCAAACATGTAATGTACTCACCTCATAGCAAAGTGCATCATGTGGTGTGCTACAACTAAATCTAGTTATGTCTAAAGTATTAGAAAACAATACCATATTCATATCCTGATTAACTCTTAGTTGCTTTTATTAATAACACCTTAACCACTATTTTATACTTTGATCAAAGGATGCCACTCAATTCAGATCTACAAGCTTACAACTCACACGTTGCAATGTGATGTAGTTGGAACATGTAAATCTGCTATTTTCAAAGTTTTTGATCATTTCCACCTATAGTGACATCCCCCAGTCAGGTCACCAAAGCTAAAGTGTTTACAGTGTCAACATGCACCTTTCCTTGTACCCAGAGTCCACTTTGTTCATGAAGGACATTGATCTAACACCATAACAAATATGTATTCTTTACATTTTTTTGTTCAGTGTTTATGGTTTACTGTCCTTTCAACAGTTTCACATTATACACTTAAAACTAATAAAACACTGACTAACTACTGTTAAAATAAAACACCTGCATACATATTACTCATGATGCAGTACACAAATGACAAGTATTTTCTCTTTTGTTGTGCTTTATTGGCTATACATTATGCTGAGCTGTAAAAAGTGTTTGTCCGATAATTATACTATTGATTTCCATCCTTAAGGCAACTAGCCAAAGTTCTGATTGCATCCACACTACTGGTTTGTGAATTTACAATTTGCAATTACTTAAATAATGATGTTTGTCTTTGACAGGGCTGAGGAAAGCTTTATATTTGTTCTACCCGGTGTGTGCTTTGTGACATACAGTTGTCTTCCTTACTTACAGTTTCCTGATGTACTTTAGCCAGCATCCTCCTTATACACTTATTTTCCTCTTTTCTTGGCTATCTATTACACATCTTTTTTCAGCAAGATTTGACAGCTTGCATGGATATTTCTCAGTAATCACTTAAATTATGGAATAACTCATGCTGATTTTACGGTCGCAAATTGATTTTAAAAAGGAGTGTATCGGCGATGCATTAGCAGAGCCTGTAAAATGGGTATTTGCGACCGTAATCCAGTATGAACCTTGGCAAATCATCAGACACAACAGAGTTATTCCCATTCTAATCCAGTTCCATCATTTGCATGCTTTATTTTTCTGTAAATAATTCTGTGTGAAAGGGTGTGGTCGGCTCGCCAAAGCTAACCGTAGCAGCATCTTCACACAAAACTGGAAATTCTGTGAGCAGACCCACAGATTTCTCCATCTCCTCAGCTGCATTGAGTTAAATCCATGGTAAATCCATCAATCAATCCAGTTAAATCCATTCATTTCGGCATCATCATTGCTGCACTAATTTCTGTTGCTCTCAGCTGACATATCCATTAGTGACACCTGCGCAGCAATGCGGTAAGGGTGTGGAGTTATACATCAAATGTGAAACGGTCGAATTTTTTGACACCGTCTATTCAATATTTTAGGGTCTGAAATCCCACACGATTAACGAATCAGATTTGCGGAACAAATATAATTGGATTAGAATAATCAGCCCAGTCTCAAGTTTTTTTTTTCATGCTCCCGTGGCGAAATGAGTCGAATTTTCGTGACAGGGCTTTTTAAACTCAGTGTTCCTAACCCTACTCCTACCCCCGACCGTAACCTTAACCATAACCACCCCCGACCCCCTGCTTCACTTTTAATTTCGTGTAGCCATCACGGAATGAATTAGAATGAATTTGTGCTGCCGTGATGAAAATGAGGCGCTTTTCGTCACAATATCACAAACCAATAGATTAATGTATATTTCGTGCTGGTGAATCACGACTTACCGTGAGACCAGGTTGGAATAATGCATACGTTTTGTTGTCTGTCTTTCACAGGGGTCTCTATTAAATGTGATGTGACCTACAGTACCTTGCTGCCAGCCTGCCAGTACACACACACACACACACACACACACACACACACACACACACACACACACACACACACACACACACACACACACACACACACTTTTTACATAAATGGAATCTGTAGACTGCCAGTAAGATGGAAATGATCTGAATATGCAGATAGTGATTTTCCAGTATCTGCAATAACTGTGGCGTTTCAGCCAGCTTTGCTGCTCACGCTTGATTCAGTTAGATATATACGAGGGCTGTCAATAAAGTAACGGTCCTTTTTATTTTTTTCAAAAACTATATGGATTTCATTCATATGTTTTTACGTCAGACATGCTTGAACCCTCGTGCGCATGCGTGAGTTTTTCCACGCCTGTCGGTGACGTCATTCGCCTGTGAGCACTCCTTGTGGGAGGAGTCGTCCAGCCCCTCGTCGGAATTCCTTTGTCTGAGAAGTTGCTGAGAGACTGGCGCGTTGTTTGATCAAAATTTTTTCTAAACCTGTGAGACACATCGAAGTGGACATGGTTCGAAAAATTAAGCTGGTTTTCAGTGAAAATTTTAACGGCTGATGAGAGATTTTGAGGTTATACTGTCGCTTTAAGGACTTTTCACGGTGCGAGACGTCGCGCAGCACTCTCAGGCGGCGTCATAAGCCTGTTCAAGCTGAAAACCTCCACATTTCAGGCTCTATTGATCCAGGACGTCGTGAGAGAACAGAGAAGTTTCAGAAGAAGTCGGTTTCAGCATTTTATCCGGATATTCCACTGTTAAAGGAGATTTTTTTAATGAAAGACGTGCGGACGGGTCCGCGCGTCGGGACGCAGCCGCCGCGACGCTCCGCCACAGGAAAAACACCTCCGTTGAAAGTCTTAAGGACAAGTTGGAACATGTCCTGCCTGTTAAACAATTTCTCATATACTCACTCCACTGAAAGCCATCAAAAGCCGCCTGGATTTTACAAATGGTTATCAACACAGAGGTGTTTTTCCTGTGCCGCTGCACCGCACCGGCTGCGTCCCGACGCGCGGATCCGTCCGCACGTCTTTCATTAAAAAAATCTCCTTTAACAGTGGAATATCCGGATAAAATGCTGAAACCGACTTCTTCTGAAACTTCTCTGTTCTCTCACGACGTCCTGGATCAATAGAGCCTGAAATGTGGAGGTTTTCAGCTTGAACAGGCTGATGACGCCGCCTGAGAGCGCTGCACGACGTCTCGCACCGTGAAAAGTCCTTAAAGCGACAGAATCACATCAAAATCTCTCATCAGCCGTTAAAATTTTCACTGAAAACCAGCTTAATTTTTCGAACCGTGTCCACTTCGATGTGTCTCACAGGTTTAGAAAAAATTTTGATCAAACAACGCGCCAGTCTCTCAGCAACTTCTCAGACAAAGGAATTCCGACGAGGGGCTGGACGACTCCTCCCACAAGGAGTGCTCACAGGCGAATGACGTCACCGACAGGCGTGGAAAAACTCACGCATGCGCACGAGGGTTCAAGCATGTCTGACGTAAAAACATACGAATGAAATCCATATAGTTTTTGAAAAAAATAAAAAGGACCGTTACTTTATTGACAACCCTCGTATACTCGTATATATATCTGTGTGTGTGTGTGTTGGCATATAAGCCGAGTAAGGCTTTTTTTCTTTTTGGCTTGTGATTTATTTGTTAGCAGCTGCAGGCTATGTTTAGCCTATATGTTAATTTTTGTGGAGTTGGACTGCTGAGGACTGATCATCCAAGTGCACTTCTTTTTTTTAACCTTCTGATGAAGGTTAAGCCCCATTCTCACTTTCACATACAGCATATGCATCCTGGAAAGATCTATGTAGCACCCTCAAGGATTTAGCATAGGCACGAGGTGGTTAAAAACAGGGTTTATTGTCTTCAATCAATCAATCAATCAATCAATTTTTTTTTATATAGCGCCAAATCACAACAAACAGTTGCCCCAAGGCGCTTTATATTGTAAGGCAAGGCCATACAATAATTATGTAAAACCCCAACGGTCAAAACGACCCCCTGTGAGCAAGCACTTGGCTACAGTGGGAAGGAAAAACTCCCTTTTAACAGGAAGAAACCTCCAGCAGAACCAGGCTCAGGGAGGGGCAGTCTTCTGCTGGGACTGGTTGGGCTGAGGGAGAGAACCAGGAAAAAGACATGCTGTGGAGGGGAGCAGAGATCGATCACTAATGATTAAATGCAGAGTGGTGCATACAGAGCAAAAAGAGAAAGAAACAGTGCATCATGGGAACCCCCCAGCAGTCTACGTCTATAGCAGCATAAGTAAGGGATGGTTCAGGGTCACCTGATCCAGACCTAACTATAAGCTTTAGCAAAAAGGAAAGTTTTAAGCCTAATCTTAAAAGTAGAGAGGGTGTCTGTCTCCCTAATCTGAATTGGGAGCTGGTTCCACAGGAGAGGAGCCTGAAAGCTGAAGGCTCTGCCTCCCATTCTACTCTTACAAACCCTAGGAACTACAAGTAAGCCTGCAGTCTGAGAGCGAAGCGCTCTATTGGGGTGATATGGTACTACGAGGTCCCTAAGATAAGATGGGACCTGATTATTCAAAACCTTATAAGTAAGAAGAAGAATTTTAAATTCTATTCTAGAATTAACAGGAAGCCAATGAAGAGAGGCCAATATGGGTGAGATATGCTCTCTCCTTCTAGTCCCCGTCAGTACTCTAGCTGCAGCATTTTGAATTAACTGAAGGCTTTTTAGGGAACTTTTAGGACAACCTGATAATAATGAATTACAATAGTCCAGCCTAGAGGAAATAAATGCATGAATTAGTTTTTCAGCATCACTCTGAGACAAGACCTGTCTGATTTTAGAGATATTGCGTAAATGCAAAAAAGCAGTCCTACATATTTGTTTAATATGCGCTTTGAATGACATATCCTGATCAAAAATGACTCCAAGATTTCTCACAGTATTACTAGAGGTCAGGGTAATGCCATCCACAGTAAGGATCTGGTTAGACACCATGTTTCTAAGATTTGTGGGGCCAAGTACAATAACTTCAGTTTTATCTGAGTTTAAAAGCAGGAAATTAGAGGTCATCCATGTCTTTATGTCTGTAAGACAATCCTGCAGTTTAGCTAATTGGTGTGTGTCCTGTTGTGTGGGCCGCTGAAGAGGAGGTACTGCTGGCCCACCACCACAAGATGGCGCCCTGCTTGAAGTGCGGGCTTCAAGCACGAGAGGGCATCGGCTGGAGGTGACAGCTGTCATCAATCAACACAAGCTGTCACCCATCACCACCACTACAAAGACCGGACTGCAACTCCACCTCCTCGCCGAGAAATCAACTACCATTCAGGTAATTTCTCTGCTGACTGACACTTTGTGTGTAATAACCTGAACTTCTGTTGCAGCCGTTTTCCTGGAGTGTGTCCTTATCTGAGGGATTGGCGTTTGGTGTGACAGCGACGGCTTCGCCTCACACCCCAACCCAGATAAGTGGTTGACCAGGAGCTGCACGAGTGTGTGTGATTGGAGGTGGAGGTTTTCCCTCCTTTACTTAATACAGACTGTGGGATTACTGAGTGTGCGAACTCACACTCATCTGGACTGTCTCTGTTCTCTGCCAGCAGTACCGGGTCTGACTGCTGAAGACAGCGGCCACCTGGGGCGCAGGGCTTGGCGGCTCCGGTGTTCTTCAGCTCCGTTGGTGTTGGAAGCTGTGTGGGGATCCAGCTCTTCTCTCTCCAGGCGTCTTCTATCGTCGAGCCTGCCCACACGTCACCTGGTGTATGATTGACAGTCCACCATATTGTTATTGTCTGTACGTTGTTGTGCGATTCACAACATTAAATTGTTACTTTTTGGCTTATCCATTGTCCGTTCATTAACGCCCCCTGTTGTGGGTCCGTGTCACGACACTTTCACAACATGTCCTCTGGCTTCATGGATAGATAAAGCTGGGTATCATCTGCGTAACAATGAAAATTTAAGCAATACCGTCTAATAATACTGCCTAAGGGAAGCATGTATAAAGTGAATAAAATTGGTCCTAGCACAGAACCTTGTGGAACTCCATAATTAACTTTAGTCTGTGAAGAAGATTCCCCATTTACATGAACAAATTGTAATTAGCTAAGATAGCTGGGTCAAGTGATGGCTTTTTAAGTAATGGTTTAATTACTGCCACCTTAAAAGCCTGTGGTACATAGCCAACTAACAAAGATAGATTGATCATATTTAAGATCGAAGCATTAAATAATGGTAGGGCTTCCTTGAGCAGCCTGGTAGGAATGGGGTCTAATAAACATGTTGATGGTTTGGATGAAGTAACTAATGAAAATAACTCAGACAGAACAATCGGAGAGAAAGAGTCTAACCAAATACTGGCATCACTGAAAGCAGCCAAAGATAACGATACATCTTTGGGATGGTTATGAGTAATTTTTTCTCTAATAGTTAAAATTTTGTTAGCAAAGAAAGTCATGAAGTCATTACTAGTTAAAGTTAATGGAATACTCAGCTCAATAGAGCTCTGACTCTTTGTCAGCCTGGCTACAGTGCTGAAAAGAAACCTGGGGTTGTTCTTATTTTCTTCAATTAGTGATGAGTAGAAAGATGTCCTAGCTTTACGGAGGGCTTTTTTATAGAGCAACAGACTCTTTTTCCAGGCTAAGTGAAGATCTTCTAAATTAGTGAGATGCCATTTCCTCTCCAACTTACGGGTTATCTGCTTTAAGCTACGAGTTTGTGAGTTATACCACGGAGTCAGGCACTTCTGATTTAAAGCGCTCTTTTTTAGAGGAGCTACAGCATCCAAAGTTGTCTTCAATGAGGATGTAAAACTATTGACGAGATACTCTATCTCACTTACAGAGTTTAGGTAGCTACTCTGCACTGTGTTGGTATATGGCATTAGAGAACATAAAGAAGGAATCATATCTTTAAACCTAGTTACAGCGCTTTCTGAAAGACTTCTAGTGTAATGAAACTTATTCCCCACTGCTGGGTAGTCCATCAGAGTAAATGTAAATGTTATTAAGAAATGATCAGACAACAACCCTTCACAACCTACAACGCCAGTTCCAGTGAAGTTAGGATATTGTTTAAAATGTAAATAAAAAACAGAATACAATGATTTGCAAATCCTCTTCAACCTATATTCTGTTGTGTGGGCCGCCAGAAGAGGAGGTACTGCTGGCCCACCACCAGAGGGCGCCCTGCCTGAAGTGCGGGCTTCAGGCACGAGAGGGCGCTGCCGCCACGGACACAGCCGGGGGTGACAGCTGTCACTCATTATCTCTTGACAGCTGTCACCCATCTACACTACATCATCTCACTCCATAAAGACCGGACGTCATCTCCACCTCGTTGCCGAGATATCATCTACCTGTGAAGGTAATTTCTCTGCTGACTTAAAACTAAATAATAGTCTGAACTCTTTTGCAGCCGTTTTCCTGTGGTGTGCCTTATCAGCTGGATTGGCGTTTGGTGTGAACAGCGACGGCTTCGCTTCACATCCAAACCAGATAAGTGGTTTAACAGGAGCTGCACGAGTGTGTGATTAGAGGTGGAGGTGACTTTCCACCTTCTGACTGTTTTTGTTACTGGGTGTGCACACACCCACATCTCACTGTTTGTGCTCCTCGCCAGCAGTACCAGATCCGACAGTCAGGGACGGTGATCACCTGGGAATTCGGGACTTGGCGGCTCCAGTATTCAACAGATTCTGTGGCGGTGGAAATCATGTGGTCCCGGCTCTTCTCAGGACAGACGTCTTTTATCCTCAAGCATGCCCACACGTCACCTTGGTGTATTGACTGCTATCAGATTCTGTGATTGTCTGTATAATCGTTGTGCACATTCACAACATTAAATTGTTACCTTTTGGCTCATCTATTGACCGTTCATTTGCGCCCCCTGTTGTGGGTCCGTGTCACTACACTTTCCCCAACATTATTCAATTGAATACACCACTAAGACAAGATATTTAATGTTCAAACTGATCAACTTTATTGTTTTTGTGCAAATATTTGCTCATTTTGAAATGGATGCCAGCAACACATTTAAAAAAAGCTGGGACAGTGGTATGTTTACCACTGTGTTACATCACCTTTCCTTCTAACAACACTCAATAAGCATTTGGAAACTGAGGACACTAATTGTTGAAGCTTTGTAGGTGGAATTCTTTCCCATTCTTGCTTGATGTACGACTTCAGTTGTTCAACAGTCCGGGGTCTCAGTTGTCATATTTTGCTCTTCATAATGCACCACACATTTTCAATGGGCGACAGGTCTGGACTGCAGGCAGGTCAGTCTAGTACCCGCACTCTTTTACTACGAAGCCACACTGTTGTAACACGTGCAGAATGTGGCTTGGCATTGTCTTGCTGAAATAAGCAGGGACATCCCTGAAAAAAAGGTTGCTTGGATGGCAGCATGTGTTGCTCCAAAACCTGGATGTACCTTTCAGTATCACATCTGTGATGGTGCCATTACAGATGTGTAAGTGGCCCATGCCATGGGCACTAACACACCCCCATACCATCACATAAGCCAGCTTTTGAACTTTACACTGGTAACAATCTGGATGGTCTTTTCCCTCTTTTGTCCGGAGGACACGACGTCCATGATTTCCAAAAACAATTTGAAATGTGGACTCATCAGACCACAGCACACTTTTCCACTTTGTGTCTGTCCATTTCAAATGAGCTCGAGCCCAGAGAAAGTGGCGGCGTTTCTGGATGTTGTTGATGTATGGCTTTCACTTTGCATGGTGGAGTTTTAACTTGCACTTGTAGATCTAGCGACAAACTGTGTAAACTGACAATGGTTTTCTGAAGTGTTTTTGAGCCCATGTAAGATCCTTTACACAATGATGTCGGTTTTTAATGCAGTACTGCCTGAGGGATCGAAGGTCATGGACATTCAATGTTGGTTTTCGGCCTTGCCGCTTACATGTAGAAAGTTCTCCAGATTCTCTGAATCTTCTGATTATATTATGGACTGTAGATGATGGAATCCCTAAATTTCTTGCAACTGAACATTGAGAAACATTGTTCTTAAGCTGTTGGACTATTTTTTCATGCAGCTGTTCACAAAGTGGTGATCCTCACCCCATCTTTGCTTGTGAATGGCTGAGCCTTTTGGGGATGTTCCTTTTATACCCAATCATGACACTCACCTGTTTCCAATTAGGTGTTCTTTGGTTTGCTCTTTGAACATTCATCAATTTTTCCAGTCTTTTGTTGCCCCGTCCCAACTTTTTTGAAACATGTTGCAGTCATCCATTTTAAAATGAGCAAATATTTGCACAAAAACAATAAAGTTTATCAGTTTGAACATTAAATATCTTGTCTTTGTGGTGTATTCAATTGAATATAGGTTGAAGAGGATTTGCAAATCATCATATTCTGTTTTTATTTACATTTTACACAACGTCCCAGCTTCATTGGAATTGGGGTTGTAAATGACGGTGTATATAATACTGAGATAAACTGTGGCTTCTAATGCTGTGTTTTACTGCTTTTCAAAGATGATGACAGTATTTGGGGTTTTAATTTTTTTGTACATTCTTTTTGTGTTTGTGATCCTTGAATTTACCCAGAAGCCCCTGCAGCACTTAAAGTGAAACTGGTTTATCAGAAGCCAACAGTGTAATCTGATTTGGCTGCGTCTGAAAAAAGTTATCGGTTATTGGTTATCTGTAATAAAGATACATTTTTTTTTATCAGTTTATCAGTTTAGCGTCATAAAAGATAACTTTTCAGTTATCAGATTAATGGTTATTGAAGCTAACCTGGTGGTTACCTGTGCCCACCACTGACCAAAAGTATATCTTGTAAAAGCTCGCATCTTTCATTATCTTGTTATCATGTGAAAAGACAACAGCCAGTGGTTTCACCAACTCAAGGCTCTGTTTTTACATCTTTCAAGTTTGACCCAGTTAGCCACATGGCCTTAACATGACATGGCATTTTTTGATCATGTAAGCACACACATGGGAGGATCACTTCTTTATCAATGATGTCAATGGATGTCTACAAAAACCTTACTGTTAACTGTGTTCGGAGTCTCTTTCCTGAACGACTTCCTGCGTGACCTCGGGACAGTGAGAACCCCAGATCTGGTATGATTGACTTTACATGAAATAAATAAACTGTCCTTGTTTGTAATAACAGAGTCTCATTGATCCAGGACAGACCCAAAGAACCGAGTCTAACAAGCGATTCATGATCAAGACCATGGTGTAAAGACATAACACACTGTGCTTGTTCCATGCAATGTATGCAGGAACAACAGCAGCATGTCCGAGGTAAAACTGCTATTATCACACGTACAGTAACTATCATGGAGATACCATGACATGTATGACAATGTTATGGGGTCAACAGAAATGGAAAGGCTTGTCAAAGTACAGTGGGGCAAAAAAGTATTTAGTCAGTCCCTGATTGTGCAAGTTCTCGTACTTAGAAAGATGAGAGAGGTGTTGGGAAAGTGTAGGTACACGGACCCACAACAGGGGGCGCAAATGAACGGACAATGGAGTAGGTCAAATAACAACACTTTACTGTTGTGAATGTGCACAACAAATACAACAGATTACAACAATGGACAAAAGTCAATTCACAAAGATGTGTCGTGTGGGCAGGCTCGAAGATAGGAGACGTCTGTCCAAAGCAGAACCGGAACCACACGATTTCCTCCGCCACCAGACCCCGGGAATACTGGAGCCGCCAAGTCCCGAATTCCCAGGTGGCCACTGCCTCCGCGTGTCGGACCTGGTACTGCTGGCGAGAACAAAGAAAACAATTAAATGTGGGCGCGTTTGCACCCAGCAATCCGCACGGCAGGAAAACTACCTCCACCTCTCGTTGGAAAAGGAGTCTGTTATACAATGCACAAAAGTCACAAAAGGTTACTGTCACACAGTTAGCTGAGAATGTTACCTTCCAGGTAGAACGATATCTCGGCAAAGAGGTGGAAACGTCGTCCTGCTGATGTACCCCTGCTGATTGGTAACAGCTGTTGCAGGTGATGCCTGACAGCTGTCACCCTGGCTGCTCCTGTGAGGCGGCTGCGCCCTCTGGTGCCTGGAGCCCGCACTCCAGGCAGGGCGCCCTCTGGTGGTGGGCCAGCAGTACCTCCTCTTCTGGCGGCCCACACAACAAGAGGTCTGTAATTTTCAACATAGGTACACTTCAACTGTGAGAGACAAATGAGGAAAAAAAATCCAGGAAATCACATTGTGGGATTATTAAAGAATTTATTTGTAAATGATGGTGGAAAATAATTATTTGGTCAATAACAAAAGTTCAACTCAATACTTTGTAACATAACCTTTGTTGGCAATGACAGAGGTCAAACGTTTCCTGTAAGTCTTCACCAGGTTTGCACACACTGTAGCTGGTATTTTGGCCCATTCCTCCATGAAGATCTCCTCTAGAGCCGTGATGTTTTGGGTCTGTCGCTGGGCAACATGGACATTCAACTCCCTCAACAAATTTTCTATGGGGTTGATGTCTGGAGACTAACTTGGCCACTCCAGGACCTTGAAATGCTTTTTACAGATCCATTCCTTCATTGCCCAAGTGGTGTGTTTGGGATTATTGTCATGCTGGAAGACCCAGCCACATTGCATCTTCAGTGCTCTCACTGATGGAAGGAGGTTTTGGCTTAAAATCTCATGATACATGGCCACATTCATTCTTCCCTTAACACAGATCAGTCGTCCTGTCCCCTTTGCAGAAAAACAGCCCCAAAGCATGATGTTTCCACCCCCATGCTTCACAGTAGATATGGTGTTCTTGGGATGCAACTCAGCATTCTTCTTCCTACAAACACGATGAGTTCAGTTTTTACCAACAAGTTCTATTTTGGTTTCATCTGACCACATGATATTCTCCCAATCCTCTTCTGGATCATCCATATGCTCTCTGGCAAACTTCAGACGGGCCTGGACATGTACTGGCTTAAGCAGGGGGACACGCCTGGCACTGCAGGATTTGAGTCCCTCTCTGCATAGTGTGTAGCCTTTATTACTTTGGTCCCAGCTCTCTGCAGGTCATTCATCAGGTCCCTCCGTGTAGTTCTGGGATTTTTGTTCACCGTTCTCATGATCATTTTGACCCCACGGGATGACATCTTGCGTGGAGCCCCACATCGAGGGAGATTATCAATGGTCTTGTATGTCTTCCATTTTCTTACAATTGCTCCCACAGTTGATTTATTCACAGCAACCTGCTTGACTATTGTAGATTCACTCTTCCCAGCCTGGTGCACATCTACAATTTTCTTCCTGGTGTCCTTCGACAGCTCTTTGGTCTTGGCCATGGTTGAGTTTGGAGTCTGACTGTTTGAGGCTGTGGACAGGTGTCTTTTATACAGGTAATCAATCAATCAATCAATCAATTTTTTTTATATAGCACCAAATCACAACAAACAGTTGCCCCAAGGCGCTTTATATTGTAAGGCAAGGCCATACAATAATTATGTAAAACCCCAACGGTCAAAACGACCCCCTGTGAGCAAGCACTTGGCTACAGTGGGAAGGAAAAACTCCCTTTTAACAGGAAGAAACCTCCAGCAGAACCAGGCTCAGGGAGGGGCAGTCTTCTGCTGGGACTGGTTGGGGCTGAGGGAGAGAACCAGGAAAAAGACATGCTGTGGAGGGGAGCAGAGATCGATCACTAATGATTAAATGCAGAGTGGTGCATACAGAGCAAAAAGAGAAAGAAACAGTGCATCATGGGAACCCCCCAGCAGTCTACGTCTATAGCAGCATAAGTAAGGGATGGTTCAGGGTCACCCGATCCAGCCCTAACTATAAGCTTTAGCAAAAAGGAAAGTTTTAAGCCTAATCTTAAAAGTAGAGAGGGTGTCTGTCTCCCTGATCTGAATTGGGAGCTGGTTCCACAGGAGAGGAGCCTGAAAGCTGAAGGCTCTGCCTCCCATTCTACTCTTACAAACCCTAGGAACTACAAGTAAGCCTGCAGTCTGAGAGCGAAGCGCTCTATTGGGGTGATATGGTACTACGAGGTCCCTAAGATAAGATGGGACCTGATTATTCAAAACCTTATAAGTAAGAAGAAGAATTTTAAATTCTATTCTAGAATTAACAGGAAGCCAATGAAGAGAGGCCAATATGGGTGAGATATGCTCTCTCCTTCTAGTCCCCGTCAGTACTCTAGCTGCAGCATTTTGAATTAACTGAAGGCTTTTTAGGGAACTTTTAGGACAACCTGATAATAATGAATTACAATAGTCCAGCCTAGAGGAAATAAATGCATGAATTAGTTTTTCAGCATCACTCTGAGACAAGACCTTTCTGATTTTAGGGATATTGCGTAAATGCAAAAAAGCAGTCCTACATATTTGTTTAATATGCACATTGAATGACATATCCTGATCAAAAATGACTCCAAGATTTCTCACAGTATTACTAGAGGCCAGGGCAATGCCATCCAGAGTAAGGATCTGGTTAGACACCATGTTTCTAAGATTTGTGGGGCCAAGTACAATAACTTCAGTTTTATCTGAGTTTAAAAGCAGGAAATTAGAGGTCATCCATGTCTTTATGTCTGTAAGACAATCCTGCAGTTTAGCTAATTGGTGTGTGTCCTCTGGCTTCATGGATAGATAAAGCTGGGTATCATCTGCGTAACAATGAAAATTTAAGCAATACCGTCTAATAATACTACCTAAGGGAAGCATGTATAAAGTGAATAAAATTGGTCCTAGCACAGAACCTTGTGGAACTCCATAATTAACCCTAGTCTGTGAAGAAGATTCCCCATGTACATGAACAAATTGTAATCTATTAGACAAATATGATTCAAACCACCGCAGCGCAGTGCCTTTAATACCTATGGCATGCTCTAATCTCTGTAATAAAATTTTATGGTCAACAGTATCAAAAGCAGCACTGAGGTCTAACAGAACAAGCACAGAGATGAGTCCACTGTCCGAGGCCATAAGAAGATCATTTGTAACCTTCACTAATGCTGTTTCTGTACTATGATGAATTCTAAAACCTGACTGAAACTCTTCAAATAGACCATTCCTCTACAGATGATCAGTTAGCTGTTTTACAACTACCCTTTCAAGAATTTTTGAGAGAAAAGGAAGGTTGGAGATTGGCCTATAATGAGCTAAGATAGCTGGGTCAAGTGATGGCTTTTTAAGTAATGGTTTAATTACTGCCACCTTAAAGCCTGTGGTACATAGCCAACTAACAAAGATAGATTGATCATATTTAAGATCGAAGCATTAAATAATGGTAGGGCTTCCTTGAGCAGCCTGGTAGGAATGGGGTCTAATAAACATGTTGATGGTTTGGATGAAGTAACTAATGAAAATAACTCAGACAGAACAATCGGAGAGAATGAGTCTAACCAAATACCGGCATCACTGAAAGCAGCCAAAGATAACGATACGTCTTTGGGATGGTTATGAGTAATTTTTTCTCTAATAGTTAAAATTTTGTTAGCAAAGAAAGTCATGAAGTCATTACTAGTTAAAGTTAATGAATACTCAGCTCAATAGAGCTCTGACTCTTTGTCAGCTTGGCTACAGTGCTGAAAAGAAACCTGGGGTTGTTCTTATTTTCTTCAATTAGTGATGAGTAGAAAGATGTCCTAGCTTATGGAGGGCTTTTTTATAGAGCAACAGACTCTTTTTCCAGGCTAAGTGAAGATCTTCTAAATTAGTGAGACGCCATTTCCTCTCCAACTTACGGGTTATCTGCTTTAAGCTACGAGTTTGTGAGTTATACCACGGAGTCAGGCACTTCTGATTTAAAGCTCTCTTTTTCAGAGGAGCTACAGCATCCAAAGTTGTCTTCAATGAGGATGTAAAACTATTGACGAGATACTCTATCTCACTTACAGAGTTTAGGTAGCTACTCTGCACTGTGTTGGTATATGGCATTAGAGAACATAAAGAAGGAATCATATCCTTAAACCTAGTTACAGCGCTTTCTGAAAGACTTCTAGTGTAATGAAACTTATTCCCCCTGCTGGGTAGTCCATCAGAGTAAATGTAAATGTTATTAAGAAATGATCAGACAGCAGGGAGTTTTCAGGGAATACTGTTAAGTCTTCTATTTCCATACCATAAGTCAGAACAAGATCTAAGATATGATTAAAGTGGTGGGTGGACTCATTTACATTTTGAGCAAAGCCAATAGAGTCTAATAATAGATTAAATGCAGTGTTGAGGCTGTCACTCTCAGCATCTGTGTGGATGTTAAAATCGCCCACTATAATTATCTTATCTGAGCTAAGCACTAAGTCAGACAAAAGGTCTGAAAATTCACAGAGAAACTCACAGTAACGACCAGGTGGACGATAGATAATAACAAATAAAACTGTTTTTTGGGACTTCCAATTTGGATGGACAAGACTAAGAGTAAAGCTTTCAAATGAATTAAAGCTCTGTCTGGGTTTTTGATTAATTAATAAGCTGGAATGGAAGATTGCTGCTAATCCTCCGCCCCGGCCCGTGCTACGAGCGTTCTGACAGTTAGTGTGACTCGGGGGTGTTGACTCATTTAAACTAACATATTCATCCTGCTGTAACCAGGTTTCTGTAAGGCAGAATAAATCAATATGTTGATCAATTATTATATCATTTACCAACAGGGACTTAGAAGAGAGAGACCTAATGTTTAATAGACCACATTTAACTGTTTTAGTCTGTGGTGCAGTTGAAGGTGCTATATTATTTTTCTTTTTGAATTTTATGCTTAAATAGATTTTTGCTGGTTATTGGTGGTCTGGGAGCAGACACCGTCTCTACGGGGATGGGGTAGTGAGGGGATGGCAGCGGGAGAGAAGCTGCAGAGAGGAGTAATGACTTCAAACAGGTGCCATTAATACAGGTAACAGGTGGAGGACAGAAGAGCTTCTTAAAGAAGTTACAGGTCTGTGAGAGCCAGAAATCTTGCTTGTTTGTGGGTGACCAAATACTTATTTTCCACCATAATTTACAAATAAACTCTTTAAAAATCCTACAGTTTGATTTTCTGGATTTTTTTTTCGCATTTTGTCTCTCATAATTGAAGTGTACTTATGTTGAAAATGACAGACCTCTCTCATCTTTCTACGTAGGAGAACTTGCACAATCAGGGGCTGACTAAATACTTTTTTGCCCCACTGTATGTCAAAGGTGAGGAAAAAAAAAATTGGAACATGTTGAACATTCATACATGGTAAAAACACGACCATGGAACAATGACAGAATCCCAGTTCACCACAGACAACTTCCCAGATACCCTTCCTGAAACTGTGAGCTTTCGGGATGCATAACCATGAAAGTAAGAACAGAGCTTTGGGTTAGAGATAGAATTAATTATTCTGGATTGTACATAAATTCATTAATAATGCTATCATCATCCTTTTAGAAAAAAAAAATAAATCCTGGCACCATAGCAACACTGCATAGTAAATTGCTGACACTGGAACACACTTTGGCTTCTTTCCCTGCAAAAGCAGATTATTAATCACATATTTCTTCTTGGGAAATGAAAACAAAAAAGCTGCAGATCAGCAGCAGTGATTGTATAACACTGCTAGATTAGACAGTTTTCGTATAACAGACATTCAGAGTGTTGCTGTGCAAAACTCTGAAATCAGATTAGAGTTTTCTCATTTAGATCAAAGCTTGATATGTGTACATCCCTAAAGGCCGTCGTATGAATAGTGTTGCATTTTGACGTATTCCCTTTCATTAGCAAGTTCATTATTCATGTTCCATATTTGTTGTGCTGAGTGTTGTCAGCATATTTGTCAGGAAGACATATGCCATGAAATATAATTTAGTCATGCTAATGTTTACTCTATTCCTAAGAGGAATGACAGGCCATTAGCAATGGATTTGTCTGAATCTGGACTTTTCACCTTGGAGAGAGACACTGAATGAAAATAAGATGACCTGAGCGCAATTTATCACTGGTGCATTCCTCGCGGAACTATACTTCATCATAAGCAAACATGTCCTTTACTGCATATTGAAAGAATCATGGACGACTGCACTGTGCTTCCGTATCACACCAGTGATTAATCCATTTCAGTGAGTGGAAACTCTGTGATTTTTAATTATAGCCGTGGTCTCCTGGCAGGTGGTCTAAGAGCCCTTCATTACAGGCCAATGCTGCTCCAGAGAATATACTGCACCGCTGTTGGAAGACAGACCACCCACATTACCTGCACATCATTAATTAAGCAGATGAGAGCGCCGTCTCAGCGCCGGCTCTCAGCGGTGCAAAACGTTATCAGTTAGAGGCTGTAAAATTTCTGGACAAGATCAATGACAATTCTGTTTTTATCTATCAACGTTAAAGACATCCAGCTGGGTGCTAACCAGCAGTTAAGAGATCACAAGTTTGGACCTAATTCTGCATGGCTCCTCCAGCATGTGTGTTTGTGTGTATTAATCGTTTTATGGGGACACAACTATATTTACAGCCAGATTCTTTATAAAAGGGAATTTGCTACAGGGCTACATTACGTTTCGCGAGGTGTAGCTAATAAACTGGCAACCGAGTGTATATTTGTAGCCAAAAACAGTAACCATGCTATCTCTCTCTCTCTCACTCTCTCACACACACACACATATATATATATATATATATATATATACAAGGGCTGTCAATAAAGTATAGGTCCTTTTTATTTTTTTCAAAAACTATATGGATTTCATTCATATGTTTTTATGTCAGACATGCTTGAACCCTCGTGCGCATGCGTGAGTTTTTCCACGCCTGTCTGTGACGTCATTCGCCTGTGAGCACTCCTTGTGGGAGGAGTCGCCCAGCCCCTCGTCCGAATTCCTTTGTCTGAGAAGTTGCTGAGAGACTGGCGCTTTGTTTGATCAAAAGTTTTTCTAAACCTGTGAGACACATCGAAGTGGACACGGTTCGAAAAATTAAGCTGGTTTTCGGTGAAAATTTTAACGGCTGATGAGAGATTTTGAGGTGATACTGTCGCTTTAAGGACTTCCCACGGTGCGAGACATCGCGCAGCGCTCTCAGGTGCCGTCGTCAGAGAACAGAGAAGTTTCAGAAGAAGTCGGTTTCAGCATTTTATCTGGATATTCCACTGTTAAAGGAGATTTTTTAATGAAAGACGTGCGGACAGATTGCAGTCGGCTCGCAGCCGCTGCGATGCTCCGCCACAGGAAAAACACCTCTGTTGGAAGCCTTAAGGACAAGTTGGATCATGTCCGGCTGTTAAACAATTTCTCATATACTCACTCCACTGAAAGCCATCAAAAGCCGCCTGGATTTTACAAATGGTTATCAACACGGAGGTGTTTTTCCTGTGCCGCCGCACCGTGCCGGCTGCGTCCCGATGCGCGGACCCGTCCGCACGTCTTTCATTAAAAAAATCTCCTTTAACAGTGGAATATCCGGATAAAATGCTGAAACCGACTTCTTCTGAAACTTCTCTGTTCTCTCACGACGTCCTTTTCTAATAGACCTCGTATATATATACGAGGTCTATTAGAAAAGTATCCGACCTTATTATTTTTTTCAAAAACTATATGGATTTGAATCACGTGTGATTGCGTCAGACAAGCTTGAACCCTCGTGCGCATGCGTGAGTTTTTTCACGCCTGTCGGTTGCATCATTTGCCTGTGGGCAGGCTTTGAGTGAGCACTGGTCCACCCCTCCTGTCGGAATTCCTTTGTCTGAGAACTTCCTGAGAAACTGGCGCTTTGCTTGATCAAACTTTTTTCAGAAACTGTAAGGCACATCCAAGTGGACACCATTCGAGAAATTCAGAATACCTTAATAATACCTTAATAATCTCCTCAATACACACACACAGATATATATATATATATATATATATATATATATATATATATATATATATATATATATATATATATATATATATATATATATATATATATATATATCTGTGTGTGTGTGTTGGCATATAAGCCTAGTAAGGTTTTTTTCTTTTTGGCCTGTGATTTATTTGTTAGCAGCTGCAGGCTATGTTTAGCCTATATGTTAATTTTTGTGGAGTTGGACTGCTGAGGACTGATCATCCAAGTGCACTTCTTTTTTTTAACCTTCTGATGAAGGTTAAGCCCCATTCTTACTTTCACATACAGCATATGCATCCTGGAAAGATCTATGTAGCACCCTCAAGGATTTAGCTTAGGCACGAGGTGATTAAAAACAGGGTTTATTGTCTTCACAACCTACAGAAAAGTATAACAGAAAAGTGAAAAATGGGAAGATGCCTCTTCCAAGGTCCTAGAGGCATGGAAATCTCAAAACTCATTCTGACCCATGCTTACAAGAATATGTCCATCTGTTGAGTTTTTGGCTAGGGCTATATTTTGGTGATACCTGATTTTTATGCTACATATAATGACACTATGTAATAATGACAAGGACACAAAGTGTGTGCAAAGTGTGATAAGTTCCAAAACTGGACACTAGGCAGTGAAATTGATGATACGATATGATACGATACACTTTATTGTCCCTTCTGGGAAATTTGTCTTGGACTCCAAGAGCTGCACAAATAAAACTGCCATGACATAATTACATAACTCATGCATATTGCACATAACTTGATACACACACCAATATTGCACATACCCCTTTCGTACAGTTGGCTCATACATATTGCACATACTATCCCTAATACACATATCAAAATTGCATATACCCCTATTACACAGCAGTCTCACACAAAAGATTCATGCATATTGCACATATCCCTAAAACACATACCCCTATTGCACAGCCATCTCCCACATATGGTTAAAAGGAAAATACTGACAATGAAAAAATAACACTGAATAGCAATGCCACCATGTCATTAATGCGCAATCCTACTACCTATCCCAGGAACCATTATTTAAGACTCTGACGTGGGCGCAAGTGAGTTTTTAAAGCGATTCAGTCTGCACTGAGGGACTCTGTATCGCCTACCAGACGGAGTTCATACTCAGGATAGAGGATGTGGGAAGGATCCGACAAAGCTCGCTGCGCTTGTTTGAGAACAGACTGTTCATACATGGGCTGCAGGGAAGAGTTTCCAGTCCTTCCTGCAACTTTCATGGCAGTCTTCACCAGATGAGCAAGCTTAGATTTTAACTGGACAGAGAGATTATCATACCAAGGTGACATCCCATACCGGATAATGCTTTCCAAAACAGCCTGATAAAACAGAAACAAGATGTTCCGATCACCCCGAAACACCCTGAGTCTGCGCAGAAAATATAACCTCTGCTGTAAACGGGAGCATAAATTATTGACATGTGTTTCCCAGCTAAAGTGATTAAGTAAATGCCTCGATACCTGTAAAAGGTGACCTGATTGATTTCTTCTGAGGGGTATGATCACCAATAGAACGAGGGTCGATTATCATCTCCTCAGTTTTCGTTACATTTATGGTAAGAAAGTTAGCATCACACCAGAGGACAAAAGACTGCACCTCCTTAAAGTACAGTGATGGATATGAGTCTCTGTAAAGCAGACTGAGGATCGCAGCATCATCAGAAAACTTAAAAACACAGTTTCCATGAAAGTGGCTAATGCAATCGATAGTATAAAGAGTAAAAAGTAAAGAGTAAAAAGTAAAATGATGATGATGAGCAAAAACGATAAACACACTTACACTGTTATTTTCCAAAAATTGCGATATTTTAGGATATCTGCGATTTTGGGTCTGGGGGGTGCGTGCAGGGGGGGGGGTCTAGAATGCTTTAGAGTGCTTGGAAAAACAAGGATGTGGAAAATGTCCTTATTTTTACTAGTGTCTTGATATTAAAGGTGTGTTATTATAAAAATGTCCTAAACTGTCATAAAAAGAAGTGCACACACACCCACACACACACACACAGATAATTATTTGACTCTAAGCAAACATACTTATTTCTTATTTATTAAATATGTTATAGTAGTTTTTCTTTTCTCGATATTTTGAGGAGGCAGTGCACTAGCGCCCCCTAGTCATCACCTGCCACTGTTTGCAGCAGTCTTTTCGAGACACTCCATTAGGTGAGGAAACCAGGTGTCAGCGCCAAGCCATGACAAACAGAGGGTTTGCATCAGATGTAGAATAAAGCTCTAAAGCCTTTGAAAAACACACAAAATGATGTTACTGATCATTTTAGTTTTGGAAAATCCTCCATCTTAGCCCTTAAGCAACGTGCAAAGACCTTGCTTGACACGGCAGCAAAATGAACCAGAGCTACGATATCAGATCAAGAATGGAACAAACTCACACGCAAGCAGAAGGAGCAGAAACTAGAAAGAAGGAGATAAAGAAGAAGAAGAAGAAGATGAGGAAGACAGTTGCAGACTTGACTGTGAAAATGACTGCAAAGGGATGAGAGTTGACAGATTTGTCGGAATGAGTCAGATATACAGTATTTGTTCTGAAAAACTTGAGGCACATTTTCATGTGTTTCTACAGTATTTGTAAAAACCCCTGCATGACACATCATATAGCTGTGATGTGTGAAGAAAAAAAAATGTATGTACACAGGTATTATGGGTAAGGATTTCCTGATCCAGTCTCAAAAGTTATTATTGGGTCCAATCAAGGCATTTTATTTGTGTATTTATTTACTTAGCTATTTATTTATATTTGACAGATCAGTATCAGCTTTATTAAAAACAAGTGGCACCCCACTTCGGGAAGTGCTGATCTGAGCTGTTGTTTGAAAGCGAACCAATTACTGTTGTCATTCCGTTAGCTTCCAGCTCTCTGGTGGCTTCAAAACATCCATTTTTCTGTTGTTTATCACGACTGGCTTCATTCATATTTCTGCAGAGCTGATTGGTTGTGGATAAGCTGTTGGCACACTACCTCCACTATCATACCTTTATAACTGACTGGTCTTCACAGGAGAGTTGCAATGATTAACTGATGGCAGTCTTCATGAGATTCCAATGTGCCTTCCGATTTTTATTACATGAAGGTGGTCTGCTTTCTCTGCAAGGTGAGTCCCATAAGAGGTCCCGCCTCCTCTTACTTCAAAAGACCACAAACAAAAACACACCTGCAGCCAAATTGTGGTAAGATTTCAAAAGACAAAATCTGTCATGAAGGAAAATAGTAGAAATTGGTTTTAAAAACTGCCATATTTGGCTGGAAAAGTCAAACAAAGTAGGGATTGGTGCTCATCAGGGTACGGGCACTTACGAATATGAAAACATTAAGGGTACTTCTTCCATTGTGGTCAGACGACAGTGGGCTGCTTTCTATACACAATGAGTTATGCAAGTGGCCCCACATGCTCTTCTTCAAAAGCATGACTCAGCAGAAATGCCTCAAAGCATGACTCAGCAGAAATGTATAATTGCAAGGCTAAGATTATGATATTTTAATGCTTACCTAATGTGGCTGCATGATATTTTCTTTTTAGCCACAATTAGTTTCCTTAATCCACACAATGTGTCTGCAAATGGTAGCAGTGCAGCCAAATTCACAAACCAAAGGATTCATCTGACTGGAAAGTTACCCCAATAACATCACCTGGGGACTCATTTATCAAACTGTGCATAGAAAAGGTTCTAAATTCTGTCGGAAGAATGAAACTTAGGATGTGTGTAAGTACAAAAAAATCTATATTAAACATGCGGGCGCCGGTCATACGCACACTTGTAACTAATCAATGATGATAAATCCCACACCTGTTCTTAAGTACCATGCTCATGCATGGTTAGGGTCATTTGCATTCAGAAACGCCCTAATTGACCATATATGGCAGTGACACTCCCTTTAAAAAAAGTGAATGGATCTTTTTTTTTCCCCTCACCAAAATCATGGCAAAGAGGAAGAGGAATTTCACCGACAAGAAGATTGATGTACTTGTGGGTGATGATGAAACAAACCAAAAAATTCTGTTTGGAACACTTAATGCAGGTGTGACCAACAAAAGAAAAAAAAATGCTATTTGCCCTATTGACGTATCTCATAATCCCTTGCGTGCCAGAGAGTCGCTGCAGTTAAAGAACATAGATGACAATTGTAAATGAATATTATACTACAAAAAGGTAATTTTTTTATGCTTTTCGTCACGTTAATAAGAGACTGCTGCATGATACCCTGAAGACTTGCTAAACAATTATAACAAATAATTCGTGTCTGCTACGTTTAATCTGCGTGGAATTTAATAAACGCAAACCGAATTTCAGACATATATATTAGTCTGGAACAAAGAGGACAAACAGTGTTGTAAAGAACAATAATCAAGATGTTAAAGAGCAAACTTCACTTCCCCCAGAACAACATGATCAGGAAGGGATTATAGCTCACAGCAGCTCCCACTGAAAATAACGGAGAGACAGCCTGTGATTCTCGCATGTTTACATAAAACAAACGTCTATAAACCGAGAGAATATATTCATGAGAGTTTTAGGCACAATATAAAAATAGTTTTATGTTGCGATGTTAATGCTGTTGTCCGTGTGCAGTGGTTGAAGTGCAGCGTGATCAGAGCGTCTCAATGCAGTTCTCAATGTTACTGAGATCTCGCAGGGCGGCGACCTCTCCGAGGTTTTGCGGGATTTGAAACATCAATAGGGCGAATGTGGGAGAAACTAGCGGCGCTGTGAATTCCGTTGGGTCAGAAGAAAGATCACTCCCAGAAATAAAAAAGAATGGTTTGACATTAAAATCAGAGCCAAAAAACGCATCACAACCCACAGACAGGAAATATCTGCAACTGGAGGAGGACAAGCAACAACCCAGCTGTCACCCATGGACACCCGTATTACCAGCATCATCGGAGACACAGCACTATGTGGCATTGTTCCTGATGGAGACACAGACGCTCTCCTATCACAACCAGCTGTACCATCGACCAGTCACACTGCAGGTAAAATAAAACGCTGGGCTAAGGTGTTTCATAAACATTTATTTAGACAGTTTAATTAGTGAATTTTAATGAGAATAAACGTGACAATAATGTGATGTTTCTGCAATATCTCAGAAACTCAAGCCAGTCCCGCCTGCCCTCAGGAGTCGGAGGCGGTGGAGGAGCTGGGGGAGTTGGAGGAACAGGAGCAGCCGGAGCCATCCAAAACCCAGTCGGTGCGTCCTCAGGGGGCGAGGGTGCTGGCAGTGCTACAAAATCAACAAGACACCACCAATTTCATAAATGCGATAAAGGATCAGCTGACAAACATCTCAAATACATTACTGCAAATAAACGAGTCACTGAAACAGATTGCTGCATGCGCATTGCAAGTGTTAAATAAATAAACTTTAAAATGTTGCATGATGTTGATTATTTTTCCATGCACGCTTTCGATCTTGAATTTTTCACTTTTAAAAGATCGATTAACAGGCAGACATACCTAAAAATCTCTGTATGATCCTCACTCTTGTTTGACTGGCAGCGGCATTAGGGGGTGGGAAAGGCTCTGCGTTGGGCATGGGCTCATCTGCTCTGGGGGGTTCCTGTAGAGGGACCCCTTGTCTGATGGCTAAGTTGTGAAGCACACAGCAAGCCAAGATGATGTGGCAGACTTTTTGGGGTGTATACTGAAGTGTCCCCCCCAACACTGGACAGGCACAGCCATTGGCCTTTAAGCAGGCCTATTGCGCATTCAACAACCGTTCTTACGGGGGTCATCAGCCACGGCTTTAGTGGATATCCCCCATCACCTATAGAGATGCTTTAATAACCATACGAAGGCCGGAAAATAATTTTGAAATGTTTAACACTCACCGATAAGCCAGCCATCCTCAACAGCTCATGCTTGGAGGTACACACCGACAGAGCTGTTCTGCAGAATGAATGAGTCGTGCCTTCTTCCAGGCCACCGGGCAACAATGTTTAACAGAGACATAGTTGAATCGCAGATTATTTGTGCATTGTTTGAATGAAACCCTTTCCTGTTCACGTAACTGAATTCATTGTGTGAGGGTGCTTTCATTGCGATGTGGGTGCAATCTATGGCTCCAATTATGTTTGGGAATCTGCCGATGGCGTGAAATCCTTGTTTAATTTTGGTTGTTGGTGATGTCTGTATGGAAACTGGATGTAAATTGGGGCCAGAGAAATTATTGCATCCAACACTGCTGCCATGAATCTGCTTAGTGTTGGCTGCGAAGTGCCACATATGTCTCCAATCTCTCGCTGAAATGTTCCAGTGGCCAAAAATCCCAGGGTGGACAGGAGCTGGATGTGCACTGGGATGGCTTTGGTGCGTTTTGTCTCTCGCTCCAACATGGGTTGTAAATCATGGGATAAATCCATCACTATGTTTTTGGGGAAGCGTTACCTGCTGAGAAGCCACTCTGTGCTCTCACTGAACAAATCAGCACGCTCTTTGAAAACGTGCTCCCTGCGTAGCGTACAATTCTCCAAATCCTCCAACAGAGCGAGATAAGCCATGGTACTTGTATTTCAGATTTTCTTTTCAGGTTGTCCTGTCACAGCTGTCTTTGATAGCTTGTCACATCAATCATTCAAAATGTTTGCTAAATGAGTAATTGAGAATTTTTATTACTTAGAGGAAACAGGGAACATGTGTGAACTTTGAGATTGCTGAACACTGTGACTCCTTTAATGGGTTCTATTTGTAGTTTCACTGTTCTACCACTAGATTTTGTGTGTACGCATGGTCAGAGCTGTGCTTAAATTTACACACGTTCCTAAGCATAAGTACAAGTTGATAAATTCCATACTTTAGTATATTAGTATTTGGGTATGTGTCGGCGGAATTACTCCAGTATTGATATTCAGGAAAAAACGCAAAAGTCCAGATTTTCATTACCAAGTACAAACAAAACCTAACATTGCAGTCAGAGGATCAACATACATTACTGTTGGGTGCAAGTGTCTCCAATAGTGTTGTAGTGGGGGAAGTGAAGGTCTAGTGGTTAAGGCGTTGGGCTTGAGACCAGAAGATCCTCGGTTCAAATCTCAGCCTGACTGGAAAATCACTAAGGGCCCTTGGGCAAGGTCTTTAATCCCCTAGTTGCTCCCAGTGTGTAGTGAGTGCCTTGTATGGGGTGAATGTGAGGCATTATTTGTAAAGCGCTTTGAGCGTCTGATGCAGATGGAAAAGCGCTATATAAATGCAGTCCATTTGTAGTAAGAGCAAACTGAAACTGAAGCGACAGTAAGGGACTTTTAATTTTCTTGTGTGCATCACTGGACTTGTGGTTTTTATGTTGTGGTTTGGACAGGGCAGGTGTCACAGACCGAATGGGCCCCCTAAAAATCAGTCCCCCCTGATGATGCGGTTCACGGATTAACACCTCGTTTCTGCTTCAAACTGCACACCAGTCATCATCTACCTCAGCGACAGATATCTGAAGCTTTAGTACAACAACCATTTCCACATAAATTCAGCATTATTTCATCATGAAAGGCGGCGGAAGCAATCAGAGCACTGCAGCTAAACGAGCTGCTAGCTGATGTGTTCACTGTGCGTCGGACATTTCAAAGCGTCACGGAATTTCGCCTTGTTTCTGCTTAAAACTGACTTTAGAATGATTTAAGAGGTTTTACCTTTATCATCTCATGGGTAATAATCCCATTATTCCATTTGATTGTTTTGGGTGAAGAGACTCCATCTCAGATGTGCTGCTGTGGTCTGAAATGACACATGCACAGATGCAAAAGGCGGAGTGATGTTTTAGGGGCGGACCGTTTGATCTGCTACACCAGGCTTAGGGTGTTTCCTTGTGTGAAACCTTGTCACCTATCCTGTCCTTCCTTGTCATCACTGATGCATCTGTGACTGTGGATGTGGAGGGTATGGGTCTGTTTCCCATGGGGCGTGCACACTGTGCAGTATCTCCTCCTCAGTATCTATCTATCTATCTATGATATGCAAATCTAATGCCTATTTATGCCTCAGAGCCACTGTGCACAGTATGGATAAAATGGATACTAATCAGTTCTGATCGATGCAGCAGATGTGTTGCTGTACAATTGTTGTAGCACTAATCATATCGCTCACCCTAACCATAGTCAAAACATCAAGTTAACAAAAAAGGAACTCATTAACTCACACAGCTCACTGAAAGCAAAAATCTTCATGTCTTTATAGAGATGCTGGTCTTCCATGTATCTCTATCTCAAGGGACCCCGCTTTCATGTCAAAATGTCGAAAGCGTTGACAAGCATCGCTATGTAGACGATGGCGTGCAATGAAGCTGTGTTGCCCATATCCCGTCTCTGTCAACTGCAGAACAAATAAACTTAGGAAACTGATCGTTAAGTTGCATGTATCTGTCTGCTCAGACAATTAGGCAACACTTTAAGTTACAGAAGAGAATATGGATTCAGCACAGTGCTGCTCACTTAGTCAGCACAAACAGTGTTATTGCCTTGTATATTATGACACTCATCATAAAGCCCTGCAACATGAAGCTGTCAGCACAACATATCTATGGTCAAACATCAGCTGCACTTTGAACAAAAAAGCACACATGGATACGACTGTCACATTCTGTTCATCCATAACCATCTTGACATCTTGGTCTGTGTGCATGATACACCCGTGTGTGTGTGTGTGTGTGTGTGTGTGTGTGTGTGTGTGTGTGTGTGTGTGTGTGTGTGTGTGTGTGTGTGTGTGTGTGTGTGTGTGTGTGTGTGTGTGTGTGTGTGCTTCTTTGAGCACCCATGCATAAGTACCTATGGCTAGAGCAAACCCAACAAAATTTGAAGCCTTTACAGGGGATTTATGTTCTCACATGCAGACATACAGCAACATGTGCATCTGTGTGCACATATGCGCATGCACACATCCGTATCTGTGTCCAGATATGCACATGTACACATGTGCATCTGTGTGCAGATATGCGTATGCACACATGCAAATGTTGCTCACAAAGCAGTGAGTGAGTGAATGTGCGGGAGTGCATTTAGATTCAAACAGTTTCAGGAAAAAAGTGTGTTTTTTAAAATTATTATAACCACTATTTTCCCACATAAGACAAATATGAATATTTATTTCAGTTGTACACTCAAATGTATTATACAGAGCATATAAACAGCACTTTGCAACACATGGCTAATTTTTTTCCCCTCACAAAATTCATGCTACAAGTCGATCTCTTTAATACCCCCGTCACACATAGCCGGAATCACGCAGAGTGGTGTCGGACTTATGACTCGGCGCACATTCGAAAGGTGTCAGATTTCTGTTCCAAAACATTCTGACAGCCATCTGTGGAAATTGACACGGGCAAAATCGTCTGGCAGCCCCAAATGTGGTGCACATGTTCAAAACTCTCCGGGTGTGGTCGAGATGGGACACCTATCCGACGGCGGTCCATGTGTTATCTGAGGACCATCTAACCAGAATTTACATATTCTGATGGCAAAATAGGATCTGAAATGATTTGAGCACATACAAGGGAACCTCGAGATGGATTTGGCACGGCAAAGCCTGCTGGTATGAACTGCAGTGCCACATATAATAGAGTGCACTTGCACCATGCACACACGCGCACACACTCTGGTCACGTGTTTGCCATCCAGACATTCGGAGATCAGGCAGTTTGCAGCACCTTTTATGACCGTCTAACAGCAGTCTGTGTCGTCTACATGCGCTCTGGATGCGATCTGACATGTGTAGACCACATCTCTTTTCCTGCCGACTGCATCAGATTATCCAATATCTGCCGTATCGGGCATGCTTCCGGCACATTCTTGCTATGTGTGACGGGGCTTAAGTGTTAACACTGCAGTTTGCAACCATAACATTTATGCCTGCCCATAGGAAAAAACTCAGCTCAACCTTTATTTCTAAAGCACATTTAAAATGACAGCGGTCAACCAAAGTGCTGTACATAATTGAAAAATGGGAACCAAGTTACCCAATCATGAATAAATAAATTAACAATAACAATAAAATTGCAACAGGCAATAAAATAAATAAAAGACAAAACAAAATAAAGAATTAAAGATAGTAAAAAATAGAGATGCAATTCCTCATTTAGAAAATGGCAGAGAAAAGAATTAGATTTTTAAAGAGGATTTAAAAGTCTCTAGGGACAGGGATGATCTAATGGTAAAGGGGAGACTATTCCAGAGCCTGGGGACTGTTGCTGCCAAGGACCTATAATTTGATTTTTGGCACTTCCATCAACAGTTGGTCAGAAGACCTTAAGGCTGTGGTTGGGGTGTAACAAAAAAGAAGCTTGAAAAGATATACTGAGGCCAGGCTACTGAGGACTTTAAAAACAATTAAAAGAAATTTAAAATCAACTCAGTAGCGGACCAGAAGCCAATGAAGAAAGGCAAAAACCTACATAAAGTGGTCATACTTTTTCTTTCCCAAAAGAAGACAAGCAGCAGTGTTCTCAATAAGCTAAAGGCGGTTTAGCGAAACTGATCGGTTTAGAGAGATGCTGCAAGTGTGTGTGTGTGTGTGCATGTGTATGTATGTGTCCTATGCATTTGTAGCACGTGGCTACCAGACCTAGGCTTTAGAAATGAAAGAAATGAATCAACAAATTAATTTCAAACTACATGTAAATTCAACCACACCTGTTCATGCTTGTGATGAAATTATTTGCTGCAACAGTCCCACACATGCCCAGAAGGTGGCGGATAAGCATTTACTATATTATACAGCACACAAGCAAAACAAACTTGCCATTTGTTTTGATTTTATGTTTCAAAGTTCAACAAAAGTTTAATCAGTTTATCCTCATTATGTATTTTTAATTTGGAGAGGTGCAAGAACATAGCATTTATTGTCTGAGTGATCACATTAAATACATGGAGGGCATAGACGGGGGTGAGCGATCTGTCTGACTGTCTGTCTGTGTGTCTGTAAATGGTAAATGGACTCCGTTTACATTGCGTTTTCATGGTCATAGTGCTTTATAGCGATGCCTCACTTTCACCCATTCATGCACACACACTGATGTCAGCGTGTCAGTGTGATGATCTATTTATCTGTTGATTGCTCCATCAGTCACTCATTCTGTTCACTCACTGCATTTAACAGGGTACATGTGGAGGTTTTTCCAAAGTACAGGAAAGTTGGAAATATTAATAAAAAAAAGTGTGAGAAAATGTTAGCTTATCTAAAAAAATAAACATAAAAAATTGGTACTCTTTTGTTGCTCATATCAGTTTTCTAAGTGATCTTCACGATCATAAGCAGACTTCAAACCCAAAGCAGAGAAATATGCAAGACATGAAGAGACACTGCTTTTCAGCATATTTAATTCAAATAGCAAATGCATTTTTAAAACATTTAATAATAAATGCGTAATTATTAGAAAAACTCTTTATGAATCAGACCAGCACCATATCAAAGTGTGCCCAAATATGGCTAATACATTTCTATCCAAATTATTAATTTCATATCCAATTGGGATTTTTAAATATATATCTTGTAATTTTTTAAAAATTGGCTTACGGACAGTTTTAACCAAGCTGTATTTTTTCAGTGAAGATTTAGAGTTTTAGAATTCATGCTCACCACTTCTTTGCTAAATTACTTTCTGTGCGTTGCATTTTGTCTCCACTGACTTTGCACAGTTAGCATTTCTGGATATGCATTTTCTTGCCTTTGAGGTATTCCTGACTCTTAAATCCGCACTCAGCACTAAATCGCAATGCCATTGTGTGGATGTCATGAACTGAGACAAAAAGAGAAAAGCAGTGAGGCAAAGCTTGTCATGTTTCCTTGCAAATTCATTCATTTTCTATATCCGCTTATCCTAGTCATGGGTCACGGGGGTCGCTAAAGCCAATGCCAGCAGTCATAGGGCATGAGGCAGGGCCACATATAGATGGGCAAACACATTCACACGCACATCTAAGGTCAATTTAGAGTCATCAAATCACCTAACCTGCATGTCTTTGGAAGTGGGAAGAAGCCGGAGCAGTCGGAGGGAACCCACGCAAACACGGGGAGAACAAGTAAACTCCACACAGAAAGGAGTGATCTCACGACTCTACAGGGTATAAAGTAAGCAAAACAAAGTTGCTTGTTTGATTGATGTGGTGCCTCAAAATTAAGCACCATCTACTCATTTCATCTGCATTATGCTTTCTTTTAATTTGGTGAGTTACAATACAATAGAATGTAGTATTACTGAGTTATTGTGACACAAGCTGGCTGGTATTGACTAACTCACCCAACCATCCACTCAGTGACATTTTTCCTGTATTAACCCCACTCTGTTTCCAGTGCATGGAACGATGCAAAAAAAAAAAAAAAAAACTGAGTAAAGATCATCTATAATTGTTGTTTATACAGTTTTTCCTCTTTTGGGTTCATTGTTGGTCTGTACTAATTATTCACAACCAGAATGTTGGTGTCTTTATTTAATCACACACACACACACACACACACACACACACACACACACACACACACACACACACACACACACACACACACACACACACACACACACACACACACACACACACACACACACACACATCAGTAAACAGTAACAAGTAGTCAAAGAAGGTTTTTTTTCTGACACCTTTGAAGTGAAAACAAAGGAAGTTTTTATCTTTGGTCGGCACGTCTTAAGGGACGGAGCAGCATTCACATCATTGACAATCAAATCTCTCTCACATCTCACTAGAATGATGTTAACAGAAGACTGAGGTGATGCCTCACATTTATTCATTTCAGCAAATCAAATATAACAGGAGAGATTTCCTCTGTGTTCTTTCACAACAGCTCTGCTCCTTTCACATAACAATTCCATAGGAATGTAGCCTTTTCAGGAGGGGGCACTTTATGCACTCATTTTGTTGTTTAGGTACTTTTTCTTCCATTATAAGAATATACAATATAATTGTACTGTAAGTGCTATATACCCCGAGCCCCACATTGTTGCCGGTGGTTATCTCTAGATACAGCAGCATGCTGTGAATTAGAGTCAACATCTCGTACTGGATGGGACACTAGTCCATTGCAGATTACTTCCCCAACAAGGCCAGAACTCATTTACAGGTGGGTGGATGCAGATGAAACATCTTGTCCAGTGACACAGACAGGTTGCATGACTAAGAAACAAACCAAAGTCTGTACCTGTCATATCTACAGTACCTGCTCTATGTGATATGATTATCAGGGATAGATCACTCATTCATTCATTTTCTATACCCACTTATTCCATTCAAGGTCATGGGGAGCTGGTGCCTATGCCAGAGGTCATTGGGTGAGAGGCGGGGGAGCAGAATGGGCACATATATAAGAATAAGAATAAAATCAACCTTATTTATCCCAAAGGAAATTATTTTGCCAGAGTACCGAAGAGTGACAGTAAACAGTGAACAATGTTTTTTAAGACATTTGCACAAGATGTTCGACAGTACTGCATATAACTTTGAATAACTGAATAACTGTTCATTATGTATTCATGCTGCAGAAGGGGGGAGGAATTATACAGTCTGATTGTCACACTTAGGAAAGACCTCCTGTGGTGTTCTGTGGTGCACCTTGGTGGTCTCAGTCTGTGGCTGAAGGTGCTCTGATAGGACATCAGTGTGGGATGCAGTGGGTGGGAGGTGCTGTCCAGGATGCTGAGCAGTTTCCTCAACATCCTCCTCTCTGACACCTCCACCACAGACTAGCTTAACCCCCAGGTCAGAGCTAGCTCTCCTGATGAGCTTGTTGAGTCTGTATATCCGGTATGGAGTTCGTAATCTTAAAAGAAACGTTACCCAAGGAAAATTCTAAGATGGCCACAATTTCTGGTCTCAAATGTTGATGTGACATTATAATGTAGTAGGTCCCTTTGGCTTATCCCTTTCACTAGGGATCGCCACAGCAGATCGGAGGTGGATCTGCGCGTTCACTTGGCACTAGCTTTACACTGGATGCCCTTCCTGATGCAACTCCACATTATGTGGAGAATGGGCGAGGGTGGCCTTGAAACCAGAACTTTCTGCAGTGGAAACAAGCACACTTAAACTCTTGTCCACCAACCATGCCCTTGATAATACGGCGCAAATTTATGATAGTCTATGTGCAATGTTTAGATTGCAGTTTTTGTTGTTGTTGTTTTAGCATACCTGTAAGCATCCTTGAAGCATAATTTGCACATTTTATTTAAAACTATAATAAAATCACAATTTCATGCTCATGAACACACTGTAAAGCTCTTGTTGTTTCTCTACACTGTTATTCTCCCAGTGTTCTGGGAGAAAGCAGTATTTTAATGTTATTGAAGTCAAAGAATTTGCAGATAAACCAACTACGCTGTTTTCTTTCTGGCATATAGTCATAGATGAAATGTCTTTCTGTTGTTGTTTCCTCCATTTTAACTTGAGTTGTAATGTGAACTAATTTCACACTAGGAGTAACTTCAAATCTGCACATATGTTGAGGGACAGACGGAAGAAGCATATGCTTCTGCTACATTCATCAAAAAAAATCCTGTCTGCGGGGTTGTGTAGACTTGTGACCATGATATTTGAGTTTTTGAACATAAACGCTTTTGATCAACCAAAAATTTAATGGTTTAAATCTCTGATTTAGTACATTTCTGTGTGGAAACAGATTGCCTGCCTAGATGACAACCACACTAAACCATCATCCATCCAGCATCCAATAAGCATTGAGCAGGTGGTAGACAGTTCTATTGGACATTACTGTCTGCCTGTCTATCCATTCATTCACTACATATTCCAAACTACATGAATAGATGTTTCCAAAGCACAGGAAAATGTTTGTGCTGTGTGGAATATACAACCTTAAAGAAGACAGGAGACAACCAACCCAATCTCACGCCAGTTTGGGATGTGATGGTGTCATGAAAAGTGATTTAATCTATTAGTTCATGATACTCTCAAGAAAATGTGTTGTATCATGAAATTATTTCATGATGGTATCACAAAATCTGGGGTGACGCAGTGAGGGGTGTGTGTGTGGGGGGGGGGGGGTGGTGTTATGGTTAGGGTTAGAGTCATGGTTAGGGGTGGGGTTAGTGTTAAAAATAGTGAACTAAACTTGACCACATCATGAAAATGTGACACATTTGGTGACAGTATCACAAAGAAAAAAACAACACAAATCAAAAATGTGAGACTGGGCAGATGTGTTAAAAGCAGATATTGGCGTCATTGCCAAAACACCTCATAGACCCTGAGGTAATGCACTGTAAAAATATACACGAATTTCAGGTTTTGTCAGAAATGACTTGTTTCTGTGCCTGTAGATTTGGAAAAGAGCTGCTGCTTTTCAGCTTTCTGCAGGGCAAACCGCACAAAGCACAGACCAGCTCACCGGACGTGTTGTACAGAGGGAGCAACAAGTAAATGCAATTCTGTCCATTTTAGTCCTTATCAAGCAGGAGAATTTCTGAATTATTATTAATAGAATTATGGAGCATTGGCAATGTTTAGCATGACATTTCAGCCACATATAACAACAGTTTGACTGAAATTCTAACAGCATTGAAGAAGAAACATTTTGATAACCTCCACCAAAAAGGCTTTGGCAGGAGAAATATATTCAGAAACCTAGTTTGTCAGGTTAAGATAAAGGATAGAATGAGCTAAATTTTAAAAGTAAGAGAGAGAAACATGGCATTTTAAGACATGGCGGATGCATGCGGTCTTTTTGAACATCCTTTGTTGTTGCAGCAGCACGAAAATAAGTCAAATGTTATCAGTGAGTAAAAATATTTTTCCTGCATGAACATATAGATTGAAGTTGAAGAAGGAATTCTCACAAAGGCCCAAAGGCACACTGGGCCAGAAATATAAAGTACACTCGAGGAGAAGATACAGCTGTCACAGTAATATTAACCCATTGCTCTGTGAAATTACATAAATGGGGTTTTAAACTTGTGTCCATAGGAAATGACATATTAAATCAGATCCAGATCTGAATTTAATCTGATGTGAATTTAATCTGATTTTCTGAATCAGTGACCGTCTCTGCATAACATTTCTCAGAAATTCTTCTTTTTTTTTTGAGTTGTCTTGTACACAAACAGACATGTTCAATCATATAACCTCAGCTCTCGGAGGTGAGAAAAAAAATAATATTGTGTCCACTTGTTATTAATTTCTTGTGCACATTTTATTGCTTGTTTTTTTATTATTGTTTGTTGTTGGCACCAAGCCATGGTAATGAATATTCTTAGTTTGATTATTTTAGAATGAGTTACAGGGATGTATTCAGATGGTGCACAATACAAGGATTCACATTAATAAAAGGCACTCAAATCAAATATTGAGACTCGGGGCACTTGGCAGGCTCACACAGGTTGTGAAGGCCACTGTGTATTACCCATTTATTTTGTTGCTGTTGCTCCCTTTATTGCTTTCTAAATGTTCATAAACCTCAAAATAGTGACGCAACTTTGATTTGGTGCTTTATCGCAAAGGCCTCCAATATTTGATTTAAGCACCCCTCACGAAGCAACACGTGAGAAAGCGACTAATTCCAAACTGAAAATCAAACTGCCTGCAACAGCAGCTGCAAATGTCTATTACTTTAAATAATATAAGGAGGAGGATTCAACAATTCAGGGGAATTAATGAGGAAAGCATGACAATCATTTAACAAGGAACAAATTAATAAAACTATACTTTAGCTAAAGTTATGGAATGAATTTGTATAATGGGGCCATATTTTAATTAAAACTACAAGAAAACATGTTTGTAAAGCATGGGGACAAATTAATTAAAAAGAAATGCTGTTTATCTTTTACTTCTGGATTAAAAAATACATATAATTGTGAAATTAATTTTCTTCTTTGAGGCTGTTGATGGAATGCTTTGATGATTTTGAGCTCAAAAACAAATGTTTAAAGCCAATGTTCAGTGCGGTTCCACCAGGTGAGTCGATGGAGTGCTGAAGCTACTGGAAGGCTGTGAGAAATCTGCTGATGGTGGCGTTTCCACTTCACAGAGCTCTACACGGCTTAGCATTTGACAGCATTTCACTTTGTGGCAGCTTGTTAGCAAATGTTGCACATTCTGTGATGATCATTAGAAACAGTTGTGAGTCTGTTTGTCCTGAAGCCACCACCTGTGAGACAATCTAAACGCAGTGTGTGTGTGCGTGTGTGTATGAATGCACATTCACAAAGTCTAAATATCATCTCAGAAATACCCAAAAGGCTTTGTTTTTATTCTCTACTTTAGAGCAGCTTTAGAAAAAGTTTTTTTTCTTCATTACCACTTTACAGTAAGGGTACATTAATAAGGGTTAGTTAATGGAGTAATGAGCATCAACTAACAGTGAATTAGAAGTTTATGATGGGGGATGATAGGGGCCACAATGCTTCCTAATTAAGAAAACAACAAAATCAAAAAACAATCTGCATCAATTCAACAAGGGTTTGCACAAACCTTGTGCATTGAAATAAATGCTTACAGACATAAAGAACACAAATAAAAATACATAGCATGAATGAGGCCGAAGGGTGCACGAAGGAGGATTCCAACGACAATCGTAAAAAGTGGAGCCACATTCGAACACCTCGTACAGCAGTCGGCACAGCTGTTCAGCCACAGCACATACATACTACAGTTGTGGCATGCTTGCGTTGGAAAAACAGTCGAACAGCGGTTGAGATGAGGTTGTACTGCCATCCAATTGCAGTCGCAACATTCATATGGCAAGTCAGACCATTCAGACTGCAGTCGAGGGGCTGTACGACATGTTCAACCACGTCGAATCCTGGATGATAGTCGCGATCATACCAGCCGTCATACTACAGGGTGAATGAGGGTCGAATGGCGCCTGAATGGCCATTCGTCCACGTGCAAATCAAAGTCCTCCAACAGCAGTCACAGGGCACTTACAACATTCGCATTGCCAGCATGAATGTAGTGCACATGACATCACATTCGAAGTGCGGTTGAGGTGCTGCAATCAATCAATCAATCAATTTTATTTATATAGCGCCAAATCACAACAAACAGTTGCCCCAAGGCGCTTTATATTGTAAGGCAAGGCCATACAATAATTACGTAAAAACCCCAACGGTCAAAACGACCCCCTGTGAGTAAGCACTTGGCGGCAGTGGGAAGGAAAAACTCCCTTTTAACAGGAAGAAACCTCCAGCAGAACCAGGCTCAGGGAGGGGCAGTCTTCTGCTGGGACTGGTTGGGGCTGAGGGAGAGAACCAGGAAAAAGACATGCTGTGGAGGGGAGCAGAGATCAATCACTAATGATTAAATGCAGAGTGGTGCATACAGAGCAAAAAGAGAAAGAAACACTCAGTGCATCATGGGAACCCCCCAGCAATCTAAGTCTATAGCAGCATAACTAAGGGATGGTTCAGGGTCACCTGATCCAGCCCTAACTATAAGCTTTAGCAAAAAGGAAAGTTTTAAGCCTAATCTTAAAAGTAGAGAGGGTGTCTGTCTCCCTGATCTGAATTGGGAGCTGGTTCCACAGGAGAGGAGCCTGAAAGCTGAAGGCTCTGCCTCCCATTCTACTCTTACAAACCCTAGGAACTACAAGTAAGCCTGCAGTCTGAGAGCGAAGCGCTCTATTGGGGTGATATGGTACTATGAGGTCCCTAAGATAAGATGGGACCTGATTATTCAAAACCTTATAAGTAAGAAGAAGAATTTTAAATTCTATTCTAGAATTAACAGGAAGCCAATGAAGAGAGGCCAATATGGGTGAGATATGCTCTCTCCTTCTAGTCCCCGTTAGTACTCTAGCTGCAGCATTTTGAATTAACTGAAGGCTTTTCAGGGAACTTTTAGGACAACCTGATAATAATGAATTACAATAGTCCAGCCTAGAGGAAATAAATGCATGAATTAGTTTTTCAGCATCACTCTGAGACAAGACCTTTCTAATTTTAGAGATATTGCGTAAATGCAAAAAAGCAGTCCTACATATTTGTTTAATATGCGCTTTGAATGACATATCCTGATCAAAAATGACTCCAAGATTTCTCACAGTATTACTAGAGGTCAGGGTAATGCCATCCAGAGTAAGGATCTGGTTAGACACCATGTTTCTAAGATTTGTGGGGCCAAGTACAATAACTTCAGTTTTATCTGAGTTTAAAAGCAGGAAATTAGAGGTCATCCAAGTCTTTATGTCTGTAAGACAGTCCTGCAGTTTAGCTAATTGGTGTGTGTCCTCTGGCTTCATGGATAGATAAAGCTGGGTATCATCTGCGTAACAATGAAAATTTAAGTAATGCTGTCTAATAATACTGCCTAAGGGAAGCATGTATAAAGTGAATAAAATTGGTCCTATTGCAAGCTCTTAGGAAGAAAGAGGAGCTGTCTCACCACAGCCGGACTGCAGCCAAGGTGGCTGGAATGACACCCTGATAGTAGCCGAAACACTCCAGACGGGGCCAGGCTGTTGTGTGGGCCGCTGAAGAGGAGGTACTGCTGGCCCACCACCACCAGAGGGCGCCCTGTCTGGAGTGCAGGCTCCAGGCACCAGAGGGCGCTGCCGCCTCACAGGAGCAGCCAGGGTGACAGCTGTCACCCATCACCTGAGACAAGACATCTGATATCAATCAACAGGGAGGTATATCAGCAGGACGTCATCTCCACCTCATTGCCGAGATATCGCTCTACCACGGAGGTAACGTATCCAGCCAAACAGATCATCTTTTGACCATTAAATACTTTTTGCCTTTACACAGAAAGAGAAATGACAGCAGGAGACCGTATTTTGGATAAGTACTCACATTCCTGCACTCACCTGTAATTTCCTGACAAGAGGTGGAGGTGGTGTTTCCACCCTGTGTGTTGCTGGGTGCAGCCGCACCCACACCTGACTGTTTCTGTTCCTTGCCAGCAGTACCGGATCCGACGAGCGGAGGCAGTGGCCACCTGGGGTTCGGGACTTGGCGGCTCCAGTATCCCCGGGGTTCGGTGGCAGAGGAGATCGGGTGGTTCCGGTTCGACTCGGACAGACGTCTCCTATCGTCGAGCCTGCCCACACGACACCTTTGGAATTCGGTTACTGCTGTATTTGTAATCTGCTATGTTTGTTGTGTGAATTCACAACAGTAAAACTTTGTGATTTGACTTTCTCCATTGTCCGTTCATTTGCGCCCCCTGTTGTGGGTCCGTGTTCCTACACTTTCCCAACAGGATATCTCGGCCAACGTCATGGATCCCGAGGGGCGTCAACCGGCTGTTGAACGGCCAATGGAAGAACAGGGCGCGCAGGCGTCCGCAGGAGGGGTAATCGGTGAGTTGCAGCGGATCCTCACCGCTTTCACGACTCGGTTAGATTTAATGACCGAGCAGAATGTCCTCTTGAACCGCAGGGTGGAGGCTCTCGCCACGCAGGTGGAAGCGCGCCCTCCGGGCGCCGCTGCGGCTCTCCCTCCCGTAGACCCTGTGCGTAACATTGACGTTCCACTGGTCGTTCAACGACCCCTCCCACCTTCCCCGGAAGCATACATAAGCCCCCCAGAGCCGTACGGAGGCTGTGTGGAGACGTGCGCGGTTTTCCTTATGCAGTGTTCGCTCGTCTTCGCACAGCGTCCAGTTATGTACGCAACTGATGCTAGCAAGGTAGCTTATGTAATAAACCTGCTTCGCGGCGAGGCACGCGCTTGGGCTACAGCGCTCTGGGAGCAAAATTCACGGCTCCTTCAGACATATGATGGGTTTGTGAGGGAGTTCAGAACCGTGTTCGATCACCCCAATAGAGGAGAAACCGCTTCAACTGTGCTACTGTCGATGAGACAGCGGCGTCGGAGCGCAGCTGCCTATGCAGTCGACTTCCGCATCGCGGCTGTGAGGTCCGGCTGGAATAGCGCTGCCCTCCGCGCCGCCTTTGTAAACGGACTGTCATTGGTTCTTAAGGAGCACCTGGTGGCTAAGGACGAACCGCGGGATTTAGATGGGCTCATCGATCTTGTCATACGGTTAGACAACCGGTTAGAAGAACGTCGGCGGGAACGAGATGAAGGGCGTGGCCGGGCACGCGCCGTCCCTCTCCCTTCCGGTTCCGACCGCGCTCCGCCTTCCCCACGCTCCACGGCCCCTGTGCTCCGTGGGGCCACAGCTCCCCCTGCTGACGAAGCTATGGACACGAGTAGGGCAACATTTAGGGCACCAGACGCACAGAGGAGACGGGCTCACGGAGCTTGTTTTGTTTGTGGTGCGATAGAGCACCATATGAGAGACTGCCCCGAGCGGTTAAACTCCAACGCCCGGCTCTAGAGACTGGGCTAGGGGTGGGCCGAGACATTCACGTGGGACACACCCACATTGCCACACGACTCCCAGTCACGATCCTTTATGAGGACTCAACCCTGAAGGCCCCAGCACTGGTGGACACGGGCTCTGAGGGGAATCTGTTGGACAGCAGATGGGCCAGGGAGATAGGGCTCCCTCTGGTGGCGCTTACCTCGCCTGTACAGGTTCGGGCACTAGATGGCTCCCTACTCCCTCCGATCACGCATAAGACACCACCTGTAACTCTGGTGGTGTCAGGAAATCACCGGGAGGTGATCGAGTTTTTTGTGACTCAGGCCACGTCCTGTGTGGTTTTAGGCTTTCCCTGGATGTTGAAGCACAATCCCCGGATTGATTGGCCGTCCGGGGTAGTGGTTCAGTGGAGCGAGACCTGCCATCAGGTGTGTCTAGGTTCCTCGGTTCCTCCCGGCTCCCGAGCTAAGGAGGAGGTCAGAGTCCCGCCCAATCTGGGGACGGTGCCGGTGGAGTACCACGACCTTGTGGACGTGTTCAGCAAGGATCTGGCTCTCACTCTTTCCCCCCACCGTCCGTATGATTGTGCCATTGATTTGGTTCCGGGCAGTGAGTTCCCGTCCAGTAGGCTGTACAACCTCTCACGGCCTGAGTGCGAATCAATGGAGACCTACATCCGGGACTCGTTAGCTGCCGGGTTGATCCGGAATTCCACCTCCCCGATGGGCGCAGGTTTCTTTTTTGTGGGTAAAAAAGATGGCGGACTTCGTCCATGCATTGATTATAGGGGGTTGAACGAGATCACGGTTCGCAACAGATACCCGTTGCCCCTGTTGGATTCAGTGTTCACACCCCTGCATGGAGCCCAGATTTTCACCAAGCTCGATCTTAGAAATGCGTACCACCTGGTTCGGATCCGGAAGGGAGACGAGTGGAAGACGGCATTTAACACCCCCTTAGGTCACTTTGAGTACCTGGTCATGCCGTTCGGTCTCACAAACGCTCCCGCGACTTTCCAAGCGTTGGTTAACGATGTCTTGCGGGATTTCCTGCACCGGTTCATCTTCGTATACCTAGACGATATACTCATCTTTTCTCCGGACCCTGAGACCCATGTCCAGCATGTACGTCAGGTCCTGCAGCGGTTGTTGGAGAACCGGCTGTTTGTGAAGGGCGAGAAGTGTGAGTTCCACCGCACGTCTTTGTCCTTCTTGGGGTTCATTATCTCCTCCAACTCCGTCACTCCTGATCCGGCCAAGGTTGCGGCGGTGAGAGACTGGCCCCAACCCACAAGCCGTAGGAAGTTGCAACAGTTCCTAGGCTTTGCTAATTTCTACAGGAGGTTCATTAAGGGCTACAGTCAGGTAGTTAGCCCCCTGACAGCCCTGACCTCACCAAAAGTCCCCTTCACCTGGTCGGATCGTTGCGAAGCCGCGTTCAAGGAGTTGAAACGGCGCTTCTCGTCTGCACCTGTTCTGGTGCAGCCCGATCCTAGTCGCCAGTTAGTGGTTGAAGTGGACGCCTCGGACTCAGGGATAGGAGCCGTGCTGTCCCAGAGCGGGAAGACCGATAAGGTCCTTCACCCGTGTGCCTATTTTTCCCGCAGGTTGACCCCAGCCGAACGGAATTATGACGTCGGCAATCGAGAGCTCCTTGCGGTGAAAGAGGCTCTTGAGGAGTGGAGACATCTGTTGGAGGGAACGTCCGTGCCATTCACGGTTTTCACTGACCACCGGAACCTGGAGTATATCAGGACCGCCAAGCGGCTGAATTCCAGGCAAGCCCGCTGGTCACTGTTCTTCTGCCATTTTGACTTCCAGATCACCTACCGTCCCGGGACCAAAAATCAAAGATCGGATGCCTTGTCCCGGGTACATGAAGATGAGGTCAAAACGGAGTCGTCGGATCCCCCGGATCCCATCATCCCGGAGTCCGCTATCGTGGCCGCCCTCACCTGGGACGTGGAGAAGACCGTCCGGGAGGCCCTGACACGAGACCCGGACCCCGGAACCGGTCCGAAGAACAAACTCTACGTCCCACCAGAAGCCAGGGCTGCAGTTCTGGACTTCTGTCACGGTTCTAAGCTCTCCTGTCATCCCGGGGTGCGAAGAACCGTGGCAGTCGTCCGGCAGCGCTTCTGGTGGGCGTCCCTGGAGGCCGACGTCCGGGGTTACATCCAGGCCTGTACCACCTGCGCCAGGGGCAAGGCCGACCACCGCAAGACATCGGGACTGCTACAGCCGCTGCCCGTGCCTCATCGCCCCTGGTCTCACATCGGCCTGGATTTTGTCACGGGCCTCCCGCCGTCCCAGGGAAACACCGTCATCCTCACGATAGTGGACCGATTCTCCAAGGCGGCCCACTTCGTGGCCCTCCCGAAGCTCCCGACTGCCCAGGAGACAGCGGACCTCCTGGTCCACCACGTCGTCCGTCTGCATGGGATACCATCAGACATCGTCTCCGATCGCGGTCCCCAGTTCTCCTCGCACGTCTGGAGGAGCTTCTGCCGGGAACTGGGGGCCACGGTCAGTCTCTCGTCCGGGTATCACCCCCAGACCAACGGGCAAGCAGAACGGGCCAACCAAGAGATGGAGCAGACCCTACATTGTGTGACAGCCGTGCACCCGACGGCCTGGAGTACCCACCTGGCCTGGATCGAGTACGCCCACAACAGTCAAGTATCATCAGCCACCGGCCTCTCCCCTTTTGAGGTGTGTTTGGGGTATCAGCCCCCGTTGTTTCCGGTGGTCGAGGGAGAGGTCGGTGTGCCCTCGGTCCAGGCCCACCTACGGAAGTGCCGTCGGGTGTGGCGTGCCGCCCGTTCTGCTTTGTTGAAGGCCCGGACGAGGGCGAAGAACCCTGCAGACCGGCGACGGGCCCCGGCTCCTACGTATCGTCCTGGGCAGGAAGTGTGGTTGTCCACCAAGGACATTCCCCTACAAGTGGACTCCCCAAAACTACAGGAACAATACATTGGTCCGTTCAAAATTCTCAAGGTCATCAATCCCGCCGCAGTGAGGCTTCAGCTTCCGGCCTCACTGCGGATTCATCCAGTGTTCCATGTTTCCAGAATCAAACCTCATCACACCTCACCCCTCTGCACTCCTGGTCCGGCACCACCTCCTGCCCGGATCATCGACGGCGAGCCGGCTTGGACTGTACACCGGCTCCTGGACGTCCGACGGATGGGCCGGGGTTTGCAGTATCTGGTGGACTGGGAAGGGTACGGCCCCGAAGAGCGCTCCTGGGTGAAGAGGAGCTTCATCCTGGACCCGGCCCTCCTGGCCGACTTCTACCGTCGCCACCCGGACAAGCCTGGTCGTGCGCCAGGAGGCGCCCGTTGAGGGGGGGGTCCTGTTGTGTGGGCCGCTGAAGAGGAGGTACTGCTGGCCCACCACCACCAGAGGGCGCCCTGTCTGGAGTGCGGGCTCCAGGCACCAGAGGGCGCTGCCGCCTCACAGGAGCAGCCAGGGTGACAGCTGTCACCCATCACCTGAGACAAGACAGCTGATATCAATCAACAGGGAGGTATATCAGCAGGACGTCATCTCCACCTCATTGCCGAGATATCACTCTACCACGGAGGTAACGTATCCAGCCAAACAGATCATCTTTTGACCATTAAATACTTTTTGCCTTTACACAGAAAGAGAAAAGACAGCAGGAGACCGTATTTTGGATAAGTACTCACATTCCTGCACTCACCTGTAATTTCCTGACAAGAGGTGGAGGTGGTGTTTCCACCCTGTGTGTTGCTGGGTGCAGCCGCACCCACACCTGACTGTTTCTGTTCCTTGCCAGCAGTACCAGATCCGACGAGCGGAGGCAGTGGCCACCTGGGGTTCGGGACTTGGCGGCTCCAGTATCCCCGGGGTTCGGTGGCAGAGGAGATCGGGTGGTTCCGGTTCGACTCGGACAGACGTCTCCTATCGTCGAGCCTGCCCACACGACACCTTTGGAATTCGGTTACTGCTGTATTTGTAATCTGCTGTGTTTGTTGTGTGAATTCACAACAGTAAAACTTTGTGATTTGACTTTCTCCATTGTCCGTTCATTTGCGCCCCCTGTTGTGGGTCCGTGTTCCTACACTTTCCCAACACAGGCGACATAACACAATTGGCATTGACCACAGACCACGGCCGAATGGCGTGAGTTGGTGTGGCGTGGGTTGAACGAATGGCGTCTGACTGCTGCCTGAACACACAGAAAGAAGCACGAAACCGGCCAGAATGGATCAGGCAAAGTCGGACGCCATTCGTTCGCGCCTACCCGAATGTCTATCTTTCCTGACTGTGTCTTGAATTTATTAGGTTTGAACCATTCGGCTGGTAAGGGGCCATAATCTGCACAACCCAATCTCACACCATTTTGTGATGGCATCATGAAAGTACATTAATCTATTGAGTCACAAAAATGTGGTGCATGAGACTGGGCTGAACCTGCAACAGATGCAACATTCTAATTTGTTAACTTGTCTGCTGCAAATTGATGCTGTGCACCCAAACACAAAACCGCTTTGCAAAGCTTCACAGCATGACAGAAGTAGTAACAATGCAAACTGGCCTTTCTGCCTGAAGGATCACGGCACTCCACTCTTGAGCTAATGTTAGTTATTTTACTTTATTCAAGATTTTCCTCTTACAGTCTTACTCGAGCTATAACTTAACATTTTATTATTTTATTTGCAACGTACTGAAGAGTATTTGTCAGTTAAAGACTTCAGTGCAGAAACTTCAGTTTGTGTTGTCAAACTTTGCAAAGTGTTTCTGTGTTTGCGTGTCTTTGTGTGAATTTGCAACAGACACATTACAATGGTCAACAAAAATTTTTTTTTTTCTTGCATGGATTTTGAGAACTGATTTTGGGTAATTTTGGGGTGCTGAATCCGAATCTGAGCTCAAATTTCCTCTATCGTATCATGTTTTTTTTGCAATCTGCATGTTCTTTATTGGTAGATTACACAAAAGTTGTTCATTCACTCATGAGTTTGATGCCACTAATCATGCACAGAAACAGCTTCAAAAGTACAGTTTTTAAACCAGCTTCGTCAAATGTGAACAAGAGCTGTAATATCGTTTATTGTGTCAAAGATGTGTGCAAAACTCAAGCTTTTGCTTCAATGCTTGATACGATATGTTTTCATATTTCAAAAATGTGATGTGATTGGCAAAAACTAACACCAGATTCAGATTCAGCGCCCCTAAAATACCCAAAATCCCTTGAAAAACTCCAAGCAAGAAAAATCGTGTTGACCAGTGTTATCAAATGAAATGGTTACATGTGCTGTAGGTTAAATTTCCTTTTTTCTATATTTGTAAGAGTTTTTTATTTCTAAGTTGTCTTTTGATGCAGCCACTTCTTAAATTGATGCAGGTGTTTTTTTGTATTTGTAAATGTTTTCTGCATTTGCTAACGTTGCTTTAGTTTGGAGGTGTTGTGGTCTCTACTGGTCATAGTAATTAATGTTGTTCAGCGATCATTTGTTAATAGTGATCAAGGTATTTATTTATGAATTAAGAAATAAACATGAATTTAATTTAACACATTGACTAATAACTTATACAGACACTGAATACCATTAATATGATTATTGAACATGGTTAACTTTACCTGCTTACTCCAGGTAAGGGTCACAGTGGGGCTGGAGCCTATCCCAGCAGTCATTGTGCGAGAGGTGGGTACAGCCTGGCCGGGAAGCTAGTCCATCGCAGGGCCACATATGGACAGATAAACTCATTCAAACTCTCACGCACACCTACAGTCAATTTAAAAACTTTCCAGTTCACCTGACATGAATGTCTTTGGAAGGTGGAGGAAACTGGAGCACCTAGAGGGAACCCACGTGAACATGGGGAGAACATGCAAACTCCACCCAGAAAAGCCCCAGGTGGGATTCGACCCCATGACCTTCTTGCTGTGAGGCAACAATGCTAACCACTAAGCCACCGTGTCGCCTTATTCACCGTTAGTTATTGCATAATAATACATGAATGAACATGAACACATAAATAGATGATTACTTCTTAAATGCTCCATTAACCGTTAGTTAATGCATATTACTGCATTAACCAAGACCAGTTAATGTATGCTTATTGTAAAGTGTTTTCTCCACAATAAAGGTCAACTTTATTATGAAAAATATGAAAACATTCTTTTGGGATGGATGGCATGATTTTAAAGGGGTGCACAAAACAAAAAAAATCAGAAATAGTTATGCATATAATCATAAATAGTTATACTGTAATCACCTATATTATAATGGCCAAGTGGCCTCTGTGTGCGTGTGTATGGCTTCAGTCACGCTGAAACCGGGGAGAGCTGACATTTCCTGTTTGGTATGCTTATGTATATTTTGGGTCAAAGATGAATGCTGTGAAAACAGAAACTTGATAGGAAAAATATTTTTTGAGAAATTAGCAATTTTAACTAACCAGTAAACAATAGAGGTTATGCTGCAATGCACCATGGGAGGTCTGGGTTTTGGGGTTTTAAATGTTGTTATTGTGGTTCATGTTTAACAGTGTTGTTAGTGTTATTGAGTTATTATTATTCACTTTGGTCAGCTGTTGTTGTTTTAAACATTCTTTAGGGCCCCTTCACACATAGTAAGAATAAGTGCAAATGTCTGGATGGTAAACACATGACCAGAGCGCTGTGTTCCTCATACGCATATGCACGTGTGTGTGTTTTCTCCCACGATTAAAACATGGGCATTAGGTTCTTGAAGATGAGCGGCCTCATTTAGAAAACTTATTGAATCACAAAAAAACCTGTTTGTATTGCAGTTTTGTTGTTGAATCACTACACCTCATGTCCGAGTCAAGTCTCGAGTCCCAGTTAAGAAAGAAGAGTCTGAGTCCAGTCCCTATTACACAAGTTTATTTGCAACATGGAGTTTTACATCGCTGACAAGTATGTGAAAAAAGCAAAAGCATAATGATCAAGATAATGTTAGATATATTTCTGTGTCCAATTGTGGTTTTCTTTATTTGTTTTCTGTACTTGCTTTGGTATTAAGGTAGTTATTTCATTTAGGGTTATACTTTTATACTCTTATTCTCATTTTCCTTTGTTCTCTCTTGGTATGTGCATGTAGAACTGGATTTAACCACTTTGTACCACTTAGGATAAAGAGTTAGGTTACAATTATAAATCATATGTCTCCCGTGATTGTGCGGGTCTCGGGCAGGGGGATGGACCTCCCTTGAATGTCCACGGGGAGCCAATAAGAGAAGGATTTTGTGAAATAAGGTCCGCCTCTGTCACGCATATATAATCCTGTATAACAACTGCTTGTATCCATCGTTCTTGGTTCTGTAAGAGAAGTTCTTGCAGGGCCCAGGCCTGATTATTTTGCTGTGACTTTGATTAAATTGAAAAGTGCGTAATAGTTCGAGTTTGTACTTTGTAAGGGGCAGTATTACAGAAAGAACTGGGGGAAGAAATAACAATAATATCTGCTTAAGAGATCTGCACACTGACTGAACCTGCAGAATACACTGTAGTCGTCTGTTTTGTACAAGGCTCAGACTCAGGTGGATTAGAGAGGATTTACATTAAGCCCAACTGTGACAAGCTATATTTTGAAGCAACCTATGGAGTCCCGCTGTTACATCAAAGGTAACATGAAGTTACATTTCAGCATCAAATTAAATTTGTGTCCATTGGGTGTATCTGTACTGTTTGAAACAACGGGCTCTTAGCAGCAGAAATTATACTTACAACTTGCATGTGCCAAAGTTAGGTAACATATGTGAACATGCATGTGACATAGTGACATGCGGTTAGGGGAGGCAGGTAAGGCTGTGCCTCCCCTGACCGCATGGAACGAAAAAAATGTAAAATGAAATAATAAATGAAATGGTTGTATTTATCCAGTTATTTGTACTATAACGTTATTTTCCTTTTAACTTAACCAGTTTTAGATTATTTTTATTCAAAATTGCTGAATTTTCACATTTGCTGTTCAAATAATGAGAAGAGATGTGCAGTGAGTAGGGATGGGTATTGATAAGATTTTATCGATATCGATGCCATTCTCGATTCTGCTTATCGATCCGATTCCTTATCGATTCCCTTATCGATACCGCTTGTGAATTTTGTACTAAAAGTAGGCTTTACAGGTTTTCTATGTATTTCATTGAGTCTTAAAGTAAATAAATATGAAATTGGTCACTGTATCCTTGATCTCTGGACATAAATTTTGCAAATTTTTTGCATTTACGCAATATCTCTAAAATCAGAAAGGTCTTGTCTCAGAGTGATGCTGAAAAACTAATTCATGCATTTATTTCCTCTAGGCTGGACTATTGTAATTCATTATTATCAGGTTGTCCTAAAAGTTCCCTAAAAAGCCTTCAGTTAATTCAAAATGCTGCAGCTAGAGTACTGACGGGGACTAGAAGGAGAGAGCATATCTCACCCATATTGGCCTCTCTTCATTGGCTTCCTGTTAATTCTAGAATAGAATTTAAAATTCTTCTTCTTACTTATAAGGTTTTGAATAATCAGGTCCCATCTTATCTTAGGGACCTCGTAGTACCATATCACCCCAATAGAGCGCTTCGCTCTCAGACTGCAGGCTTACTTGTAGTTCCTAGGGTTTGTAAGAGTAGAATGGGAGGCAGAGCCTTCAGCTTTCAGGCTCCTCTCCTGTGGAACCAGCTCCCAATTCAGATCAGGGAGACAGACACCCTCTCTACTTTTAAGATTAGGCTTAAAACTTTCCTTTTTGCTAAAGCTTATAGTTAGGGCTGGATCAGGTGACCCTGAACCATCCCTTAGTTATGCTGCTATAGACGTAGACTGCTGGGGGGTTCCCATGATGCACTGTTTCTTTCTCTTTTTGCTCTGTATGCACCACTCTGCATTTAATCATTAGTGATCGATCTCTGCTCCCCTCCACAGCATGTCTTTTTCCTGGTTCTCTCCCTCAGCCCCAACCAGTCCCAGCAGAAGACTGCCCCTCCCTGAGCCTGGTTCTGCTGGAGGTTTCTTCCTGTTAAAAGGGAGTTTTTCCTTCCCACTGTAGCCAAGTGCTTGCTCACAGGGGGTCGTTTTGACCGTTGGGGTTTTGCATAATTATTGTATGGCCTTGCCTTACAATATAAAGCGCCTTGGGGCAACTGTTTGTTGTGATTTGGCGCTATATAAAAAAATTGATTGATTGATAAATAAAAATAAACAAAACAGTGTTTCACTTTGAAGTTATTCATTCCGAGTGGATTCTATTGTTCTAACTTGACTCGGTAGAGAGCCGCGCAGTGTTTGGAGCTGTGTGAACAGAACGGAGGACGATTCTCATTTCTTTCTCGCAACAAGACAGGAGTCTCAGTTAATAACTTTAATCCGCACAAAAGTGACTCAAGATTTCACATATTCAGGGATGAAAGTGGTGAAAAACAAAAAAAAGCTGAAACCCAAAATTACCCCCCCAACACCCCCAATGTTTGAATTCTACAAGCTCTGAAATGCAATCTGGGGCTATTCCAGATGATAAACTGGAGTGAGTCCAGCATCCATTTTGGTGAGAAAAAAACAAACACTTTCCTTATTCAAATTCATTCCAGTAGTATTCTGCTCTTACTAGGATCAATCAATCAATCAACTTTTTTCTTATATAGCGCCAAATCACAACAAACAGTTGCCCCAAGGCGCTCCATATTGTAAGGCAAGGCCATACAATAATTATGAAAAACCCCAACGGTCAAAACGACCCCCTATGAGCAAGCACTTGGCCACAGTGGGAAGGAAAAACTCCCTTTTAACAGGAAGAAACCTCCAGCAGAACCAGGCTCAGGGAGGGGCAGTCTTCTGCTGAGACTGGTTGGGGCTGAGGGAAAGAACCAGGAAAAAGACATGCCGAGAAGGGGGGCAGAGATCGATCACTAATGATTAAATGCAGAGTGATGCATACGGAGCAAAAAGAGAAAGAAACAGTGCATCATGGGAACCCCCCCACAGTCTACGTCTAAAGCAACATAACCAAGGGATGGTCCAGGGTCACCCGATCCAGCCCTAACTATAAGCCTTAGCGAAAAGGAAAGTTTTAAGCCTAATCTTAAAAGTAGAGAGGGTATCTGTCTCCCTGATCTGAATTGGGAGCTGGTTCCACAGGAGAGGAGCCTGAAAGCTGAAGGCTCTGCCTCCCATTCTACTCTTACAAACCCTAGGAACTACAAGTAAGCCTGCAGTCTGAGAGCGAAGCGCTCTAATGGGGTAATATGGTACTACGAGGTCCCTAAGATAAGATGGGACCTGATTATTCAAAACCTTATAAGTAAGAAGAAGAATTTTAAATTCTATTCTAGAATTAACAGGAAGCCAATGAAGAGAGGCCAACACGGGTGAGATATGCTCTCTCCTGCTAGTCCCCGTCAGTACTCTAGCTGCAGCACGGATGGATGCAGCAGTTTTCTAGTTTGGCAGATAGTTCTGGAGGAAATCACTGAAAAAAATTAACACATTGAAAATATGGTTTGACCGAAACAAACTGTCATTAAACTTACAGGGATGAAATGGAGGTGTGAGAGTCACTAGGTGTTCACAGGAAACACTTATTTCTGTATGTATGTATGTATGTATTTATTTATTTATTTATGTTCATTGTTAGTTGGTTTTATATTTTCTGTTGTGTTTTTATTCAGGTTCTTTTTGTCTCTTTCTCTAAAATTGTATATAATCATTAGATTAGTTATTATTACTATTATTGTTGTGCTTGCTATTATTATTAATATATAAACAAAACTAAATTTTAAAAATATTACAATTAATAATACATTTGAATCTTTTATGACAACAAACGCTTAACAGCTGCAACTGCTTAATGCTAATTTTAAAATTGAAAATGCCATAGACATGCTAACGCGTTCGCATCGGTCCCGTTTAGAAGTTATAAAATACATCTATCAACTGTTTCAGAAGACCATAACAGGTCGGTTTAACATAATAAAGGTAAATAATACTCACAGCCATATGCTCTTTAGGGTTTTAGCGGGGGAAAGCGAAAGAAAAAAAAATTAACCAACGAAGCAATGATCGAAGCACTGCTTCGATCTGCGAATCACTGCTTCGATCTGCGAATCACTGCTTCGATTGGTTCAAGGTTCAAAGCAAAGCCGCACTGCAGAAAAGTTGATTACAAACCCGCTGAAGGGTCTGTAATCAATGTAGAGAAATTATAATTTTCCTGACAAAAAAAACCCCAAAACAATGGCCACTCTGAAGGACCAATAAGGGAATCATTAAGTAAAAAGGTTATTGATGTCGGTGGATCGAATCATTTCATAACAATACCTGAAAGGAACCGGTTCTCGATACCCATCCCTAGTGGTGAGGGAGCAGCCAGCCGTGCCTCACCAGGGATTGTGCAATCACTGGGATAACTGCTGGCATGCTGTGCAGTGAGACTCTGGCTCACTGTCTCTCTGTATGTCACTATTAAAATGGTCTAACACTGTGGTTATATGAACTTAAATTCCATAGTTTAGCTGATGTACATAATGTACTGTGTTTTTTTTTTTCTTTTACAACAGTTGTATGTGTGTGTAACATGTTTCGTGTGCTGAGCAATCATAAAACGGCTGCAAAAAGGCACTAGGTGAGGCATGCAATTCTCCTGCCTCATAGTAGGGGGCACTAGTGATCCCAGGGATTCTTCTTGCAGCAACTTCTCAGCTCCAGAATAAGTGACAGCAAGCTACAATTTACAGTTAGCAAGTTAAGAGCCATGGCCCATTTATTTTACTTTCAGAATGAAGGAATACATATCCAAACTGAAACAATTTTCTAAACTGGACTTTCAATTGAAGCAGGATGTAATAATTAAAGGAAGACCTGCTCTTTTCAAAGGGAGTGGGACACACGTAAAGTCTGGCTGTGTGGACGTCCAGCAAGAAAACACCTTTTCTGCTGCCTTCTTTTTTCAACTTGTGACTGTCTGGACTCAGATGGGACAATGTGACCTGAAGGACTTTCTCATCAAACACGAGCGGCCAACCGCTCACATTCAAAGCCAGAAAGTAGGACTTTCTTCCCTGGCAGTGATCTCCACTGAGACAGAGAGACTTTAAAACTGAAGGAAGATAAGGAACACTTACAAACAAGTCATCAATGCTTTTGTTCAGAAGGAGCGGCACATGTGGACTTCATTTATAAGTAAAGGTAAGACCATAATAACAGTTTTTGTTTAATTAAATGTGCTTTTTTGTGTGCTACAGTTTGTGTCTGTAAAGAATGCTGATATGAGATTTTACACATAACCCGTTAACTGCTGTCAATCAAATGACAGACAGTCAAATAAACTACTCTGTGGGGTTCATATGTTTGTAAATCTGATTGTGATGAAGTCAGTGCCTCGCCAGCCCTCAACCTCACCACATGCCACTGATGTGAATGCAGATATTCTACTGCAATGCTGGCACACAGCTTCCATCTGAAGTGTGACCCTGAGCATTTCAGCCATAGCTATTGCTCAGATGTGAATGGATGGGAAATTTTCGACTGAGAGCTTCTGAAGTATGAGTGAGCTTTTTGTCCCATTTTTGTTTGTTCCTATTCAATCAATCAATCAATTTTTTTATATAGCGCCAAATCACAACAAACAGTTGCCCCAAGGCGCTTTATATTGTAAGGCAAGGCCATACAATAATTATGTAAAACCCCAACGGTCAAAACAACCCCCTGTGAGCAAGCACTTGGCTACAGTGGGAAGGAAAAACTCCCTTTTAACAGGAAGAAACCTCCAGCAGAACCAGGCTCAGGGAGGGGCAGTCTTCTGCTGGGACTGGTTGGGGCTGAGGGAGAGAACCAGGAAAAAGACATGCTGTGGAGGGGAGCAGAGATCGATCACTAATGATTAAATGCAGAGTGGTGCATACAGAGCAAAAAGAGAAAGAAACAGTGCATCATGGGAACCCCCCAGCAGTCTACGTCTATAGCAGCATAACTAAGGGATGGTTCAGGGTCACCTGATCCAGCCCTAACTATAAGCTTTAGCAAAAAGGAAAGTTTTAAGCCTAATCTTAAAAGTAGAGAGGGTGTCTGTCTCCCTGATCTGAATTGGGAGCTGGTTCCACAGGAGAGGAGCCTGAAAGCTGAAGGCTCTGCCTCCCATTCTACTCTTACAAACCCTAGGAACTACAAGTAAGCCTGCAGTCTGAGAGCGAAGCGCTCTATTGGGGTGATATGGTACTACGAGGTCCCTAAGATAAGATGGGACTGTTGGGAAAGTGTAGTGACATGGACCCACAACAGGGGGCGCAAATGAACGGTCAATAGATGAGCCAAAATATAACAATTTAATGTATTGAATGTGCACAACGAACATACAGACAATCTCAGAATATCATAACAGTCAATACACAAAGGTGACGTGTGGGCAGGCTCGAGGATAGAAGACGTCTGTCCTAAGAAGAGCCGGAACCACACGATTTCCGCCGCCCCAGAACCTGGTGAATACTGGAGCCGCCAAGTCCCGAATTCCCAGGTGATCACCGTCCCCGACTGTCGGATCTGGTACTGCTGGCGAAGAACAAAGACAGTCAAGTGTGGGTGTGTGTACACCCAGTAACAACAACGGTGGGAATGCCACCTCCACCTCTCACTCAATAACTTGCAGAGTACTGTAGATTCCTCAGGGGAAAAGAGTGCCTTCAGCGCTCTCACAGCTTCCACCGACGGAGGAACTGGTACTCCTGCAAACACTCACAATATACAAATATTGCAATTACAAAACGGCTGAGGATATTACCTCCAATGAAGTATGATATCTCGGCAACAAGGTGGAGATGACGTCTGGTCTTTATGGAGTGAGATGATGTTGAGTAGATGGGTGACAGCTGTCAAGAGGTAATAAGCGACAGCTGTCACCCCCGGCTGTGTCCATGGCGGCAGCGCCCTCTCGTGCCTGAAGCCCGCACTTCAGGCAGGGCGCCCTCTGGTGGTGGGCCAGCAGTACCTCCTCTTCTGGCGGCCCACACAACAGGGACCTGATTATTGAAAACCTTATAAGTAAGAAGAAGAATTTTAAATTCTATTCTAGCATTAACAGGAAGCCAATGAAGAGAGGCCAATATGGGTGAGATATGCTCTCTCCTTCTAGTCCCCGTCAGTACTCTAGCTGCAGCATTTTGAATTAACTGAAGGCTTTTTAGGGAACTTTTAGGACAACCTGATAATAATGAATTACAATAGTCCAGCCTAGAGGAAATAAATGCATGAATTAGTTTTTCAGCATCACTCTGAGACTAGACCTTTCTGATTTTAGAGATATTGCGTAAATGCAAAAAAGCAGTCCTACATATTTGTTTAATATGTGCTTTGAATGACATATCCTGATCAAAAATGACTCCAAGATTTCTCACAGTATTACTAGAGGTCAGGGTAATGCCATCCAGAGTAAGGATCTGGTTAGACACCATGTTTCTAAGATTTGTGGGGCCAAGTACAATAACTTCAGTTTTATCTGAGTTTAAAAGCAGGAAATTAGAGGTCATCCATGTCTTTATGTCTGTAAGACAATCCTGCAGTTTAGCTAATTGGTGTGTGTCCTCTGGCTTCATGGATAGATAAAGCTGGGTATCATCTGCGTAACAATGAAAATTTAAGCCATACCGTCTAATAATACTGCCTAACGGAAGCATGTATAAAGTGAATAAAATTGGTCCTAGCACAGAACCTTGTGGAACTCCATAATTAACTTTAGTCTGTGAAGAAGATTCCCCATTTACATGAACAAATTGTAATCTATTAGACAAATATGATTCAAACCACCGCAGCGCAGTGCCTTTAATACCTATGGCATGCTCTAATCTCTGTAATAAAATTTTATGGTCAACAGTATCAAAAGCAGCACTGAGGTCTAACAGAACAAGCACAGAGATGAGTCCACTGTCCGAGGCCATAAGAAGATCATTTGTAACCTTCACTAATGCTGTTTCTGTACTATGATGAATTCTAAAACCTGACTGAAACTCTTCAAATAGACCATTCCTCTGCAGATGATCAGTTAGCTGTTTTACAACTACCCTTTCAAGAATTTTTGAGAGAAAAGGAAGGTTGGAGATTGGCCTATAATTAGCTAAGATAGCTGGGTCAAGTGATGGCTTTTTAAGTAATGGTTTAATTACTGCCACCTTAAAAGCCTGTGGTACATAGCCAACTAACAAAGATAGATTGATCATATTTAAGATCGAAGCATTAAATAATGGTAGGGCTTCCTTGAGCAGCCTGGTAGGAATGGGGTCTAATAAACATGTTGATGGTTTGGATGAAGTAACTAATGAAAATAACTCAGACAGAACAATCGGAGAGAAAGAGTCTAACCAAATACCGGCATCACTGAAAGCAGCCAAAGATAACGATACGTCTTTGGGATGGTTATGAGTAATTTTTTCTCTAATAGTTAAAATTTTGTTAGCAAAGAAAGTCATGAAGTCATTACTAGTTAAAGTTAATGGAATACTCAGCTCAATAGAGCTCTGACTCTTTGTCAGCCTGGCTACAGTGCTGAAAAGAAACCTGGGGTTGTTTTTATTTTCTTCAATTAGTGATGAGTAGAAAGATGTCCTAGCTTTACGGAGGGCTTTTTTTATAGAGCAACAGACTCTTTTTCCAGGCTAAGTGAAGATCTTCTAAATTAGTGAGACGCCATTTCCTCTCCAATTTACGGGTTATCTGCTTTAAGCTACGAGTTTGTGAGTTATACCACGGAGTCAGGCACTTCTGATTTAAAGCTCTCTTTTTTAGAGGAGCTACAGCATCCAAAGTTGTCTTCAATGAGGATGTAAAACTATTGACGAGATACTCTATCTCACTTACAGAGTTTAGGTAGCTACTCTGCACTGTGTTGGTATATGGCATTAGAGAACATAAAGAAGGAATCATATCCTTAAACCTAGTTACAGCGCTTTCTGAAAGACTTCTAGTGTAATGAAACTTATTCCCCACTGCTGGGTAGTCCATCAGAGTAAATGTAAATGTTATTAAGAAATGATCAGACAGAAGGGAGTTTTCAGGGAATACTGTTAAGTCTTCTATTTCCATACCATAAGTCAGAACAAGATCTAAGATATGATTAAAGTGGTGGGTGGACTCATTTACTTTTTGAGCAAAGCCAATAGAGTCTAATAATAGATTAAATGCAGTGTTGAGGCTGTCATTCTCAGCATCTGTGTGGATGTTAAAATCGCCCACTATAATTATCTTATCTGAGCTAAGCACTAAGTCAGACAAAAGGTCTGAAAATTCACAGAGAAACTCACAGTAACGACCAGGTGGACGATAGATAATAACAAATAAAACTGGTTTTTGGGACTTCCAATTTGGATGGACAAGACTAAGAGTCAAGCTTTCAAATGAATTAAAGCTCTGTCTGGGTTTTTGATTAATTAATAAGCTGGAATGGAAGATTGCTGCTAATCCTCCGCCCCGGCCCGTGCTACGAGCATTCTGACAGTTAGTGTGACTCGGGGGTGTTGACTCATTTAAACTAACATATTCATCCTGCTGTAACCAGGTTTCTGTAAGGCAGAATAAATCAATATGTTGATCAATTATTATATCATTTACCAACAGGGACTTAGAAGAGAGAGACCTAATGTTTAATAGACCACATTTAACTGTTTTAGTCTGTGGTGCAGTTGAAGGTGCTATATTATTTTTTCTTTTTGAATTTTTATGCTTAAATAGATTTTTGCTGGTTATTGGTAGTCTGGGAGCAGGCACCGTCTCTACAGGGATGGGGTAATGAGGGGATGGCAGGGGGAGAGAAGCTGCAGAGAGGTGTGTAAGACTACAACTCTGCTTCCTGGTCCCAACCCTATTCATGCAATCATTTCCTCCTGCTTGTGGTAGTCGCTGAAGCAGATAAATGGAGTGCTGTACACACATGTTCAACAACATGAGAAAAGGTGAACAAAACATATGATGCTGAGATATTCTGGAATAGAAAGAAAAAGCTGCACCTTGCTTGAATGGAGGAAAGTGGAGGTGGGACCTTCATGGAGGTGAGATACAAGACAATGGAAGCTCTGAAGATATCTCAAATAGTTGGAATCGTTTTGACAAATATTTATGTTTAAGGTTGAAGTATTTGGACATTGACACAATTTTTCTAATTTTTGATTCAGTACATCACCCTAGTGAAATTGCAGTGACACAGTTAAGATGTGCTTGTAGTTTACACATTCAGCTTTAATTCAAGGGTTTGAATAACAAAAGTATCTCATTCATCATAAAGGAATTGCACACAGTCAAACCAAAGACAATAAGTCATTTCACAAACTAAATATCAGGATTATGAAACATTAACATTTCCATATTGCTATGTTTTTAGGGAATAACCTCGTTGTGTCTGATGATTTGCAGACATTCATGCTGGTTATATAGTTGCAAATTGAGCTTTAAAAAGGAGTTGAACCGGCTCTGATATTTGCAACCGTAATCCAACATGAACGTCCACAAATCATCAGACAAAAGGGGGATATTCCCATTCTAATCCAATTCCATCATTTGCACTGCTTATTTTTCTGTAAGTAATTTGGTCAGTGATGCTTACCATTGTGGCAGTGTCGCTCCAACAGCGGTCAGGGAGCAGAGTCATCCATCAAATGTGAAAATCCATCAAATGTGAAACGGTAATTCTGTATCAGAATCCACATCAATACTTTTGTATGACATCTTAAAATCACCCATTCTGTTACTGTTGTCACTACGTGACTTTCTCTCGCTCTGAGTTGACACCGCCATTATTGACATCTGCGTAGCAGTGCTCGCAGTCGGGCGCGGAGTAATACATGAAATGTGAAACGGTCATATATTTTGTGACCTTACACCCAATATTAGACGGTCTGAAATCTCACGTGATTAACCAATCACATTTGCGGAAAAAAATGTAATTGGATTAGAATTATCATTATGAAATACAACCAGTATTGTACTGTCTGGTTAATCTGCCTGGAGTACATCTCAAAATGTAAGTGGCCATGCAAGTAGGAGACTAGTGTGGGAAGCCACCAAGACATGCGTGACAGCTGTGATAGCGTAATAATCTTCTTTTATGTGACTGCGATTGGTAAACTTGTGAATACTGAAACTTTCAGATGCTGACATAGCTTCATGGTGAAGTAGCACAGAGAAACTTTTTTTCTTAAAAAAGAAGACATAATCAACTACATTTTGCCAGATGTCTTATGGCACTATGGTTTTATCTGCTTTCTTCTGTTAAAATCCTTCTCTTCTTCACATCATTGTGAAGCTGAAGAACTGGTGATCCAATTGTACATATACGGTAGGCCTGCAACTCCTTTGGAGTTCTCATATGTGTCTTGGTGGCTTCCCTCACTACTATTCTTTCTGAACTGGCTACTCCTGATACATTTACCATATGGTACCATACTGTTTATTTTAACAAACCATTGATGTAAATGTAGCTGAAGACAGATTCAGTGACTTGAAAATGTTAATGTATCCATCCCCTGTTGTTGATAATGAGCACACTGACCATAATTACACCAGCACGGTGTAATTGTACTGTCTGAGTGACTTTTCAGGTCAAACCTTGGCTTTAGTTTCATGTACCAGTTGTGTTTTTACTTTCCTCTCTGTTGATTCATTTTAGATTTTGGCCAAGTTAGATAACGACTTCACACTGCCCTGCTCTGCCATCAGAGGGCCGCTCTGATTCTCAGAAAGGTGGCAGCACAAAAGAGCCATTAATATGCACATTGTTACTCAGATATTTATCACCTCACTAACACTCCCAGTTTATTACTGCAGTGGGTTTTTTGTTTATCCCTTACTCTCACACTCGCTCGCTCTCTCTCTACTATGTGTCAGAGATCGGGCATCTGGAATGGCCGGGGTGGTGTCTGGGTCCAGAAATGAAAACAGTGAGTTGTCAGGGGCAACTGTGAAGCATGTGAGCAGCACCCCACCAACACACACGCTCTCTCTCTCTCTCTCTCTCTCTATCTATCTATCTATCTATCTATCTATCTATCTATCTATCTATCTATCTATCTATCTATCTATCTATCTATCTATCTATCTATCTATCTATCTATCTATCTATCTATCTATCTATCTATCTATCTATCTGTCTGTCTGTCTGTCTGTCTGTCTGTCTGTCTACACAGTAAAATCATCAGTGTTAAATTAACACTAAGTGAACATATGGTCCCACTCTGGCCAGAGTACGATCATATGTACACTGGCAGTGTTAAATTAACACTACCAGTGTTAGTTTTACACTGGTGATTATCAGGCTGGATGGTCAGGAATTGCTGAGTGAGGATTGTAGAGGTCAGTACATGAGTAGTCAGTCAAGGAAAAGCAGCAGTACAAAAATCATCAGGCAAAAAGGTGCGGTTGTTGCAACAGGCTGGAGGTCAGGAACACACAAGGAGGCAGGCAGGACTATAGAACGCACGCACAGAGCTAGAATGAAGGCACAAGGCACAACAAACTGGCCATGAGCTAACATACCCAGTGAGCTTATAAACCCCAGGTGATAATCAGCAAATCAGGAACAGGTGTGCATGGAAAGCACCAGAACAAGGGCGTGGCCAGATAGAGGGAAACACCCACTTCATATCTGAGTTTAAAAGCAGGAAATTAGAGGTCATCCATGTCTTTATGTCTGTAAGACAATCCTGCAGTTTAGCTAATTGGTGCGTATCCTCTGGCTTCATGGATAGATAAAGCTGGGTATCATCTGCGTAACAATGAAAATTTAAGCAATACCGTCTAATAATACTGCCCAAGGGAAGCATGTATAAAGTGAATAAAATTGGTCCTAGCACAGAACCTTGTGGAACTCCATAATTAACTTTAGTCTGTGAAGAAGATTCCCCATTTACATGAACAAACTGTAATCTATTAGACAAATATGATTCAAACCACCGCAGCGCAATGCCTTTAATACCTATGACATGCTCTAATCTCTGTAATAAAATTTTATGGTCAACAGTATCAAAAGCAGCACTGAGGTCCAACAGAACAAGCACAGAGATAAGTCCACTGTCCGAAGCCATAAGAAGATCATTTGTAACCTTCACTAATGCTGTTTCTGTACTATGATGAATTCTAAAACCTGACTGAAACTCTTCAAATAGACCATTCCTCTGCAGTTGATCAGTTAGCTGTTTTACAACTACCCTCTCAAGAATCTTTGAGAGAAAAGGAAGGTTGGAGATTGGCCTATAATTAGCTAAGATAGCTGGGTCAAGTGATGGCTTTTTAAGTAATGGTTTAATTACTGCCACCTTAAAGGCCTGTGGTACATAACCAACTAACAAAGATAGATTGATCATATTTAAGATTGAAGCATTAAATAATGGTAGGACTTCCTTGAGCAGCCTGGCAGGAATGGGGTCTAATAAGCATGTTGATGGTTTGGATGAAGTAACTAATGAAAATAACTCAGACAGAACAATCGGAGAGAAAGAGTCTAACCAAATACCGGCATCACTGAAAGCAGCCAAAGATAACGATACATCTTTGGGATGGTTATGAGTAATTTTTTCTCTAATAGTCAAAATTTTGTTAGCAAAGAAAGTCATGAAGTCATTACTAGTTAAAGTTAATGGAATACTCAGCTCAATAGAGCTCTGACTCTTTGTCAGCCTGGCTACAGTGCTGAAAAGAAACCTGGGGTTGTTCTTATTTTCTTCAATTAGTGATGAGTAGAAAGATGTCCTAGCTTCACGAAGGGCTTTCTTATAGAGCAACAAACTCTTTTTCCAGGCTAAGTGAAGATCTTCTAAATTAGTGAGACGCCATTTCCTCTCCAACTTACGGGTTATCTGCTTTAAGCTACGAGTTTGTGAGTTATACCATGGAGTCAGACACTTCTGATTTAAAGCTCTCTTTTTCAGAGGAGCTACAGCATCCAAAGTTGTCTTCAATGAGGATGTAAAACTATTGACAAGATACTCTAACTCCCTTACAGAGTTTAGGTAGCTACTCTGCTCTGTGTTGGTATATGACATTAGAGAACATAAAGAAGGAATCATATCCTTAAACCTAGTTACAGCGCTTTCTGAAAGACTTCTAGTGTAATGAAACTTATTCCCCACTGCAGGGTAGTCCATCAGGGTAAATGTAAATGTTATTAAAAAATGATCAGACAAAAGGGAGTTTTCAGGGAATACTGTTAAGTCTTCTATTTCCATACCATAAGTCAGAACAAGATCTAAAATATGATTAAAGTGGTGGGTGGACTCATTTACTTTTTGAGCAAAGCCGATAGAGTCTAATAATAGATTAAATGCAGTGTTGAGGCTGTCATTCTCAGCATCTGTGTGGATGTTAAAATCGCCCACTATAATTATCTTATCTGAGCTAAGCACTAAGTCAGACAAAAGGTCTGAAAATTCACAGAGAAACTCACAGTAACGACCAGGTGGACGATAGATAATAACAAATAAAACTGGTTTTTTGGGACTTCCAATTTGGATGGACAAGACTAAGAGACAAGCTTTCAAATGAATTAAAGCTCTGTCTAGGTTTTTGATTACTTAATAAGCTGGAATGGAAGATTGCTGCTAATCCTCCGCCCCGGCCCGTGCTACGAGCATTCTGACAGTTAGTGTGACTCGGGGGTGTTGACTCATTTAAACTAACATATTCATCCTGCTGTAACCAAGTTTCTGTTAGGCAGAATAAATCAATACGTTGATCAATTATTATATCATTTACCAACAGGGACTTAGAAGAAAGAGACCTAATGTTTAATAGACCACATTTAACTGTTTTAGTCTGTGGTGCAATTGAAGGTGCTATATTATTTTTTCTTTTTGAATTTTTATGCTTAAATAGATTTTTGCTAGTTATTGGTGGTCTGGGAGCAGGCACCGTCTCTACGGGGATGGGGTAATAGGGGGATGGCAGGGGGAGAGAAGCTGCAGAGAGGTGTATAAGACCACAGCTCTGCCTCCTGGTCCCAACGCTAGACAGTCACAGTTTGGAGGATCCCAAAAAATTGGCCAGATTTCTAGAAATGAGAGCTGCTCCCTCTAAAGTGGGATGGATGCCGTCTCTCCTAACAAGACCAGGTTTTCCCCAGAAGCTTTGCCAATTATCAATGAAGCCCACCTCATTTTTTGGACACCACTCAGACAGCCAGCAATTCAAGGAGAACATGCGGCTAAACATGTCACTCCCGGTCTGATTGGGGAGGGGCCCAGAGAAAACAACAGAGTCCGACATTGTTTTTGCAAAGTTACACACCGATTCAATGTTAATTTTAGTGACCTC